>NC_090268.1:68003627-68308793 GCF_040414725.1 Anabrus simplex | reverse complement strand
TGAGTTTGGGGTGTGTTTTAATGTTTGCCCAGTAATTGCACA
The DNA here is from genome assembly GCF_040414725.1 of Anabrus simplex. Classification (NCBI taxonomy): domain Eukaryota; kingdom Metazoa; phylum Arthropoda; class Insecta; order Orthoptera; family Tettigoniidae; genus Anabrus; species Anabrus simplex. Next base: position 68,308,751 of record NC_090268.1, on the reverse strand, counting down.
TCCTCTGGCCGTGTTGTTCCTTCCTCTCCTTTGTCCAGAGGGCACTTGTCTTCCTACTTGGTGGTTTGTCCTGGAATCTCTTTTGTTTAAACATTCTCCTGGGAGATGTCTGGTCTTTTAAGTCTCTTTCTGCTCCTCCCAGTTCCTGCAGATCTTTGTTTACTTCCATCGACCATGGTGACATGGTCTTCCTTTTTTTGCCATTAAACGAGAAGCTGGTTGATCGATCTGGCATGATGCACCCTGTAGACATGTCCATAAAATGCTAGGCATCTCTTACTGACCACATCCGTGATTTTTCAAGCTGTAGAGCTCTCGGTTTAGTCGCCTTTTGTATTTGTTCCCTTCCTTGACTGTTCGTAATATTTTCCTCAATATTTCTCTCTCCTGGATTTTGAGCTTGTCCGTGAGTCCCTTCCTGTTGAATATTAGACATTCTGAAGTATATAAGGCTTCAGGGCTGATGACTGTCTGGTAGTGCTTCATTTTAGTGTTTCGGGAGATATGCTAGGTTTTCTTGGTCAGTTGGTATGCCAGTTCTAGCTTATTAACTCAAGTTGATAATGTTACTCCTTCAAAGAGATTGGGTTCCAGCCATTCTCCCAGGTACTCAAACCTACCGGTTTTCTTAATCGTTCCTTGCTCCAGATGCAGTGTACAAGGAGATACACTGATGTTCATGATGTATTGTGTTTTCTTAAGTGAAATGTGTAGCCCTACCTTTGTTGCTTGTTATCTGAAAACTTTTGAGATCTTTCACTGAAGTCTCTATTGAATTAGATAGAAGTGCCATGCCATTGGTGAATGCCAGTCAACATTCAGTCCATTACACTTGTATCTCAGAGAGATACCACATGCAGGATGAAACAAGGTTCACAAAATTCATCATGGCTTCATTTCTAAGACTAAGGTGGTCCATGCATTTTTAGTGACTCATCTTCACCATCTTAAAGTTGTCCAGATTGATTACAAAGTCAGCAATCCCAGGTTAGAAATTTGAGTTGAAATGGGAGTCTCCTTCCAACCTGTAATGAACAAGTATTGTAAGCATATGCTTCTTGCTACACATATAAAATAAAAGTTCAGACAGTTAGAAAACACATAAATTGTCTCTGTCTCAACAAGTAATAAGTGGCAAAGATTGTAGCATTGTACAAGTGAACTTTTATTTCACCTGCAATATTTCGTCAGCCTCATTCATAACTACTTGTGCAATTCTTATCATACACTCTACCTTTACAATACAAATTGCCTGACTTTATTAAGACAACACACTAAGATTTGATGCATATTTTGTCCTTTATCAGGATATTTTCAGTCAAAAATAAATGTACAGATTTTAAAATAGTAACAAGGATATTGAATATATTTTGTCGCCGGTGATGAGCCGTTAATAACGTGGATGTGATTGTTTAATTCTTGTCTTGTCATTATGCTAAACAGGAAGCTGTGGAAATATGTATAAATCCTAACAATTTCTACAGGGACACCGGCTATCAATTAAGTAATACGTGGTTGCCAGCCATTGCCAGCCCTGTCCCTTCACTATTTTTATTTTGTTTTGGTGTTTTCCAAATTCGTACGTTCCTCATTGCCAGATTTTTCATTCCAGGCTTCTGTCAATGTCATACTTTCATATGTGTATACAGCTCTTATGTGACTCTGACTGATTCTGATGGTTCTGTCAGCTTCCGCTTTGAGTGCTAGATGTATGCACAAAGACGCACACAAAATGCTGTCAGTTGTGTATGCTGTTCTATTTACAAGTCATTTACACATATTCTGCACTCATCAATGAACCATCATCTTGACAAATATTTGACTGCTACAGTAGCATGTCACAACCAACTACCAACATAACCACTTCACATCCTTGACTTCAAACACTCGACTATCACAACTTCCACACACGTCTCATTAAAACAACTCAACTCTACTCCCAAGACTGCCTCTTTATATACATTTTCTGGCCAGGCTTCTAGAAGAATATGACACAACATGTTTTCTTGTAATCTCTGGAGTCTCCAATAGCCTTTTAACAACGTAAGGAAGTTTCTATATATTTCTAGTCACACATTGCATTGTTGTGGACTTATTACAGTGTGTTGCACAAGGTTGCATTGGATTATACATCATATATACAGGTAATAATAACTTATATACTATTAATTACATGTTCTGACATTAAATACAATCATAGTAGTACATATACAGCAGATGTTTCATGACATAACCTCACAAATAATACGATTGTGATTATACCAAATAAAGTTTGTACGCATCCATGTAAATAATAATAATACCAATACTAATAGATGTAAACAACTTCATAGCACACTTCACAAGTAATAATAATAATATAATACCACGAACCTGCTACGTTGGCGTAGCAGGGGGAGAGGTGATACTCCCAGGTGGCCGATAGGGGGGTCCTAACTGGCTTGCCGGCGGACTTGAGGGAAATAAAATACCTCTCGCGGACCAAACACACACCCCCTGTGGGTGGGGGAGGCTGACGAATAATACACCCATGGTATCCCCTGCCTGTCGTGAGAGGCGATTAAACGGGGCGACCAAGGGATGATTGAATTAAAACCATAAAACTACTTTTGATTCGTACCATCACGTGGGGAACACCATGGGTTGCCTGTACTTGCGAGTTGTACCACTATGTTCGGTACCAAATGGGTTTGTGTTTAGTAGTAGTCATGAGCGTGGCCTGGGGGTTTCCAGTACCCGTGCGTCGTACCCTTGTGAGCACCACCGCGGGTCTGGGCGTAGCCTGTGAGTTGTACCACTATATGAGCAACACCGTGGGTCTGCGCTGCCTTTGATTAGTATCCACTCTGTGAGGAACACCACGGGGCCCGTGGGACCGGCATCCGTGCCTAGTACACCTAGGTGAAGAAACTCATTGGTTTGCGTTGGCTATGAGTGGCGCCATTGTGTGAGAAACACCATAGGTCTGCGTTACCTGTATGAAGTACAATACCTGTGAGTAGTACTGTGTTGTGTGGAACACCGTGAGTTTTGCTACTTTTGATTAGTACCCCAACATGCCAATACCATGGTTCCACTTTACTCGCGACATGTACCATTCTGTGGGGCCTTAGACATGGATTTTGCACCCCTTTCGACATCAAGCATCATCATGCTTTATGAGTGGTCCCTTGGTCAGTAATCAATTATGTATGATCTTTGAGTCTGATCCACTGTATTTTGGTTGTTTGTTTCCTTTTTTTTTTGTTGGGTTCATGTTGATCCATTCATTCTTCATGACGACATTATTATTTTTTTTGGTCAGTGGATGAATTTTAAATTTTTCTTCTTTCATTTCGTACCATTAGGGGCCGATGACCTCGATGTTATGCCCCTTAAAACAACAAGCATCATCATCATCAAAAACCTCTATGGGGAGGATACTTTTAAGAAGGCTTAAAAATTCAGCAAATTAAGGAGGAAGAAATCTATTCTTCTTTCTTCTTTATGCTTTCTGCTGAGATGCCTGACCATAACATTATTCCCAACAGTGTGAAGCTGAAGCACACGTTAAATACTCCGAAGGCCAGGAGAATATATCAACGCGCTAGCAAGGCTCTTGTGATCGAGAGAGTGCATTACAATACCAATATAGTTGGTCCCTTATTGGACATTCTAAATTTAAAGAAATAAATTTCATTATAATAGATCCGTATTGAACTGTGATTACAATGGAGTTAAAATAATGTATTGTTATTGGAAAGGTGGACCTTAATAATACATTATTTTAACTGTATTGCAGTCTAAATTTTCCAGCTAACTCATTCCTGGTTGCCAGCGTTTCACACCAATGTGCTAAGTAGGGTTCTCCAGTTGGTAAATAGTACACCTACCAAGACGCATGACTAGTGCATATCGTCGAGACCACTGCAAAGGATACTTGGAGCCACCGGCAGTGCCATTGCACTATGAGAAACTTTGTCTAATTTTCAAAAGTTGAAGCCCGCCTGGCCATCAGATGATAAAGATGGTGTTTCCCATAGGGAACCGGAAATATTTGTTCCGAATGAGTAAATTTATAATACCAATATAGTTGGTCCGTTGTTGGACATTATAAATTTTCTAGCTAACTCATTCCTGGTTGCCAGCGTTTCGCACAAGTGTGCTAAGTTGGGCTCATCAGTTGGGAAATAGCTATTACATCCCAGAGAAATGACCAAGCAAAGCTCACAAAAGGAAGAAGTGAAGGGAACTGCCTACCTGGCTTACATTCACAACATGGCAGATCAAATTTCCAAGGTCCTCCACAAATAGCTATTTACCAACTGATGAGCCCAACTTAGCACACTGGTGTGAAACGCTGGCCACCAGGAATGTATTAGGTGAAAAATTTATAATGTCCAATAACAGACCAACTATATTGGTATTATAAATTTACACATTCGGAACAAATATTTCAGGTTTCCTACGGGGATCAACATCTTTATCAGAGTGCATTACACTCGTTAGGAACTGGACTGTCTCCTGAGAGTTGTTTTGTTTACACCTGCTGTTAAGCAACACTCTCTCCCACGAACCTGCTACGCAGGCGTAGCAGGGGGAGAGGCGATACTCCCACGTGGCGCGTCCCAGGTGGCGGATAGGGGGGTCCTAACCGGCTTGCCGGCGGACTTGAGGGAAATAAAATACCTCTCGCGGACCAAACACACCCCCCTTGTGGGTGGGGGAGGCTGACGAATAATACACCCACGGTATCCCCTGCCTGTCGTGAGAGGCGACTAAAAGGGGCGACCAAGGGATGTTTAAATTGGAACCATGAAACTGCTTTTGATTCGTGCCATCACGCGGGGAACACCAAGGGTTGCTTTTACTTGTGCGTAGTACCACTACATTAAGTACGAAATAGGTTTGTGATCAGTAGCACACAGGAGCACCGCGCGGTCGGCTTTTGCAGTACCTGTGAATAGTACCACCATATGAGCAGGACCTTGGGATGATAGCTACCATGGTTCTGCCTTGCCTATGATTAGTACCCACTATATGAGGAACACCACGGGATAGGGAGAGGTCCCTGTGGTTAGTACTCTTCTGTGATGAACATCATAGGTTTGCGTTGCCTGTAAATGGCGTCGCAAAGTGGGAAAACATAGGTCTGTATTAAATGTCGAATTTCATAAGCTCTGAGTAGTACAATAATGTGTGGAATGCCGCAAGTCTCTGCTACTTTTGATTAGTACTGTAACAGGACAGCTACCATGGTTCTATTTTGATAGCGATCAGTACCGCTATGAGGGGCCGATAACTTCGATTTAAAACCCCCTTTTGACTGCACGCATAATCGATTCAGTGTTACGCTATAGCAGTAGTCCCTTGGTCAGTAATACGATATTGTCACGTCCGTTTATGTGCCTGTGCGACATTGCGGGTCGCAACCACTGATTGTTTTAAATTCATGTCCATCCATTCATTCTTCGTTGTCACATTTTTGAATTCTGGTCAGTGGGGAATTTTAGACTTTTAATATGTCATTTCATTTCGTCTCATTTCGTACCATTAGGGGCCGATGACCTCGATGTTAGGCCCCTTTAAACAACAATCATCAATCAATCAATCAACACTCTCTCACAGGAATTGCGGTTGCCTTTTGATCGCATTACTGCTATACAGGTTGAATGCAAATTCAACTGGGTGTCGTTCAGACAGAAATCTAAGTTCTTCCGACTAGCTCAGAAACAGGCGGTCTTTCACATGAACCCGGATGCTAGTAAAACTGTCGTCGATCTTCCCAAGAAATTTTTGGATGAGAACCAAATGTCAGTTCTAGCTAGGGGTCTTAATTTCGCTGTCGCTCCCTCTAAAATTCCTACTGAGGAGTTAACTACTTCCGTTGAGGCAGCCATCCACAAACTACCTACGGATGAAGCTGAGGAGTTGACAGAAATGTGTGAGACTCATAAGGTCTGCTGTTGTGCCCATGCCCAATTTAACAAGAGGCGAGATGAGAGCTCTGAAGGAACTTACAGATGATTCTGAACTGACTGATAAGGGTAATGCGATGGTGGTTATGGACACTGACGAATATAAGAATAAGATCTCAGCTACATTGTCAGAGCCTGTTTACAGACTGAGCTCACATGAACCCACCACTCATGTGTTTAACACTACCGTGAAGCTCTTAAGGCAATCTTCAATTCCAAAAGAGGAGGCTAAATATCTGTCCCCGTGGGGACGCATTGCCACCTAGATTATATGGACTTCATACGATCTATAAAGATGATGTTCCCCTCAAAGTTATTGTTAGTGCGATAGATTCTCCTATGTATGCACTGGCTAAATACCTAAGCAAATTGCTTCAGCCACACATAGGACGTACTGTGAATCATAAGTTAGGGACTCTCGGTATTTTGTCAACAAGTTGTCAACCCTAACCATTCAGCCTAATGCACTTTTGGTGAGTTTCAGTGAGGAGACCTTGTTCACTAAGTGCTGATTGACTCGGTCATGTCTTTCGTTAAACATCTGTTCCCTGAGGACATTACTAAGCTATTTTACCACTTCATGACACCCAGCTATTTCTTGTGGGGTGGGAATTTTTACGAACAGACGGACGGAGTGGCTATGGGAAGTCCACTTCCACCAGTAGTGGTTAATTTCTTTATGGAGCATTTTGAGGAGGAGGCTATTGCATCGGCACACGTCAAATCTGTGATTTGGTGGAGGTACGTTGATGATACATTTGTGGTCTGGAGAGAAGGTCCTGAGAAACTTCATTATTCTAAACCACCTAAATCAGCAATATCCTTCAATTAAATTCAATAATGAGATTGAGTCGGACGGATGCCTTCCTGTCTTCGATATTCTAGCAAGAAAGAAACCAGATGGCTCCTTATGATATTACGTACAATTTACAAAATATACATTTAATGTTAACCTAGTCAATACTTACAATACCACATTTTGTGGTTAAATATTTATAAATGATAAAAAGGTTGTGAACATGTTTCGCACTTCTTAATGGGCATCATCAGCACAATGGATAACCTTAAAACAAATAATTACAACTAAGAATGTTTGCAATTATTGGTCATATAAAATTGGAATGAGATGTTGTGATGTTAAAAGTTATTTTCGATATCATGATTAGAAAGTTTGACGCGATTGTTACAAACACAAGTTAAAACTATTGTAGTACATTTTTACAATATTGTCTAAAAAAATAATATTGGCATTCATCTGGAATTGAAATGTATCCTCTTCTTTTAATTTTTGGTGAAAGTCAATATTATTGTCGTGTTCACCACCAAGCAGATTTGAAGAAAAAGATATGTAAAAAACATATGTTCTTACTGTAGAAATTAGGTCACGAATGAACAATCGGTGTTATTTCTCGAGTTAAATTGGTTAAAACACTTCAGGTGAGAATACGTTGAAATGGAATATACGTTGAAAATTTAGCCGATGTACAAGTTGGAATGGTTAACACTATAACAGTAGTCTTCCAGATTGTTGTGTAAATCTCAATGGTTAGAACTGCAAAGAAATATAAAAATGTATTTAATGTGTATGTATAAATGTATGTGATTGTACAGTGTTATGGGTTACGTAAAAATGGATACTTACTCGAATGCCGTGGAGTGTCTATCTTGTTCTGTTATTAGCGTTAGTCTGACTGGCATTCCTGCTACGCATATTGTATGGGTGTGGCGAAGGGAGGGGAGCGGGTTGAGGGAGGGAAGAATTGGGTGGAGTAATATGTCTTGGTATTGGTACGGGAGGGGGATTATTTGGAGGGGGAATTGTAGGTTTAGTATTCGGGGGATAAGTGGAGTTGTTGAATTGACAACTTTTAATGTATGCAGAATTTTCTTTTCATTTGGAATAACTGTTTTCAATAACTTGGGTATTAATGTGTATAAAGAACTCTTAATCTCCATGTCATCATTAAGGTTGTGATCTTTATTAAATGTTTTGTCCAGATAAATATAAATATTTTCTAATTCATTTAGTAGTTTTCCCTTGTTAGTATTCCTTATTATTGTCAGATCTTTTTCTATTGAGGTAAAATGGTGGCCCGTTTCCTTCATGTGTGTACTCATAATGGAATATTTGTTATGTTTGTCGGCATTGAAATGTTCCATATATCTTGTAATAAAACTTTGTTCAGTCTGGCCAACGTATGAATAACCTCACTGCGAACATGTCAACCTGTATACCCCTGAACCTGAATATTTGCTGTTATTATTATTTATTTTATTATAATTGAAAAATATGTTCTGTGTAGTATTGGTTGTTCTATAAGCTACGTTTATATTATACTTATTGAAAGTATTAGTAATTTGGTGGATAGTTGGGCTATTATATGTGAAAACGACATGTTTATTTCTGTTAGGCCTATCTGGTTTGAAGTTAGTGGATAGCTTGGTTTTGATCTTATATATCAGACGGTTTATCATTTCAATCTTATATCCATTGGTTACTGCAAGATTTCCTATATAATTTAATTCAGTTCTCAAATTTAAGGGAGATAAGGGGATTCTTAAGGCTCAATATATCAGGCTGTAAAAAGATGCTTGTTTATGTGATCCAGGATGTAATGAAGAATTATTTATTGTGATTTACATACCGTCTATTGTAAGCCTACCCATACAAATCACTATCTTCATGCAGATTCTCACCACCATTCAGCACAAAAACAAGGCATTCTCATGTCACTCACAAAGAGGGCGAGACGAATTCGTGAATCATTAAATATCCAGGTGAAGATGGATACACTGTCACTATCAAGGGTAATGGTTACAGCGATCTGCATATACATAGAGCCCTGCATCCCATAGAAATGACCAAGCAAAGCTCACAGAAAAGTGCAGAAAACTGCCTACTTACCTTACATTCACACCACGAACCTGCTACGTAGGCGTAGCAGGGGGAGAGGTGATACTCCCACGTGGCGCGTCCCAGGTGGCGGATAGGGGGGTCCTAACCAGCTTGCCGGCGGACTTGAGGGAAATAAAATACCTCTCGTGGACCAAACACACACCCCCTGTGGGTGGGGGAGGCTGACGAATGATACACCCACGGTATCCCCTGCCTGTTGTGAGAGGCGACTAAAAGGGGCAACCAAGGGATGATTGAATTAGAACCATGAAACTACTTTTGATTTGTACCATCACACGGGGAACACCATGGGTTGCCTGTACTTGCGAGTTGTACCACTATGTTCGGTACCAAATGGGTTTGTGTTTAGTAGTAGTCATGAGCGTGGCCTGGGGGTTTCCAGTACCCGTGCATCGTACCCTTGTGAGCACCACCGCGGGTCTGGGCGTAGCCTGTGAGTTGTACCACTATATGAGAGACACCGTGGGTCTGCGTTGCCTTTGATTAGTATCCACTCTGTGAGGAACACCACGGGGCCCGTGGGACCGGCATCTGTGCCTAGTACACCTAGGTGAGGAAACTCATTGGTTTGCGTTGGCTATGAGTGGCTTATTGTGTGAGAAACACCATAGGTCTGCGTTACCTGTATGAAGTACAATACCTGTGAGTAGTACTGTGTTGTGTGGAACACCGTGAGTTTTGCTACTTTTGATTAGTACCCCAACATGCCAATACCATGGTTCTACTTTACTCGCGACATGTACCATTCTGTGGGGCCTTAGACATGGATTTTGCACCCCTTTTGACATCAAGCATCGTGCTTTATGAGTGGTCCCTTGGTCAGTAATCAATTATGTATGATCTTTGAGTCTGATCCACTGTATTTTGGTTGTTTGTTTCCTTTTTTTTTTTTTTTTTTGGTTTTTTTGTTGGGTTCACGTCCATCCATTCATTCTTCATGATGACATTATTTATTTTTTTGGTCAGTGGATGAATTTTAAATTTTTCTTCTTTCATTTCGTACCATTAGGGGCCGATGACCTCGATGTTAGGCCCCTTTAAACAACAAGCATCATCATCATCATCCTTACATTCACAACACCACAGATCGAATTGCCAAGGTCCTCCACAAACACAATATAAAAACCGTGTTTAGCACCGTCACTAAAATTGCTCACAGTCTGAATAAAACCAATGACAAATTGTCCCCACTTTTACATCCTGGGATATACAAAATTCCCTGTACTTGCGGTAAGGTGTACATTGGCCAAACATGCCGGTCCATTGGTACTTGTATCAAGGAACATGAATTAAATATTTGTCTCAACCATCCAGACCAATCAGCGCAATAGCTGAGCATGCTCTATCATCGGGTCATGAAGTCGTGTTCCAAGATGCTCGAGCTCTTACCCACACTAGACACTACAGGTCCAGGATTAAATGCGAAGCTGTGGAAATACGTAGAATTCCTAACAATTTCAACAAGGGCAGCCAATGGCCGTAGCCGTGTTGAAACACCGGATCCCGTGAGATCTCCGAAGTTAAGCAACATTGGGTGTGGTCAGGAGTTGGATGGGTTGCCACGCGCTGTTGGTGGGGGGTAAACGAATGGAGGAGTGCAAAGGAACTGGCCACCCTACTACATGTAAACTCCGGCTCAGGAACACCTCTGCGGAGGTTCGGACCTGCCTTCGGGCAGAATAACCCTTACCTTACCTCACCTCAACAAGGACACTGGCTATCAATTTAGTAATATGTGGTTGCCAGCAATTAAGGACTTGCGTATTTAGTTCTCTTCCCTGTCCCTTCGATATTGTTATTTCATTTCAGTGTTTTCCAAATTCGTACGTTCCTCACCGCCAGATGTTTCATTCCAGGCTTGCATCGATGTCATACTTTCATGTGTGTGTACACCTGTTACGTTATGTGACCTTCTCAGACTGATTCTGATAGTTCGGTCAGCTTCCGCATTGAACGCTAGCCCTGCACCGTGTCCAGTGAGTCATCTGGTGATGAATGATCGTGCCACTTTCACTTCTATTATAACTTAACGTCTAAATTCAAACCTCATTGTTTGAGAACCCTTTCTTGTAAACAGTGGAGATTTTCTTCTGAAGACGCAGAGCAAAGTTCTCTGCGAAATGTAAAGAATTTCACATTTCTTGACATGGCATAAGCCCAAAAGCCTATATCATGTCTGTAGTTTTCTATCATTTCTGTTTTGTTCCTGGTTGTAAATCGGTTTAGGTAAGGAAGCCTGGTGGTAGATGATTTTTACACCCTGAAAAGAAAATATGTTTGAAAAGTGGACGAGAGTTATTCCGTGGAAAGATAAGCAGTTGTCAGCCAAAAGCACAATTTGTGACCTGCATTTTTTGGCAGATTTAATTATAAAGGTGGACTGTTTCTTTGTGAATGGTGAAAACACTGAACTTCCTCATGTGAGTATGAAAGTAAAACTGTGAGGATGCCTCATATTTTTCTAAATATACCGAAATACCCATCCATTGAGGTAAAATCATGAAAGCACCTAGTGGGAAAAGGAATGAAGAAAGTATAAAAAAGATAAGGAACAAGAATTACGATGTGAATGAAGTGGTGATGGCAACAGTAAGCGGTGAATTTCAAGTTCAAGGTCAGCCTAGTTGTAAAATTCAGAGACAGTCTAGTTTCCTTACCGATGCCCAAAAGCCAGTAGTGTCGCTCAAAAGGCGTCTAAAGAACGCATCTCACACTTAAATGCCAGCTAAATGTCATTCCACATCCAAAGCTAGGATTAATTACCTACAAGGGCAGATTTAGAATGTGGAATGTTTAAAGTTTTATGGGCTCTGTTTAAAAAGTCATTTTTTAAAAGTATGTAAATCACAATATTGCTTTCACTTTTCTTATTAAAGTCCAAAGATATTTCTTCATGGGGACTGAGAATATAATTGACAGCTCTTTGATATTGTTATTCATCAGTAATCAATTGAGTGTTCATCATCATCATCATCATCAGCAGCAGCAGCAGCAGCTTTGCCTTGTCGCTGCAACCATTGATCTCTTTTCTCTGAGATCCTTTTCATATCTCCAAAACCTTGGTATCCCATCATCTCAACTACCTCTTCAATGATCTTCTTCCATGGTTTCCCTCTGCCTTTCTTTCATCACCTTGCCTTCGAACAAGTTCTTTATGAGTGTTGTATTTGGTTATTTGCATATCAATGTAACCTCCACTAAAACAACTGACCATGTAGCATTGGTGATTGGCTCCACTAGCGCTTGAACTGTGTGAGTGATCTCACTAGGTATTCTATTCATCATGATATAGGTAAGCTTTATTCCCTTCTTGCGTACCATGTTATACTAATGTTAAACATTGGTGTCCCATCCGGCCATACTATGGTAATGGTTACATATCTATCTGGCACATTTATGGTGGTTACATTTGTGGGAACAGAGTATAATAACTTATTGCAGTACTTCAGGTTTCATCGATGGTAGCTCATTATATATACCCAATGTTACAACATTGTTACAGTATGAGTATGCCTATACAAGGGCTATTTTTAGTAACATTTATTGAACGCAATTTGTACATGAGAGTTGTATATTACACAAAATTTTTATCATCTGCTTAAAATTTCAGCGAGTTTGTCCTTACTATGAAATCGAGTAGATGATACTGTTCACAGCATTGTGCACATACAGTAGAGTGCAGGAACATTGAGTTGACGCCTGGTGAAATCCTCGTTGGATACAGATTCTGAAATTAAATCTATGTGCTGCCATTCTCATATACACATGTCGCAGTGAGAAGTTAGGTGCCCTCCATTCATCTGTGCTCATGGCCGGCGTGTGATAGAAGCCTTGATCTATTTTATTAGTTTTTTCTTCCCTTTCGCTTATATGGGTTTTGTATGCTCGGATTTGTGGCAGATTGTTCTTTATTACTACCTGCCTGATGAAGAAGTCTGTGTCTGGTAGTAGATAAATGAGTCTGGTCCTTGTCATTTAGGATAACCAAAGGGCTCTTCGTAGATAGGTTGATTTCACAGCCTCCAGCCTTCTTAGATTAGCGGGAGTAAGGTGGATCCAAATTTTGGTGATTTGAAAAGGTTTTAGAGCCATGTCAAGTGATAGCTTTTCAATCTTCTTTATGTTGAAGATAGCACTAATTGCTGCAGTGCATCTTTCTCCTGTATGGTTTGTGAATGCTTTCCTTGTGACTTGAAGGGTTAGTCCTAGGTATTTATAAGAGTTTAGCAACTCTATCTTGTCATTTCTGCATTGGAAGTTGTCTAGTTTGGAGATACTGCCTCCTCTCCTGAATTTCATGATTTTTGTATTGTTGGTGTTTATCACTAATCCATTTTCCTGCAACCACTTACAGAGCTTAGTCAATTCTACATGCTATTAACACCTTGTTAATATTCTGATGTATTATAGAAGTATACTGTACTATGATTGATGCCTCATGCTTTTATGCCAAAGCTTTGAGAAAGAGATGTGCTATAGTCACTGTTACAATGTCAAAGATTCACACCAAGCACTCAAGATTATTTATTTTATTTATTGCACTATTGTCACTGCAAGTTTCATTCTTGTTGGAAAACACATGTAACACTAAATGGGAGGAAAAAAGCTCATCGCCTTGTCTGAACACGCTGCTAGCTGGATCTGGTCCTCTTGGTTAAAGTCGTTCTACTGGCGGGTAGTCACTAGAGTTCCAGTCGGTATGTGACAATATTGGCCAGCAAGGTAGGAGGGGCGGTGGTATACAATTTTTAACCACTAGATTGCAGGGGCGGTTTCTCCATATGGTTGCAGGTTTGCGCTACCCCCATTAATTTAGTATGTTTATTTTTGTGACGAACATTAAACAGACGTGTGCAGAAATCAGTGAAGCCACAGAAATCCTTGTCGTTATTTCATTTTGGCCTTGTCATCATTGTAGAATTTTATGTAAAACAGCTGTTTGTGAAAACAAAAGGAACATTTAAAGACTGAAGAGCTTATGCAAAAAATTTGTTTTGAGACTTTACCGTATAATCTCAAATACTACCCAAACTGTTTTTTTTGAAAATATTGCTTCCAAAATTGGGTGCAGATCTTATTTAAAATTTTGGGAAATTTGCCTTTCCAAATGCGCATAAATCGGGCATCACAGCCGGCGCAGCTTGGCAACAATGCCCTCTCCGCTCTCAGTATACGCTATTTCCACTCTTGGTGTCAGTCTCGCGCACATTCTCAGAGTATCAACATGAATTCCACAAAGCGTCTGTGATTTTACTGCGAGTGAGAAACTGAATGTAGTTTGGGAAGCTGAAATTATTGGAAATCATGCCACTGGTAGGAAATATGATATTGACGAGTTGTGTATTCGCGATTGGATTTTGACGGCATGGAATCGTATCCCTGGAGACCTCATATGGAAGAGCTTCAGGAAATGTAGGATTTCTAATGCTATGATGGCAGCGATGACGACGTTTTGTGAGAAGGTGATGGTGATGAAAGTTACGAAATTGGTCCCAATGCGCATACCTGCCAAGTATTCCGGTTTTTCCATAAAATGTACAGATGTTGAGTGTGTTTTACGGTTGTACAGATGAACTATGTTATTGTACGGATTGCGTTTGGTTTCGCTTTCTGCGGTCAAATCGGATTTGTTTGACTTTTGATAGTAGCTGGTAATACGAGATGCAGTGTTTGAAATTCGACCGGTAAATGTATCGATTATCACCGTGCTTTTGTCACCTGTTCGAACACAACTGCTACTTCATTCACTGAAATGTTCCCAAACAAGTAGCAGGCTGTGATTTTGAAGAAAAGATATCCGTGAAAAGTAGCAGGATGTGAATTTATATATAACAACTTTAGTAACTGTGTCGTGCTTCGTAGCAGCTGTGCAAGGCTTTGTCTGTGTGTGAGTCTGAGTAACATTGGCGGTAGTTCTGAAACTCCACGAACCTGCTACGCAGGCGTAGCAGGGGGAGAGGTGATACTCCCACGTGGCGCGTCCCAGGTGGCGGATAGGGGAGTCCTCACCGGCTTGCCGGCGGACTTGAGGGAAATAAAATACCTCTCGCGGACCAAACACACACCCCCTGTGGGTGGGGAGGCAGACGAATAATACACCCACGGTATCCCCTGCCTGTCGTGAGAGGCGACTAAAAGGGGCGACCAAGGGTTGATTGTATTAGAAACATGACACTACTTGTGATTAGTACCACCACGCGCAGAACACCAAGGATTGCTTCTACTTGTGTGTAGTACCACTACATTAGGTACGAAATTGGTTTGTGATTAGTAGCACACAGGAGCACCGTGCGGTCGGCTTTTGCAGTACCTGTGATTAGTACCACCATATGAGCAGGACCATGGGATGATAGCTACCATGGTTCTGCCTTGCCTATGATTAGTACCCACTATATGAGGAACACCACGGGATAGGGAGAGGTCCGTGTGGTTAGTACTCTTATGTGATGAACACCATAGGTTTGCGTTGCCTGTAAATGGCACCACAAAGTGAGAAAAACATAGGTCTGTATTCTATATCGGATTTCATAAGCTCTGAGTAGTACAATAGTGTGTGGAATACCGCAAGTCTCTGCTACTTTTGATTAGTACCGCAACAGAACAAACACCATGATTCTACTTTGCTAGCGATCAGTACCGTTATGAGGGGCCGATTACTTCGATTTAGGATGCCCTGTTGACTGCACGCATAATCAATTCAGTGTTATGCTATAGCAGTAGTCCCTTGGTCAGTAATACTATTTAGTCACGTCAGTTTATGTGAATGTGAGACCTTGCGGGTCGCATTCACTGATTGTTTTAAATTCATGTCCATCCATTCATTCTTCGTTCTCACGCTTTTGAATTCTGGTCAGTGGAGAATTTTAGACTTGTACTATGTCATTCCATTTTGTCTCATTTCGTACCATTAGGGGCCCATGACCTAGATGATAGGCCCCTTTAAACAACTATCATCAATCATCGAAATAGTTCCCTCCCATAACTGTGCATTCCTGAGATCGGCAATACATGTCCTGGAAACTTTACAAGAAGGCTTTCTTTGGGATGGTGTTCAAAAGCCTCAGCAGGAATAACGTTAAATCTCTTTCCTTTACAAGTGAATTTGAGTCGTGGGAATAGGAAGAAGTCTGGAGGATTGAGATCTGGTGAGTATGGGGGATGTTCAAGTTGCACCACCCTTTTTTTTTTTTGCCATGAACTGTTTGACGATATTGGCTGTGTGTGAGCGAGCGTTCTCATGGACAAAAAAACCATGAACCTTGTTGTGCATACTGGGGTCATACCCTGCGTAGATGTTTCATGAAACGGTCAAAATGTCAATGTACCGTGCAACATTCAGTGTCGTTCCCTCGGGTAGAATTTACTTGTGGATAATGCCTTGACTATCGAAAATTGTGATGAGCATTGTTTTGATGCGTGACTTTTCGGCTTTGACCTTTCTCCAACCAGGGGATCCCGGAGAATGCCATTCCATGCTTTGCCGTTTCATTTCAGGTTCTCACCTGAGACCCCAGGTTTCATCCTCAGTGACAATACAGTTCAAGAAATTTGGTGTCGCATCCACTGTTTTGACAATATCCTGTGAAGCCTCTAAACATGCCTGCTTTTGATCATCAGTCAAGTGATGTGGCACAAGATGAGAACATGTTTTTCCTCTTCCCTAACTTCTGGGTAAGGATTTGTCACACAGATTCACGGTTAATCTGCAGTTCATCCGCTAAATCTTTTGTATATTTCTAAATCTTTTGTTAACCAGAATATAATCAATCTGATTCCTGATTGGTCTTCCTGTTTCCTTTTGTAGTGACGAAATCCATGTGTAGAGGCACTGTTCATGAAGTTTGAACCAAGTGTTACAAAGAGCTAGATGTGCACAGTTAATCGCCAATCATTCATGATTAATGTCCTCACCTTCTCAATCATTTCGTCACTGATGGCGGTCACTGGTCTTCCGCTACAGGGGTTGTCAGAAACACTTTCCTGGCTTCCTCAGAAACAGGCAAACCACTCGTACACACACTTCAAGGGCAGTGCTTGATCTTCATAAACACATACCAGCTTTGCATGCGTTTCTTTTGGTGTCTTGCCAAGCTTAAAATAAAACTGTACATTGCTCTTTTGGTCATTCACATTCCTGTTCGCAGTTCAGAACCATCACACTAAACACACTAAGCACACACATGATGCTCAACTGAACAACATTGGAAGCAGGAGGTCAAAACCTGCTGCTATGCAGATGCAGCATTGTGTGTCACCAGTGTTGCCGGATCAACCGTTCTGACTTCATTCACCGAATTTTATTGTCACAGGTTGTATATTGCCATGCTCATCAACTTTATGTTGAATACAGCATCAGTAAACAGAAATGAGCAGATATTTTTTACAAACCTCAAGGCATACGCACTATTTTCTCAAATTCTCCTCAAAGAACTCCCATTCTTGTGAAGTAGTGCAGAAACGCTTGTCATGTTCGGTTCTGACATAGTGGAATGTTCATTCCAGGACTGTTAATACTGTTTTTGAACACAAGGAAGACCTGATTGAATGTATGAAGGTTATTCAAAGGAGACATTGGATTAGTAACAACAACACACTTGTTCAAGCTTCTGAATATATAAGGACTTTTAAAAGAAGTCAATTTTATATACTGGCTCTCTTTCTTTCACAAGATAATGCTTCATGTTGACTTCGTGTACAATCAACTGTGGAAGCGTGATTGTAATCCACCTCTTGTTCTTGATCAGCTGAAGGCATTTTATAGAGAAATACAAAATGTTAGAAACAGCATTGAAGATGAGAAGCCACAGGAACAGTCAGAAAAAAAGAACTGAAGAGCAGTGTGTGAAAAGGGAGACATTTGAAGTGTGTGATGATATTCTATGGGAAGTCAATGACAGGTTTAGCTTCACGGGCACCTTGTAGCTGCAAATATGTTTCGCTCTGAAAAATTTTCTGAATATGACAGTAAGTTCCCAGAAGAGTCTCTGAAAGCTGCAGTAAAATGCTATCCATTCATTAATGAGAGCAAACTTCTCATGGAACTGTCTGTAATCTGCACTAGAGTGGAGTTCTGAAATATGTCTAGTGCTCTGTGTCTAATGAACTTCATTACAGACAATAATGTGTTTGCTACATTTAGGGAAAGTTTTAAATTATTGAAAGTGCTGTTAACCATTCCAATGTCAACTACAGAAGCAGAACGATGTTCCTTCACCCTAAATAGAGTAAAATCTTTTCTGAGGAACACAATGTCACAAGAAAGGTTGTCAGCTCTGGCAATGCTTTCAATAGAGCAAGAATTTGTAATGAGAATCAGTGACTTTAATGCAAAAGTTATTGAAAAGTTTGCCGGGTGTAAGGAGAAGAGGGCAGATTTCCTGTATAAGTAGGTGGGTTGTGACTTTCTTTCTTTCTTTCTTTCTTTCTTTTTTTATTTAGTTATTTACGTTTAATTTTCAAAACCAGATACACAACAAAAGGAATTTCTTTCAATACTGGAATTAGGCTACCTGAAAGTGTTTCATTTCAATAGTTCTTAAATGAAAAAAAATTGTTAATGGATTGTAGTAATAGAAAATAGAAATGTAAAATGTTTGTTTTATTTTTAATAATAAGAAGGTATTGTTGATGTACCTGGATTTGAAAATTAGCCTGTAATCATATTATATCATTGGTAAATATTGTGCACCACTGAACTTCTAAACCACCAATCGCCACTGCTATATTGGATGCCAAAAGCCTGAATTTAACTTCAAACCTCTCCACATTGTTCATACGGAGTAAGAGCGTATGATACTGCTGGTGGTATTCGACAGGTGTAGGCTATGTGTTAGCACTGGGATTCACCCTCTCCCTGCTTACTGTCACATATCATGTCATTCATTTCATCTCAGTAACTCCTTTGATGAGATTATCAGGAAGGGCATTCGGTTGTAAAAACTCATTATGAAGCTTCATATAACTTAATTCCGAACCCCACAAACCTTCTATGCTGGCGTAGTAGGGGGAGAGGTGATACTCCCATATGGCGCATCCCAGCTGGTGGATAGGGGGTTCCTAACCGGCTTGCCGGTGGACTTGAGGGAAATAAAATACCTCTCGCAGACCAAACCCACTACCCCTGTGGGTGGAGGACGCACATGTAGAATACACCCGTAGTATCCCCTGCCTGTAGCAAGAGGCGACTAACAGGGGCCCAAGGGGCTCTCAACTTGGGAGTGTTGATTTATTTGGAGTTCATGTCCATTCATTCATTCTTCATGACATTTTTTATTTTGATCAGTAGATGTTTTTGAACTTTTTGTTTGTCATTTCATTTCGTACCATTAGGAGCTGATGACCTCGATGTTAGGCCCTTTAAACAACAAGCACCATCATCACCATGATTCCCAACCCCGTAGAGGAATGGGAAAAGGGTTGGACACAGACATACACATAATACAAGGGCTGGTTTTTTTTTCAACCTCTGATGGGCTATAAATTAAAGACACATTGACATAACAAAATTAATTTATTGCTAAAAGTTTATTAGTTTCATAGTTATTTTTTCTACATAATTTTCAAAACCTTTAGGCATTTGTCATGTTGTGACACTAGCTTTGCAATGCCCCCTGCAAAGAAGTCTGTCACCAGTGAGGTAAGGTGCCTCTGGACAGCCTCCTGAAGTTCTTCATTGGTGGCAAAGCATTGTCCGCCCAACCATGCCTTCAAACTCACCAACACACTCAATCATGCATACGGTAGTGACGTACTTGCATCCTTACCCACTGTCGTCTTGGATGTCTGTTCGCCCTTGTTTAACTTTCCGACACCATTTCCGTACACTACCACCACTCGTACAGTTTTCATTATACCATAACACTACACTCATTCTGCAATGGATTTCAGAAACACTACATCCTTCTGCTTGCAGAAAACATATCACAGTTCGCAGCTCACACTTGGCGGGATTATCAATCATAGCGGCCATGTTCAATTGCCCGTAGCTGGGCTATGACAGGTGCATTGTGCCAACTGTGGCAGAGGTTGCAGAGGAGATGTTGTGTGATCGCACGATGCACAGATCTGGCTCCTACCTATCTCTTGTATACTTACATGCATGATCGGAGGTTGTAAAGAAAAAAAAAACAGCCCTCATATATATGGTAAGTGATGTGATAGAATCAGAGTATTTTCTTTTAGAATGAAACATATCATTTTGTTATTAATAAATTGTTGTTGTTGTTGTTGTTGTTCAGGTATATTCTGGTATTTTCATTTGTATCTTGTATTTGACAGAATGAAAAACTTAAAGGTTATATTAACTAAGTTAACATGCGGGTTATCAGTGGTGTCATCAAAACAACCCCACTGCACTGGCTTCCAGTCCTTAACCACATCCTCCCTCCATATCTACACCGCACAGACAATCTCATTCGAGAAGCAAATAAAATACAGGCCAATAAATCACTTCCATTTCACCAAAACATCCAAAGAATTGCTTCAACCCAACTGAAATCCAGACACACTTCCCTGCTGCTGGCCCAAAACTTGATGAAAAAAAACTACCATGGACTGCAAACTTGGAATGAATATGGACTGCTAAGGCCCCTGATGCATGGAGATTGATCTTTGATCCTACGCAAACCTTGACCGGGTATCATCTCCCGCGGAGTGTGTGGCTCCCACTAAACAGAGTGCACACTGGGCATGGAAGAAGTGGCTCTGCAATGCATTCTTGGAGCCTTCAACTTTCTCCAAGCTGTGAATGTGGTGAAGAATTCCAGACTATGCAACGCATCACCTTCAGATGCCCACATAGAGCCTTCCGCAGAATTATCGACGACCTTCTGACAGCTTCGACAACAGCTATTCAGTGGCTGTAACAACTGGACATCATGGTTTAGTTTCCATTTTTCATTTGTTAATTTATGAATTTACTTATCATTTCTGTGTTTTTGTATTTTTTTCTTTCTAGTCATATTTTTATGTATTGTACATTTCTCTTTCAATTCCTACTTTGTTTTTACCTTCACTTTTTATATTTATTCTGTTTTGTAAATTATTTGTTGGTTTTACAATGTTACTCAATTTATGCGTGGCTTAACATGTACCATAAGCTAAATAAATATAAAAATTAGTTAGCTCTGTTAAGCATGGCTTCCAACTTTTAGAAAAAGCTCTCCATTATTCATAAATTCTATCAGTTCGTGTATTCCACGAACCTGCTGCGCAGGCATAGCAGGGGGAGAGGTGATACTCCCACGTGGCACGTCCCAGGTGGCGGATAGGGGGGTCCTAACCGGCTTGCCAGCGGACTTGAGGGAAATAAAATGCCTCTCGCGGATCAAACACACTACCCCCTGCGGGTGGGGGACGCACATGTAGAATACACCCGCGGTATCCCCTGCCTGTCGTAAGAGGCGACTACAAGGGGCGACCAAGGGATGATTGAATTAGAACCATGAAACTACTCTTGATTCGTACCATCATGCGGGGAACACCATGGGTTGCATGTACTTGCGAGTAGTATCACTAACTTGTTACGAAAGAGGTTTGTGATTAGTTGCAGTTAAAAGCCTGGCCTGGTGGATTCCAGTACCCGTGCGTTGTACCCATGTGGACAGCACCGCGGGTCTGTGCGTAGCCTGCGAGTTGTACCACTATATGAGCGACACCGTGGATCTGCGTTGCCTGTGATTAGTACTCACTATGTGAGGAACACCACGGGGCTCTTAGGACAGTCACCTGTGACTAGTACACCTAGGTGAGGAAACTCATCGGTTTGCGTTGGCTGTAAGTGGCGCCATTGTGTGCGAAACACCATAGGTCTGCGTTACCTGTACGAAGTACAATACTTGTGAGTAGTACCATCTTGTGTGGAACACCGTGAGTCTTCGCTACTTTTTAGTAGTACCCCAAAATGACAAGTAGCATGGTTCTACTTTACTCGCGACATGTACCATTCTGTGGGGCCTTAATCGTGGATTTTGCACCCCTATTGACATCAAGCATCATTGTGCTTTATAAGTGGTCCCTTGGTCAGTAACACTCTTATTCACGATCTTTTTTGTGTCTGATCCACTGTTTTTTTTTGTAGGGTTCATGTCCATCCATCCATTCATTCTTCATGACATTTTTATTTCATTTTGATCAGTGGATGAATCTGAATTTTTGTTATTTCATTTCGTACCTCTAGGAGCCGATGACCTCGATGTTAGGCCCTTTTAAACAACAAGCATCATCATCATCATCAGTTTGTGTATTAGTAAATTGATATAAGAGTTTTAATAATAGAATCTATACTAGTGCACTTCTAATCATGGTTCTACATACATTTTTCAGGTATTACCCCAAAGCTTGGAAATGAAGTTGGCCAGAGAACTAGTTCTGTAACATTTGCATCTGCTGTTCCAAAACCTTGGGCCTCTGTTCTACGAGCTGACATCAGGCAAAAGAGAAAATGGATGAAAGGGAAAAATGAATCAGAATGTGACTCATTCCCTGCAGATATAATTACCGAATGTTTAATGGAAGCTGAAAATAAGAGTGAAATGAATTCTGAAAGTACTGCAGATAGAAATATGACAAAACATGATGTGTCCGCTGCTACGTCACTTTCATCTCAAAAGTCATCTTTAAAAATGCTCCTTTTAGATGCAGAAGAAATATGCCGTTCACCAGCTTTGATTAAACGTTCTTCTATTATGAAAGAACCAAATGATATGCACATAAAGCCAGTAGAAAAAAATGTTGCAAAATCCACAGTGCTTAAGTCTTCATTTCGTGAAACAGATGGACATCATTCTCCATCTCCTTTAAATTCAAGGAAAGGTTCATCAGGAAAAGTGTTCTTTAAGAAGAGAGACTCCTTAGACACAGAACATGCAACTAAACAAACAGAAAAGCCATCGTCTTTATTGAAATACCCTTCTCTTGCTTCAAAACATAGACCCCTTTCAGAAATACCATTGCTTGAATTCGAGAACATGAGATTAGATGATCTGAAATCTGTACAAGTATCAAGAGAAAGTGTAAAATATAAAGCAAAGTTGCAAAATATATCAGACAAAGAAATTCGAAAAAAGAAAAAGAGTTCATCAACGGTATTAAGGAAATCAAAGGAAGAGCTGCCAAACACAAAGACTGCTCAACATGTTAAAATGGGAAAATCCAGCAAAGCAGAAATCTCTCTCACTAAAGTGGTAAAAAATAAGAAACATCAGAGTTCATCTCTTGTCAAGGTATCTGATGAAAAAAGGGTGGTAGGAGATGAAGATGATGATGATGATGATGATGATATGAGCTCTTTGGCAAAATCAGAATCTGACTTCTTAATTATTCAAGCAGCTCCATTTGATAATCCCTTAAACCGTACCCGGAAATGCATGGTTGTGGAAAAAATGGTGGAACCTAAAAGCAATAAGGATCCTGTGAATGCACTGATAGCATTCCCAAATGATCGACCTGCATCTTTACGACCCTGGCCCCAGAACAAACCTGCGAGGTAAATTGGATTTAATTTTCTCTTTAAGTATACATTAAGGATGATTAGGCAAAGTCAAATATTAGACCACATAATTGAGTGTATTGCTGATTATTCTGTCATGGCAGCATTTTATATCATTTTAACTCGCTCTTACATAATTATTTATGGCTGGAAGTCTAATATATCTAAGGCCTTTATGGGCAGGGGTAAAGTAGTATATGTGATGACTGGCTGTTAACCACGGCTTTGCTTCCGTGAATATCATAATTTGATAAAAGTTATCGTTCCTCTGTACTGCACTAAGGCAGTATCTAAAAACCCTTAAAGTATAAAAACTCACCAAAAATTTGAGTTTCTTTTACCCCAGAACCTCTTTGTAAACCATGTTTACCACGAACCTACTACGATGGCGTAGCAGGGGGAGAGGTGATACTCCCACGTGGCGCGTCCCAGGTGGCGGATAGGGGGGTCCTAACCGGCTTGCCGGCGGACTTGAGGGAAATAAAATACCTCTCACGGACCAAACACACTACCCCCTGCGGGTGGGGGACACACATGCAGAATACACCCGCGGTATCCCCTGCCTGTCGTAAGAGGCGACAAAAAGGGGCGACCTAGGCGCGGACATGGATTGCGGTTTGGTATAATGTGATGGACCTCCTGTGGATGGGAGAGGCTGAATACATCCATAGGTAATCCCTGCCTGTCGTAGAAGGCGACTTAAAGGGTCATGTGGCCATGGTCCCCTCTTTATTTTTTTTATTATTTTTCCGAGGGTCAGATGTAGACCATTCAAAATTTGATGTGCGTGCTGCCCGGCGATGGAGCTCCTATGTGTGCGACTACGCTCGAAAGCCCGTGCCAGCAACCACCCAGGACGCGGCGGGTGGGAGTATCATGTACCCGGGCAGTGGTATCCGCCTGACAACGCAGGTCCCCGCACAGCCGAATGCCAGAAGGACATATTATTATTAATTATTTTTATTTTTTTCTCTATATTTAGTGCTCTGTAAACGCTATGGGGTACATGCTATTGCGGGTGACTGGAGGAAGGGAGTCTTAGTGCTCATTGCCTCAGTCATGCCGTATTAGGCATCGTCCAACATCGGACCCCGGGCAGTACCTGCTATGACCAGGTGGGTATTGCCTTGGCTGCTTGGTTCGGCTACAGAGACCCCTGATCGGAGTGGGTGGCATTCGGGGAGGATGCTATCGGGCATGGCTTCCAAACGAAGTCTGCTCTCTCAAGGTGGTCGCCCACCTAAGACTTTAACTTTTGCTTCCCTGAGAGGTTCAACTCCCTGGGAACATGCGCAGCGTGAAGGAATGGGATCCAGCTTCCCTAGGTTTCTGGTCGCTACCAGAACCGATGGGAACGATTTTAAGCTGGTGAAGTCGGTCCTTTTTAGTCGGCACATCGAAGGCGTCTATGG
Organism: Anabrus simplex; assembly: GCF_040414725.1. NCBI lineage: Eukaryota > Metazoa > Arthropoda > Insecta > Orthoptera > Tettigoniidae > Anabrus > Anabrus simplex. The sequence goes on along the minus strand of NC_090268.1, from coordinate 68,283,977 downwards.
CGAACTGGAGGAACTTAAGAAAATGCGCAACGGTAGTTTGCTTCTCAAGACTCGTACAGCACTGCAAGCTGATCAGTTGCTTAAGTGCGAGCACTTTGGCGAAATCCCCGTCAAAGTGGAGGAGCATAAGTCCTTGAACCTGGTTCGCGGAGTCATCTTTCACCGCGACCTTATTTTGAACACTGACGACGAGTTGATGGAAGACATGAAGAACCGTGGCGTGACACACGTCCGGCGCATTACGCGCAAGGTCAACGGTGAAGACGTTGCCACTGGTGCCTTCATTGTCTCTTTCAAGTTGTCAGTGTTACCAGAGAAAGTCAAGGTAACCACTTATTGTTGCGATGTGAGGCCGTACATCCCGCCTCCTATGCGATGCTATCAATGCCAGCGATTCGGACATATGGTATCTCGCTGTTCGAATCAGGCTGTATGTGGTACATGTGGACGAGTAGCTCACGGCGCGGAGGAGTGCACAACTCCATACAAGTGCACTAACTGCTCCGGTTTTCATTCTCCTCGGGATCGGAATTGTCCGACATACCTGAGTGAGAAGAAGATCCAGGAGATCAAGACCCTGGATGGTCTTTCCTACCAGGAAGCGCGCCGTAAGTTTCATTCTATGAATACACCTGCCCGTACACTCGACTATAGCTTGATAGCTCAGAGTCTTCCAGGTTCGTCATTTACGACCAAGACCCCTGTCCAGACCGCTGCGCCCAAGGCGACTGTTGCTGCTCCCAGCAACGTCGCAAATAGTCAAAGCTCGAAGGGGGGGACCACCCCACCTTCGACCAACCAGAAGTCTGTGCCGGCTGGGAACTCCCAGCCGGCACAGCAAGGGGGGAAGACTAAGTCTCCCCCCCCCTAGGAGGTCGACGAAAGTCGTGCCCCAGCCGGCGGAGGCGGCTTCGTTGACCAGGGCTGGGAAACCATCTCCCAGCCCGTCTAAACCTGAAAAAAAGAAGGGGAAGAAGAGCGCCCGTTCTGAGCGCTCTCGGCCTTCCCCTGCGAAGGAGAAGTCATGCCCCCCATCTGGAGGGTATGAGTCTGCGCCAGGAGGCACTCCTGCTCCCAAACCTGCGCGCTCTCCTCGTAGGGGACCCCCTCGCGCCCGAAATTTGTCGAAGTTCTGGGCGGCACCCCTGCCATCTTTTGATGACGGGATGGATGTCGCGCTGTCCTCTACATCTACGGATGTAGAATTAGATAGTGTTTAGGCTAACGAGCATTTTTCGCTCATAACCTAACACTCCTTTTACAGTCCACACTATGACACTGTTACAGTGGAATTGTAATGGTTATGACAGGCATCTTGCTGAGTTACGTCAGCTTATTAGTGAGTACGCAGCGAGTATAGTCTGTATTCAGGAGACCAATTTCAGACCTGGTCATCATACGGTCTTGAGGAATTTCAAACTATACTCGACAGAACGATACTATGCTCACCGGGCTTCCGGAGGCGTTGGCATTTTTGTACGTTCTGATAGCTACAGCGAAGAGGTTCCATTACGAACCCCTCTAGAGGCTGTAGCTGTTCGCGTCTCGCTGCCTGTCATAGCAACAGTGTGTAATGTTTATCTTCCACCCGGCCAGCATCTGAACATCAATGATGTCGCTGATCTTATAGATCAGCTTCCACCACCCTTCCTCTTATTGGGCGATTTTAACGCCCATCACCCCATATGGGGCTCTGAGACGCCTTGTCCCCGAGGAAGAGAGTTGGAAACACTTATAACAGATCTGGAGTTATGTATTTTGAACACAGGAGAACCAACTCACTTTAGTGTACGTTACGGCACATACTCTCGCATAGACGTAAGTCTATGCAGCCGAACGTTGGTTCCACTGTTTCGGTGGAATGCACACGATGATCTCTGTGACAGTGACCATTTTCCCATTATTCTTACTTTGTTGAAACATAAACCCGTCGAGGCTCCCCCTCGATGGATTCTTAAACATGCTGATTGGCCAAAGTACACATCACTAGCTGTCTTTCACGATGATGTCAGGCGGACCGTCGGCGAGGAAATAACTTACGTCACCCAAGTTATTCTTGCTGCTGCTGAGGAGTCCATTCCGTTTTTCTCGGGGGCTCCTCGCCGAAAACTCGTTCCTTGGTGGAACGATGAAATAGCAGCAGCCATCAAAGAACGCCGTCGCGCTCATAAACGTTACCGTCGACAGCCTACTGTGGCCAACTTGGTAACATTTAAGAAACTCCGCGCTAAGGCGCGAGTTCTTATTCGACAAAGTAAGAAGGCTTCATGGGAGAGATATGTGTCGTCCATGACATCGCATACTCCATCATCTCAAGTGTGGACGAAACTTCGATGACTTTCGGGTATTCAAGGATCATCTGCTGTACCGGGAATTTCCATTGCAGGCAGTGTCGCCACTGATCCCCTCGCGATTGCTAATCATCTCGCTAGTCATTTCGCGGATGTCTCTGGCTCCGGGAATTACAATCCTGATTTCCTCCCTCTGAAGCAGGAGGCTGAACGTCATCACCTTAGTTTTGCCACCCAAGATTCAGAGGACTACAACGTGCCCTATACGGAGTGGGAACTCCGCAGCGCATTAGCGCTTTGCAAGGACACGTCTCCTGGACCGGACAACATCCATAACCAGATGTTGAAACACCTTAGTGATGATAGTTTACTATATCTCCTTCGTGTGTTCAACCGAATCTGGACAGAGGGTGATTTTCCGTCTCAGTGGCGAGAGGGCATAGTCATCCCTGTCCTCAAGCCTGACAAAGATCCTAAGTATGCAGGAAGTTACAGACCGATTTGTCTTACAAATTGCCTGTGTAAGCTCTTTGAGAGGATGGTAAATCGCAGACTCGTGTGGTGTCTGGAGAAACAAGGACTCTTGTCCGAGTACCAATGTGGATTTCGAGCCGCTCGATCCACCACAGACCACTTGGTACGCCTGGAGAGCTCTATCCAGGATGCGTTTCTCCGCAAACAGCACTTGGTAGCTGTCTTCTTTGACTTGGAGAAGGCCTACGACACCACCTGGCGATATGGCATCCTTTCAGTCCTGCATCAATGGAGATTCCGAGGTAACTTGCCGGTATTTATTGCGAATTTTTTGTCCCTCCGTCTATTCCGTGTCCGAGTAGGGAGGACATATTCGCAATACCACGTTCAAGAAAATGGAGTACCACAGGGATCGGTTCTTAGTGTCACTCTGTTCGCGATTGCCATAAACGGTATTGTCGCGGCTGCTGGTCCAGCCGTCATACCGTCCCTATATGTGGATGATTTTGCTCTGCACTATAGCTCGTGCAGTATGGCAGTCGCAGAGCGACAGTTACAACAAGCTATTAGGAGGGTGGTGAAGTGGACCTTAGAACATGGCTTTCGGTTTTCTGCCGCAAAGACCTCCGTTGTCCACTTTTGTCGTCAACGTACACTTCACCCTCATCCTGAGCTTTATCTAGGTAACGTCGTTCTTCCAGTTGTTGACACCTACCGATTTCTTGGGCTCCTTTTTGACAGTAAATTATCGTGGGAGCCACACGTGCGGCAGTTAAAAGTGCAATGCACTAGGAAGCTTAATATCCTTAAGTTTCTTAGCAGCACTTCTTGGGGGGCTGACCGCGCGGTGCTCCTGCGATTCTATCGGGCACACATTTTATCCCGGTTAGACTACGGCAGTGCAGCATATGGCTCCGCAAGACCAAGCGTTCTTGCGAAGCTGAACAGTATCCACCACAGCGGGGTTAGGTTGGCGACGGGAGCTTTTCGTACAAGCCCCATCGCTAGCCTGCTCGCTGAGTCTGGTGTGCCGCCTTTACACCTGAGGCGCCAGCAACTTCTACTTACATATGCTGCAAATTTGCGACAGATGCCACTTCATCCCAGCTATCCTTGCGTGTTCAACAATGGCAACCGTTTGCTGTACGCTGCTCGTCCTCGAGCGACGCGGCCGGTTGGGATACGCTTGGATAACATTTCCGAATTGTTTGACGTACCTTCGGTTCCTTGCCTTGTCAGACAACCAAGTGGGGTACCTCCGTGGGTCGTACGACGACCTGAAGTAATCCTGGATCTGCACACTGGTCCAAAGGAAAACACGGACCCTTCGATTTATCGGAGGCTCTTCCTGTCCGTTGTTGGCCGCTATCCAGGTTCAGTCGTCGTCTACACGGATGGTTCAAGGTCAGATATGAAGGTGGGCTGTGCGTTCGTTGTTAACAATGATAGGTTCCTTTTTGCTCTTCCGGCAACCTGTAGTGTGTACACAGCAGAGCTCTATGCTATCTATGAGGCTCTGCGGTACGCACTGTACAATGAGCGCCGACACTTTCTTCTGTGTACCGACTCCTTGAGTTCGCTCCAGTCTATAGATACCTGTTTCCCTCGGCACCCTCTGGTGCAGCTAATCCAGGACCTGCTGGCCGGGTGTTGGGATGCTGGCACCAGAATCACATTTCTGTGGCTCCCAAGCCACATGGGCATAGAGGGAAACGAGTTAGTAGATCAGGCTGCCAAGGAGGCAGTTACACTGCCCACGTTGCCTTTCCAGGTTCCAGCAAGTGATATTCGCTCCCAGCTGAGACATCTTGTTATGTCCCATTGGGAGATGGAGTGGCAGGCCATTCCACTTCCCAATAAGCTGAGAGCGATAAAAGGAACAACGAAGGTATGGAGGACTTCCCTTCGGGCTTCGCGGAGGGAAGCCGTGGTATTATGTCGTCTTCGGATCGGCCACGGTATCTTGACTCACTCGCATCTTTTGAAAGGAGAACCCCCTTCGGTGTGTACCTGCGGCGACCACCTTACCGTGGTGCACATCCTTACGGAGTGTGTGGACCTGGTCGATCTGCGCCGTAGTCTTAACCTTCCGAGTACTATCTCCCTTATCTTGCGTGATGACGAGCAGTCAGCAGACCTCGTCATCCGCTTTATGAGGGATAGTGGACTGTTTTCTCGTGTGTAATGCTGTCCTTTGTCCTAGTGTGTTTTGTGTCACTTTCGCTTTTATCCTATTGACTTAATTTTAGTTTGTTTTGCGTATTTTAATGTGTTATTTTAACGTCTCTCGTAAATTATGTACTACCAGGCAATGCCTTATTCTTTTGTTTTCCTGTAATTTCTCTTATTTTATTAGAAAATAAGGCATTGCGTATTAGATCCACTGCTTGTTTTAATCTCACCCTCATTTTTCTCCATTTTTTAAACTCTAGTCAGTGGATATGTTTTTAAAATTTTAACATCATCTCTCATGTCGTTTATCACATTCCATTAGGGGCCGATGACCTTCGATGTTAGGCCCCTTTAAACAACAAGCATCATCATCATCAAACCATGTTTATGGTTTTCTTTTTGGGGCTAAGATGACCAGCCTACTGGCAGACCTAACTCGGGAACATGCGACGTAGAACTGTACTGTGAGAAACGGTCCTCTCTCGAGTTGAAAAGAAATGTGTTTCTTTATTTTTAAAGGAGGTTCCAAATACCTATTTCCACTTCTGCAATGTCTTCAATTCTTAAGATATAAGAATCCTCATTAAAAATTTCAACTCTTTCACTTCTTTCGAGCTCCCTCCCCCCCCCCAGTGGATTACCCAAAAACAAAAAAGTGCGTGCTTCTTTATTTATCACCCGCGAGGGGTCATGTGCTGAGTGTAACTTCAAGAGTCACGTATGGTCGTTTCAACCGGAAATCAATAAAACTCACTCAGTTTACAAAAGAAGTACATTTATTGTTCCATGTATTCAATACAATCAGTACCATGTTATGTGGTCAATTAGACATACAAAATCTAAATATTATGGGAACATGTTTTGCCCTTCTTAATGGGCATCATCAGCCGTATTAATCTAATCTTAAAACAACACATTGTTTAGAGGACAATGACACTTTATAATTCGTAAAAATTGAACTATGATATCCTATGATATTAACTTTACAGAATAGTGGTTATAAAATATGCTGTTAGATATAACATGTACAACATATGCTAAAATTATTGTAAAGTAATTTAAAACCTTATAATCACAGTAATAGAACCAGCTTTTGGGTGGTTAGGCCGTGTGCATTATGCAGATTTTCGTCCAGACGTGCCATTTGGACTCATCAGCTGGAATGGCACGCCCCTCCAGGACTCTGCTTAGAAATCATTTCTCCTTTAGCAGGTTAGCAAACTTGATTTGCTAACACAGCGGGACCACACAGTTTGGTCTGCCACTGCTAAGCAGAGTCCTGGAGGGGCGTGCCATTCCAGCTGATGAGTCCAAATGGCACGTCTGGACGAAACTCTGCATAATGCACACGGCCTAACCACCCAAAAGCTGGTTCTATTACTGTGATTATAAGATCTGCGGCCGTGAAAGCCTTTTTTGAAATTTAAAATCTTGTCTAAAAGAAAATCTATGTTGACATAAGAAGGCTTCATGGGAGAGATATGCGTCATCTATTATGTCACATACTCCATCATCTCAAGTGTGGACTAAACTTCAACGTATTTCAGGTATCAAAGGATCATCTCCTGTGCCACAAATTTCCATTGCAGGCAGTGTCACCACTGACCCTCTCACAATTGCTAACCATCTAGCTAGTCATTTCGCGGATATATCTGGTTCTGGGAATTACCATCATGATTTCCTCACCCTGAAGCAGGAGGCAGAACGTCATCGCCTTAGTTTTGCCACTCGAGCTTCAGAGAACTATAATGTGGCCTTCATGGAGTGGGAACTCCGCAGTGCCTTAATGCTTTGCAAGGACATGTCTTCTGGAGCGGACAACATCCATAACCAGATATTGAAACATCTTAGTGATGATAGTCTATTATATCTCCTTCGTGTGTTCAACCGAATCTGGATAGAGGGTGATTTCCCGTCTCAGTGGCAAGAGGGCATAGTCATTTCTATCCTCAAGCCTGACAAAGATCCTAAGTATGCAGGAAGTTACAGACCGATTTGTCTTACAAACTGCCTGTGTAAGCTGTTTGAGAGGACGGTAAATCGCTGACTCGTGTGGTGTCTGGAGAAGCAAGGACTCTTGTCCGAGTACCAATGTGGTTTTCGAGCCGCTCGCTCGACCACTGACCACTTTGTATGCCTCGAGAGCTCTACCCAGGATGCGTTTCTCTGCAAACAGCATTTGGTAGCTGTTTTCTTTGACTTGGAGAAGGCCCACGACACCACATGGCGATATGGTATCCTTTCAGTCCTGCATTGATGGAGATTCTGAGGTAACTTGCCGGTATTTATTGCAAATTTTTTGTCCCTCTGTCTATTCCATGTCCGAGTTGGAAGGGCATGTTTGCAATACTACTTTCAGGAAAATGGAGTCCCACAGGGATCGATCCTTAGTGTCACTCTGTTTGCGATTGCCATAAATGGTATTGTTGCTGCTGCTGGTACAGCAGTCATACCATCGCTATATGTGGACGACATTGCTCTGCACTACAGCTCACATAATATGGCAGTCGCAGAGCGACAATTACAGCAAGCTATTAGGAGAATGGAGCAGTGGACCTTCGAACACGGCTTTCGGTTTTCCACCACGAAGACCTGTGTTGTCCACTTTTGTCGCCAACGTTCTCTTCACCCTCCTCCTGAACTTTATTTAGGAAATATAGCTATTCCTGTAGTTGATACTTACCGATTTCTTAGGCTCCTTTTTGATAGCAAATTAATGTGGGAGCCACATGTGCGGCAGTTAAAAGTGCAATGCACTAAGAAGCTGATTATCATGAAGTTTCTTAGAGCACTTCTTGGGGGGCTGACCACACGGTGCTCCTACGATTCTATAGGTCGCATATTTTATCACGGCTAGACTACAGCAGTGCAGCATATGGTTTAGCAAGGCCAAGCGTGCTTGCGAAGCTTAAGAGAATCCACCACGGCAGGGTTAGGTTGGCGAAGGGAGCTTTTCGTACCTGCCTCATTGCCAGCCTGCTTGCTGAGGCTGGTGTGCCGCCTTTACACCCGAGGCGCCAGCAGCTCCTACTTATGTATGCTGCAAATTTGCGACAGATGCCACTTCATCCAAGCTATCCTTGCGTGTCCAACAATGGCAACCATTTGCTGTACGCTGCTTGTCCTCGAGCAACACGGCTGGTTGGAATAAGCTTGGATAGCAGTTGGAGATTGTTTGACGTACCTTCGGTTCCTTGCCTTGTCAGACAACCAAGTGGGGTACCTCCGTGGGTAGTACGACAACCTGAATAATCCTGGATCTGCACACTGGCCCAAAATAAAACACGGACCCTTTGATTTATCGAAGGCTCTTCTTGTCGTTGTTGGCCGCTATCCAGGTTCAGTCATTGTCTACACAGATAGTTCAAGGACAGAAACGAAGGTAGGCTTTGTGTTCATTGTGGACAATGATAGGTTTCTTTTTGTTCTCCCGGAAACGTGTAGTGTGTACACAGCAGAGCGCTATGCTATCTGTGCAGCTCTGCGGTATGCACTGTCCAATGGACACCAAGACTTTCTTCTGTGTACTGACTCCTTGAGCTCGCTACAGTCTATTGATACTTGTTTCCCTCGACACCCTCTGGTGCAGCGGATCCAGTACCTGCTGGCCGGGTGTTCGGATGCCGGCACCAGAATCACTTTCATGTGGCTCTCATGCCACATGGGTGTAGACGGAAATGAATTAGCAGATATGGCTGCCAAGGAGGCAGTTACAGTGCAGTATCAGGAGCTTATTGAGTTTGAATAAGACAGTGTAATAGGGCTGCAAGAAGGTAGGTGTTCTTTTCACGATATTGCAGAAGGACTTGGTAGGGAAGTAACCACTGTGTATCGGTATTGGCAACAATGTTCACGGGAAGGCACTGCTCAAGAAGCCCGGGGTCTGGCTGCACACGGGCCAGTACAGAGAGGGAAGACCTTCATCTTCGCCGCATGGCCATAGTGGATCATACTGCATCTGCAGCAGCCCTTAGAGGTTCAGTTGGCACCAGAGTAACACTGCGAACTGTTACAAATAGATTACTTGAAGGCATGCTCTGAGCCAGTCCGTGGTGTCAAGCTAGAGCTCATTGGAGGGTGAAGTGGAGATCTGTTGGGTTCTCAGATGAAAGCCGTTTCTGCCTTTGTACAAGTAATGGCCACAGTTTGGTAAGGAGGAGACTAGGTGAGCACTTGGATCCAAGCTGTCTGCAGTGTCGGCACACTAGACCAGCACCAGGAGTATGGTCTGGGGAATGATTTCCTTTGATATCAGGAGCACTCTCATCATTATCCCAAGAACCTTGACAGTGGATTAGTGAGTAAACCAGCTGTGCTTGCCATTTATTCGCAGTACTGAAGGGGGTATTTTCCAATGGGATAACGTTCATCCTCATACCGCTTTCGTCACACAATGTGCTCTATAGATTGTTGACCCATTGCCTTGGCCCGGCAGGTCACCCGACCTTTCGCCCACTGAGCACATATGGGACATTATGGGATGACAAATCCAGCGTTATCCGATACTAGCAGTAACCGTTGTTGATAAGACTAACCAAGTGCAACAGGCGTTAACTCCAACCCAAAAAATAACATACACCATCTGTACGACACAATGTATGCACCTTTGCATTCTTGCATTAAAATCACACCAACTAACATTGTTATTATTGTACCATCTTGTCACATATCTTCTAGCATGTACTTGGGTCTAGTGACCTGGAAACTTTAATCAGATAAATATGTTACCTAAAAAATTAATTAATCTAAATTGTATTCCCCTAAATTAAGGTCTTCTTGGTGTTGGTATTCCATTTTCCACCAGAATAATAATAATAATAATAATAATAATAATAATAATAATAATAATAATAATAATAATAATCCACGAACCTACTACGCTGGCGTAGCAGGGGGAGAGGTGATACTCCCATGTGGCGTGTCCAAGGTAGCGGATAGGGGGGGTCCTAACTGGCTAGCCGGCAGACTTGAGGGAAATAAAATACCTCTCGCGGACCAAACACACTACCCCCTGCGGGTGGGGGACGCTCAGGCAGAATACCCCCGCAGTATCCCCTGCCTGTCGTAAGAGGCGACTAACAGGGGCCCAAGGGGCTCTCAACTTGAGTGTGGATTGGCGACCATGGGGCCCTTAGCTGAGTCTTGGCATTGCTTCCACTTACTTGTGCCAGGCTCCTCACTTTTGTCTATCCTGTCCGATCTCCCTTGGTCAACTCTTGTTCTTTTCCGATGCCGACAGTATTAGAGCATTCGAGGCCTAGGGAGTCTTTCATTTCACGCCCTTCGTGGCCCTTGCCTTTCTTCTTCCGTTACTTCATCTTTCGAAGTGATGGATCTCTTCTCTCTTCTTCTTTTCTCTCTCTCCTTACCCCCTGTGGGTGGGAGACGCAGACAAATAATACACCCACGGTATCCCCTGCCTGTCGTGAGAGGCAACTAAAAGGGGCGACCAAGGGATGATTGAATTAGAACCATGAAACCACTTTTGATTCGTACCATCACACGGGGAACACCATGGGTTGCCTGTACTTGCGAGTTGTACCACTATATTCGGTACGAAATAGGTTTGTGATTAGTAGCATCCTGGCCTGGGGGTTTTCAGTACCCGCGCGTCGTATTCATGTGAGCAACACCGTGGGTCTGGGCGTTGCCTATGAGTTGTACCACTATATGAGCGACACCGTGAGTCTGCATTGCCTGCGATTAGTATCCACTATGTGAGAAAAACCACGGGGCCCATGGGACCAGCACCCGTGACTAGTACACCTAGGTGAGGAAACTCATCGGTTTGCGTTGGCTATGAGTGGCGCCATTGTGTGAGAAACACCATAGGTCTGCGTTACCTGTACGAAGTACAATACTTGTGAGTAGTACCATCTTGTGTGGAACACCATGAGTCTTCGCTACTTTTGATTAGTACCCCAACATGACAAATACCATGGTTCTACTTTACTCGCGACATGTACCATTCTGTGGGGCCTTAGACATAGATTTTGCACCCCTTTAGGCATCAAGCATCATTGTGCTTTATGATGGGTCCCTTGATCAGTAATACCTTTATTTATGACCTTTTTTGAGTCTGATCCACTGTTTTTGTTTGTTTGTTTGTTCGTTCGTTGTTTTTGTTGGGTCCATGTCCATCCATTCATTCTTCATGTCATTTTTCATTTTATTTTGGTCAGTGGATTAATTTAAACTTTTTGTTATTTCATTTCGTACCATTAGGGGCCGATGACCTCGATGTTAGGCCCCTTTAAACAACAAGCACCATCATCATCGGTCCTGCAATGCTGCTATCTTCACTCCATGCTTACCAATTCATTCCTTAATTCCTTCAACTTGCCAGGTCACTTCAATGTCCTCACATTCCAAGCTTCTAAAAAAATATGAGTTTTCCTTCTCTTTAGCCATTTTTCTCACTGAGTCATCACTAAGTAATCTGATTTTACTTTAGTCAAACTTAAGGTATCCATAACAATTTATTTTTATGTGGAAGGGGAGTTAACCCTATGCCTAACCCCCAACCTGGAGGACCTGGGTATCATTTTTAGTCTGGATCATCACCTTAGACCTGTCTGGCTTCGGTGGTCCTACCAGGAGCTTATGCTCCCTCCAGCATAGCTCTAAGGATCATTGGAACATGCAAGCCTCCAGAACACCAGGCAAAATGTATTTTGCCTTCGTCACTGTGGTGATAGCTATGGGAGAATGTCTACTACAGTATTTGGAAATCCTGCGTTTGAAACTCGACGTAGATAACATGTACCTTGCTAAAAACGATGTCTCAATTTAACCCAAAATGCCCAAAATATGATCTTTTATAATTAAAATGAGCAAATTATGACTGGAACAATTAAGATAGCCAAAATATGAATTTATAAGCAATATAAAATTCCTTTAAATGGGGTCAAGGACCCATCATTCACACTCATTTTTCAAACTGAAGGTAAAACAAGGTCATGAAAGAAATATGATTTTTCCTTATCATCTTAACCTTACTACCCACGAACCTGCTACGCAGGCGTAGCAGGGGGAGAGGTGATACTCCCACGTGGCGCGTCCCAGGTGGCGGATAGGGGGGTCCTAACCGGCTTGCCGGCGGACTTGAGGGAAATAAAATACCTCTCGCGGACCAAACACACTAACCCCTGCGGGTGGGGGACGCACATGTAGAATACACCCGCGGTATCCCCTGCCTGTCGTAAGAGGCGACTAAAAGGGGCGACCAAGGGCTGACTGAATTAGAACCATGAAACTAATTTTGAATCGTACCATCACGCGGGGAACACCATAGGTTGCCTGTACTTGCGAGTAGTACCACTAAATTCGGTACGAAATCAGTTTGTGATTAGTAGCAGTAAAAGCCTGGCCTGGTGGATTCCAGTACCCGTGTGTGCAACACCACGGGTCTGGGCGTAGCCTGTGAGTTGTACCACTATATGAGCAGCACCGTGGGTCTGCGTTGCCTGTGATTAGTACCCACTATGTGAGGAACACCACGGGAATACCGGCGCCCGTGTTTAGTACACCTAGGTGGGGAACCTTCTCGGTTTGCGTTGACTCTGAGTTGGGCCATTGTGTGAGACACACCATAGGTCTGCATTACTTGTACATATTGCAATACTTGTGAGTAGTACCATCTTTTGTGGAACACCGTGAGTCTTCGCTACTTCTGATTAATACCCCAACATGACACATACCATGGTTCTATTTTACTCTCCACGAACCTGCTACGCAGGCGTAGCAGGGGGAGAGGTGATACTCCCACGTGGCGCGTCCCAGGTGGCGGATAGGGGGGTCCTAACCGGCTTGCCGGCGGACTTGAGGGAAATAAAATACCTCTCGCGGACCAAACACACACCCCCTGTGGGTGGGGGAGGCTGACGAATAATACACCCACGGTATCCCCTGCCTGTCGTGCGAGGCGACTAAAAGGGGCGACCAAGGGCTGACTGAATTAGAACCATGAAACTAATTTTGAATCGTACCATCACGCGGGGAACACCATAGGTTGCCTGTACTTGCGAGTAGTACCACTAAATTCGGTACGAAATAGGTTTGTGATTAGTAGCAGTAAAAGCCTGGCCTGGTGGATTCCAGTACCCGTGCCTCGTACCCATGTGTGCAACACCGCGGGTCTGGGCGTAGCCTGTGAGTTGTACCACTATATGAGCAGCACCGTGGGTCTGCGTTGCCTGTGATTAGTACCCACTGTGTGAGGAACACCACGGGAATACCGGCGCCCGTGTTTAGTACACCTAGGTGGGGAACCTTCTCGGTTTGCGTTGACTCTGAGTTGGGCCATTGTGTGAGACATACCATAGGTCTGCGTTATTTGTACGTATTGCAATACTTGTGAGTAGTACCATCTTTTGTGGAACACCGTGAGTCTTCGCTACTTCTGATTAATACCCCAACATGACACATACCATGGTTCTATTTTACTCGCGACATGTACCATTTTGTGGGGCCTTAGACGTGGATTTTGCACCCCCTTTAGACACCAAGCATCATTGTGCTTTATAAGTGGTTCCTTGGTCGGTAATAATGTTATTTTCGATCTGTATTGAGTCCGATCCACTGATTTTTGTTTGTTTGTTTTGTGTTTTGTTGAGTTCCTGTCCATCCATTCATTCTTCATGCCATATTTTATTTTTATTTTGGTCAGTGGATGCCTTTGCTATTTTTGTTCTTTCATTTCGTACCATTAGGGGCCGATGACCTCGATGTTAGGCCCCTTAAAACAACAAGCATCATCATCATCATCTATTTTACTCGCGACATGTACCATTCTGTGGGGCCTTAGACGTGGATTTTGCACCCCCTTTAGACACCAAGCATATTGTGCTTTATAAGTGGTTCCTTGGTCGGTAATAATGTTATTTTCAATCTGTATTGAGTCCGATCCACTGGCTTTTGTTTGTTTGTTTTGTGTTTTGTTGAGTTCCTGTCCATCCATTCATTCTTCATGCCATATTTTACTTTTATTTTGGTCAGTGGATGTCTTTGCAATTTTTGTTCTTTCATTTTGTACCATTAGGGGCCGATGACCTTCGATGTTAGGCCCCTTAAAACAACAAGCATCATCATCATCATCATCATCATCATAACCTTACTACTGACAGATTATTCAATTCTGAGCATGTATAGGCATCTGTGAATACATCTGACTTTTATATCTGTGACATAATCTGTGCACTCAAATATCCCCAAAATGTGCATGTGTATAGGGCTTGTAAGCATCATTCAGTTTTGTGCCTTTCGTAGCCCCTTCCTTTCTATAACCATCATTACCGGGTGAGTTGGCCGTGAGGTTAGGGGCATGCAGCTGTGAGCTTGCATCTAGGAGACCACGAACCTACTACGCTGGCGTAGCAGGGGGACAGGTGATACTCCAACGTGGCGCGTCCCAGGTGGTGGATAGGGGGGTCCTAACCAGCTTGCCGGCGGACTTGAGGGAAATAAAATACCTCTCGCGGACCAAACACACTACCCCCTGCGGGTGGGGGACGCACATGTAGAATACACCCGCGGTATCCCCTGCCTCTCGTAAGAGGCTACTACAGGGTGCGACCAAGGGATGATTGAATTAGAACCATGAAACTACTCTTGATTTGTACCATCATGCGGGGAACACCATGGGTCGCTTTTACTTGCGAGTAGTACCACTCTGTTAGGTACTGAATAGTTTCGTGATTCGTAGCACTCAAGCGGGATTCAGTGTGGTTTTCCAATACCCGTGAGTCATACCCATGTGAGCAACACCATGGGTCTGCGTTGCCAGTGATTAGTACCCACTACGTGAGGAACACCATGGGAATACCGGCGCCCGTGCTTAGTGCACATAGGTGAGGAACCTCATCAGTTTACGTTGGCTATGAGTACAATTCAAGTCATCTCTTAGATGAAGCTTCATCTAACAGATGACTTGAATTGTATTGATGGGAGGATTTTATAAATATTTTCTTTTGTAAAGTGATAACCGTCAATATGGAATGAGATTCATAACTTGCAATTGGCTATGAGTGGCGCCATTGTGTGAGAAACACCATAGGTCTGCGTTACCTTTAAGACGTACAATACTTGTGAGTAGTACCTTAATGTTTGGAACACCGTGAGTTTACGCTACCTTTGATTATTACCGCAGCTTGAGAAATATCATGGTTCTACTTTACTCGCGACATGTACAATACTGAGGGGCCTTAGACCTGGTATTTGGACCCCTTTAGACATCAAGCATAATCGATTCAGGACTGTGCTTTATAAGTGGTCCCTTGGTCAATAATACTATTATTTATGACCGTTTTTGAGCCAGATCCACTGTTTTTTGTTTGTTTGTTTCTTGTTTGTCTTTGTTTTTTTAGTTCATGTCCATCCATTCATTTTTCATGACTTTTTTATTTTGGTCAGTGGATTTTTTGAATTTTTTGTTGTCATTTCATTTTGTACCATTAGGGGCCAATGACCTCGATGTTAGGCCTCTTTAAACAACAAGCATCATCATCATCATCATCATCATCATCAGCATCCAGGAGATAGTGGGTTCGAACCACACTGTTGGCAGCCCTGAAAATGGTTTACCATGTTTTCCCATTATCATACCAGGCAAAGGCTGAGGGTGTACATTAATTAAGGCCATGGCCACTTCCTTCTCACTCCTAGCCATTTTCTATTTCATCATTGCCATAAGACCTATCTGTGTCGGTGCAACATAAAACAATTTGTTAAAAAAGTTGCATTCTTTACCATTGAGGTTTCTTAGATCTCTTCCTGCTTCTACTTCAGTTAATGTTAAGATGAATTTACAATCCTGATATTAACCCTGTTCAGAAGAATTAGTCACTACCATTTTCACCTTTATCTTGTTAACCCTTAACTATGGACATAGATAGGTAATGTGTAACTCTAACATAAATGTGCCACAAACCTGTTACGCTGGCGTAGCAGGGGGAGAGGTGATACTCCCATGTGGCACGTTCCAGGTGGCGGATACGGGGGTACTAACCGGCTTGCCGGCAGACTTGAGGGGAATAAAATACATCTCGTGGACCAAACGCACAACCCCCTGTGGGTGGGGGATGCCGACGAAGAGTACACCCACGGTATCCCTTGCCTGTTGTAAGAGGTGACTAAAATGGGAGACCAAGGGATGATTGTCTTGGAACCAGGAAACTACTTGCGATTAGTACCACCACGCGGAGAGCATCATGGGTTGCTTGTACTTGCACGTAGTACCACTATATTAGGTACCAAATAGGTTTGTGAATAGTAGCACACAGAAGCACCATGTGGTCAGCTTTTGCAGTACCTGTGATTAGTAGCACCATATGAGCAGGACCATGGGATGATAGCTACCATGGTTCTGCCTTGCCTGTGATTAGTACCCACTATATGAGGAACACCACGGGATAGGGGAAGGTCCCTGTGGTTAGTACTCTTATGTGATGAACATCATAGGTTTGTGTTGCCTGTAAATGGCGCCGCAAAGTGAGAAACACATAAGTCTGTATTATATGTAGAATTTCATAACCTCCGAGTAGTACAATAATGTGTTGGATACCGCAAGTCTCTGCTACTTTTGATTAGTACCGCAACAGGACAAATACCATGGTTCTACTTTCCTAGCGATCAGTATCATTATGAGGGGCCGATAACTTGGATTTTGGACCCCCTTTAGACTGCAAGCATCATTATTTTAGTGTTATGTTATAGCAGCAGTCCCTTGGTCAGTAATCCTATTCTTTTACGTCAGTTTGTGTGAATGTAAAGCATTGCGGGTCGCATCCACTGATTGTTTTAAATACATGTCCATCTATTCATTCTCCATTCTCACGTTTTGAATTCTGGTCAGTGGAGAATTTCAGACTTTTAATTTGTCATTCCATTTCATCTCATTTTGTACCATTAGGGGCCAATGACCTCTATGTTAGGCTCCTTTAAACAACAACAATCATCATCATCATCTTCAACATAGATGTGCGATCTCAGTGATCACTTAATATTAACCCTTCTGAGTGGGAGCATTAAAAATCTAGCCTCCACTGGATGAGGGAGGAGCTTTCACGGGGCACTTAAAGGCTAGCATACCTGTGCACCATTGTTTTATGATTTCATGCCTCTGTTGATTTCTAACCAATTTTCGTTATATTGGAAATAGCTTTTCGGTCCACCATATGTAGTGTGTTTAGTCTCGTTGTTGAAGTGAGGTAATTTGCATATAGATTCAGATTTGTCCAAAGATATGAATCAAATAAGGGGCATGACAGTGGTACAGTTTTTCGAGGGTAAGACCTAAAATTTAGTTTCTCTACTATTCCCGTCAACATGAAGAGGGCTAAGGTAACATAAATCTCATTTTCATTGACCAGAATCAATTCCCTTACCCTAGATTGAAATGGAAATAACATTCCTTGGGACTTTATGTACCACTAATTGTAGTGATTTGTTTCTGTTACATTCAGCAGGATGAGTTCAAGTGAAAAATAAAACAGTTTGGAAGACTTTACTACTTGCACGGCATATGGAGTTAAACCTTGGGATGAAACGATATTACATAATGTTTATTTATTATGTAATTTTCCATGTCATCCCAGTAAAAATTACATGCAGCACTACCACATCTAGAAGGAGTAAGTGTCTGAAACAACAATCTCATCTGTATCATTTCAGCCTCACCACGGTCTAATCTGGCAATATCAACATTACTGT
The DNA here is from genome assembly GCF_040414725.1 of Anabrus simplex. NCBI lineage: Eukaryota > Metazoa > Arthropoda > Insecta > Orthoptera > Tettigoniidae > Anabrus > Anabrus simplex. The sequence continues at coordinate 68,266,332 of NC_090268.1, read as the reverse complement.
CATCAGAATCATTGGTAAAATTATAACTACTATCCTCGTAATCACTAAAACATTCATTTAACATATCGTGTATAGCATCACTAGCCAAATTATGCTTGTTTACTGAACCATTGCGGGAAAAGTACAGTAGCGAATAGTCAGTGAACTTTACACATTTATAATGAGGTGAAAAATCATTCAAATGAATCGATATGTTTATGAAATGAAAGAACGAACCTTTATCTAGATGGCTGTGAACAGATCTCGGACATAGTTCGAAGGAAACTCACAAGATGGAATGACATTTTAGATGCGGCACAAATGCGTGCTAGAAATGTCACTCCACAGCAGCAGATGGCTACTGTATTGACGTGTGCTACACGTCTCTCTACGCTGTCAGGTTAACATTATTCTGGAGGGTTAAAAAAAAGACAACAGCAACATTGTACACAGTTTTTGGATCATTATTGGTTTTAAGATCACTTTGTTTTGTTGTCTCCCTCTTCCTCATCACTTATACCTTCTTCTAACGTCTCTGTAATTATTTCTTCATTATTCACATCACTTACATGAACACTTGCCTAAATACTTTCTCCCACGAACCTGCTACACAGGCATAGCAGGGGGAGAGGTGATATTCCCATGTGGCACGTCCCAGCTGGCGGATGGGGGGGGGGGTCCTAACCGGCTTGCCGGCGGACTTGAGGGAAATAAAATACCTCTCGTGGACCTAACACATGCCCTGTGGGTGGAGGAGGCAGACAAAGAATACACCCATGGTATCCCCTGCCTGTCGTAAGAGGCGACTAAAAGGGGCGACCAAGGGATGATCCAATTAGAACCATGAAACTACTTGTAATTAGTATCATGCAGGGAACACCATGGGTTGCATTTACTTGCGCGTAGTACCACTATGTTATGTACGCAATAGGTTTGTGATTAGTAGTGACAGTGTGTGAATCAGGATGGGGGTCCTGCAGTACCTGTGATTCGTACCCCTATATGAGCAACACCATGGGATTAGCGACACCATGGTTCTGCCTTACCTATGCTCAGTTCCCACTGTGAGGAATTCCACAGGATAGTACAGGTCCCTGTGGTTAGTCCACTTATGTGAGGAACGCCATAGGTTTGCGTTGCCTGCAAAAAGTGCCGCAATGTGCGAAACACAATAGGTCTGTGTTACATGTGCGCATTACACTACCTGTGAATAGTACCATAATGTGTGGAATACCGCGAGTCTCCGCTACTTTTATTAGTACCTCAACATTACACATAGCATGATTCTACTTTCCTAGCGATAAATACCATTATGAGGGGCTGATAACCTGGATTTTGAACCCGTTTCGATTATACGCACAATCGATTCAGCATCGTACTATAGAAGCAGTCCCTTGGTCGGTAATACGATTGTTTTGTGCCAGCTTCTGTGCATGTGAGGCACTGTGGGTCAGATCCACTGATTGTTTCAAATTCATCTCCATCCTTTCATTCTTTGTCCTCATGCTTTGAATTCTAGTCAGTGGAGGATTTTGAAATTTTGAGTTGTCATTTCATTTCGTACCATTAGAGGCCGATGACCTCGATGTTTGGCCCCTTTAAACAACAAACCTCAATCAATCAATACTTGCTCACTGGCTCAGTGTTACATACAGCACTGCTGATTGCTACAAACAAAACTCGGACTGCTATTATACACAAATGCTTATCATCATGGCCACAATGGTACTAACAGCAGCAAGATAAACATGGCTGATAGAACTGACTAACCTTTAAATACTACATACAAATGAACTGGTACATTCGCTACCACATATTTTATATGGCCTGTGAGTGTACTGATTTGTTTTGGAGATTTTTGCCTTGGTAACTATGCACATACTTCTAGGATTCACATCTGGTGACATCTCTCTTTCTGATTTTAAATTATGGCCTGAGTTGATGTTATTCATCAGTACAGACTGAACAATATTTTTGTATCACTATAGCTATGACAGTAACTGTTGTAACCAAAGGTTGAAATTTACAAACACAACTTTTATTGCTTCATTTTATGATATTTACACAAATAACTGAAATTTATTTTGAAGCAAAAAGGAATATTAAATCTTGAGAAAAGTCTGTCTTTATACAATATGTACAGGTTTACAGTCTTTATATACACTTCTATCTTGAAAAGATAGTCTTTGTGAATTGACACGTTGATAGTCGAAAACTATCTGGCACACTAACATAAATGTCTTTGAGAGTCCTTGTTTGTTGAAGTGCCTGAATTCCTAAAAAGCAAGTTCAATTGATTGAAGAAATTCCACCTAGCGAAACTAAGGGAGCTTGCATAACTTAGGGAATGAAAATGGCTTGTAAAAGAATTACGGAACATAGGCAGCGGAAATAGGTAAGGGAACGGTGACCAGAGGTGAAACCTCGTACTGCCAGAAATTCAGTCCACCTGGTCGAAGCACATTTTCAAGAGGAGTAGCCTCCGTGCTCGACGTAGGGTGTATTCTGGAGCTGGACACCGGGCAAGTGGGCAAGTGAGCAGACAGGGAGCTCCTATTTATAGTACACTCGATGGTCAGGCACGCGCACTGAGGGCTGCGCGTCGAAGCTAGCAGAATGATACACAGGCGCGCGTGCAGCTGGCTGGCTGAGCGAGAAAGGGAGCGCCGGACATACAACAGTAACTAATCCCAAGTTCCGTGTTACGTAAACAACAATAGTGAGGTTAGGTTGTTCACTGAATAAAGAAATATTATGAGTTATTATTTGCACTGAGTCAGATATTGATGAAAATGACAGCAGTGTATTGAAGAATGGATGCTTGTCAGGAAAAACATGTGAAATTTTGTGGACAGTGACAATGGAAATATAATTTTTCTGTCTATTGCAGAATACAGAGAATGTGACCAAATCTATTGCAAGATATTAAGGTATACAGAAATTAATTTTACAGAACTTGCGAAATATCTCAGGAGAGGGACCAATTCCAGACTTTTGAAAAATTGTGGCCTTAAAGGGGTAACCCAAGGGTGTTTTAAAGAAGTAAACTCTGAAAGGGAAAAGTAAGAAAATGACTATTTTTTGGTAGTGGTTTTACGTCGCACCGACACAGGTAGGTCTTATGCAGATGATTGGATAGGAAAGGCCTAGGAGTTGGAAGGAAGCAGCCGTAGCCTTAATTAAGGTACAGACCCAGCAGTTGCCTGGTGTGAAAATGAGAAATCACGAAAAACCACCTTCAGGGCTGCCAACAGTGGGATTCGAACCCACTGCAGTATCTCCCAGATGCAAGCTTACAGCCGCACGCCTCTAACCACACGGCCAACTCGCCCGGTACTAATTTTTTATTCTGTTGTAGTCACACAGGTCACACATCCATATCATGAACCTACTATGCTGTCATAGCAGCAGGAGAGGTGATAATCCCACGTTGTGTGTCAGAGATGGCAGATAGGAGGGTCCTAACTGTCTTGTTGGCGGACTTGAGCAGAATAAGATAACTCTCTCAGACCAAACATACAACCCCTTGTGGGTTGGGGATGAGGACAAAGAATACATGCACAGTATCTCCTGCGTGTTGTAAAAAGGCAACTAAAAGGGGTAACCAAGGGATGCTTATTTTTGAACCATGAGATTACCTGTGATTATACAGTACCATCACACGAGAAACAACACGAGTTGACTTTTCTTGCGATTACTACCACTATGAGAGGAGTACCATGCATCTGTGGGTACCCATGTATAGTATCTGCCGCCATGACGGAGGCTCCCCTCTGTCTAGGTTTGGTTGGAACACCCCAAGGACCACGAACCTGCTACGCAGGCGTAGCAGGGGGAGAGGTGATACTCCCACGTGGCGCGTCCCAGGTGGCGGATAGGGGGGTCCTAACCGGCTTGCCGGCGGACTTGAGGGAAATAAAATACCTCTCGCGGACCAAACACACCCCCCCTGTGGGTGGGGGAGGCAGACGAATAATACACCCACGGTATCCCCTGCCTGTCGTGAGAGCCGACTAAAAGGGGCGACCAAGGGATGGTTGTATTCGAACCATGCAACTACATGTGATTAGTACCACCACGCGGAGAACACCAAGGGTCGCTTTTACTTGTGCGTAGTACCACTATATTAGGTACGAAATAGGTTTGTGATTAGTAGCACACAGGAGCACCGCGCGGTCGGCTTTTGCAGTACCTGTGATTAGTACCACTATATGAGCGGGACCATGGGATGATAGCTACCATGGACCTGCCTTACCTGTGATTAGTACCCACTATATGAGGAACACCACGGGAAAGGGAGAGGTCCCTGTGGTTAGTACTCTTATGTGATGAACATCATAGGTTTGCGTTGCCTGTGAATGGTGCCGCAGAGTGAGAAAAACATAGGTCTGTATTAATGTCGAATTTCATAAGCTTTGAGTAGTACAATAATGTGTGGAATACCGCAAGTCTCTGCTACCATTGATTAGTACCGCAACAGGACAGATACCATGGTTCTACATTACTAGCGATAAGTACCATTGTGAGGGGCCTTTGACTTGTATTTTGGACCCATTTAGACACCAAGCATCCTCGATTTGCCTTGGAAGTGGTCCCTTGGTCAGTAATACTATTAACTATGATAGTTTTTTTTGAGTCGGATCCACTGTTTGTTTTAAATTCATGTTCATTCATTCATTCATTCATTCATTCGTTCATTCATTCTTCATGGCATTTTTTATTTTGGTCAGTGGATAATTTTGAACTTTTACTTTGTCGTTTCATTTCGTACCATTAGGGGCCGATGACCTCGATGTTAGGCCCCTTTAAACAACAAGCATCATCATCATCATCATCACACCCCAAGGAGGAAAAAAGTGGCTTTTTTTCACTGGTGTGTTTCTGCATCTGTGGACATCATTGGCCTGCATTTTGAGGAACACCACTGGTCTGGGCATTGCCTGCGATTAGTACCACTGCATGAGCAACATCGTTGTTCTGTGTTGCCTGTGATTAATACCCACTAAGTGAAGAAATCCATGGGATAGTACGGGTCCCTGTGATTAGTACCACTGTGAGGAACACCATGGGTTTCTTTGGTCAATTATGTGAGAAACACCATAGGTCTGCATTATCTGTGCATAATACATTACGTGTGAGTAGTACCACAATGTGAGGAATACGGTGAGTCTACGTTTCTTGTGATTAGTACCACTCACTACATGAGAAATACCATGGTTCTACTCTGCTAGTGATGAGTACCATTATGAGGGGCCATTGACCTGGATTTTGGACCCTTTTAGACAACAAGGCTCATTGATTCAGGATTGTACTTAGGAAGCAGCCCCTTGGTCAGTATATACCATTGTTTTAAATTAGTTTCAGAGAAGGTGGGGCATTGCCAGTCGGGTCCACTGATAGTTTTAAGTTCATTATCATTATCATCAAATTTTGAGTTCTGGTCAGCGGATGAGTTTTGCAATAAATTTTAAATTGTCATTACATTTAGCCTTATTTCATACCATTAAGGGCTGATGACATAGATGTTAGGCCCCTTAAACAACAAGCATCATCATCATCATCATCACCATCATCGTCCATGGTTGAGAAATTTTCCAAGCTGTATTACTGTAATTTCAGCTTATTCATTTCCTTATTTTATTTTCAGGACAATATTCACTGGTATACCGCGATATTCAGCACCCTTGGACCCAACAGAGACACATACACCTGCTGAGCTGCGAGCTAAGAAATGGAATGAACAAGTTCACATCCGTTGGATGAGGACTTATGGTGCTTATAGCAAAGCTTATAAAAAACACTTAATGGGTGAAAAAATACCACTCCAGGAATATGATGTGTCGGATCATAGATTGTATCAAATGCTGGGACTGAGACCTTCTCGGTCTATTGCGTTTTCTCCTGAGGAATTACATTCTTCTTCTGATCCCATGGCACAAGTTCTCTTACCTCTAACACCATTACAGTTATATAATGTGAAAGTAACACCAAGGGCTATCAACTTTGGTCAGGTATGATTATTTAACAATAATTCAAAATTTTTGTTTCGTGTTTTACAATTATGTATATTATGATTTTTCACTATCTACACGGACTTACTTAAATATAGCTGCTATATTTTCAGTGAACTGACAAGAGATATTGGGTGACATGGGCTTAATAGTGTGTACCACTGATATTTTATGAGCAAAATTGCCAATCTCTACTCCAAGAAACCATCTTAACATGACATCTCCATAACTACTGTACTCATTAAAACAATTGCATAAGGTATCTGAATAGGAAATCTCCACTGTCTTTACAGGACATAAAGTTAACAACACTGCAATCAGTAGACTGTCTCTGTGACCATCTCCTAGTTAACACTACAGTTTCTGCCAGGCCATGTTATGAAGGATAGACAACAATTTGTAGTCCTGTTGGTTTAGGTCTGGTTTATGGCTAATCTGAAGGGAAAATTAAGTCTTATATTTTCATTATAAGTCATTGTTGGGTTATTTGAGCCTGATATGCTGATCCAAATTTCTGCTGAAAAATAAGTACATTTTCATATAAGGAGGTCTAAATGCATTTCAAAGAACTGTTGCAAGGAAAATTGATTTAATGGCATTATCTGGAAGAATCAACTTCAAATATCTACATCCGTCTTTGTACAACAGTAAATTCCATGTCCCTTGAACATGTTAATAGCAGTCAGCAATCAGTAATGAAGTCTATTTGGTGACCAATCATATCTGGTGAAATACAGTAGTTGATGGTGACATTGCATTCTTAACACACTGAACAACGATATATTTGTATAATGTTAACTGCTGTATACTGAGAATTTTAGCCGTATTTTGAGGCTCTGTAACTTCAAAAATTTTTTGAACTAAATGAATGATTATTTTTGAACCGTGAACTTTTCTCTTCCTCAGCACTGAACTCATTTAATTCTTTTATTTTTGACATTGAAATATGAAAGGGTGACCAATATATTTATCACGTTTTGGAGATTATTTTTCATTTATTTCAAATCATGCATGTAATTTGTCATTTTCACATCTAAAATTGTTACACGTGCTATCTAAAAGAAAGAAATGTGATAGTAAAGGTAATCCTTTTTCTAGAGTCAAAATTAAGAAAATTTTGACTTTGTATAATAGTCTGAAACATTTCGGCAAACAGAGAGTTGTAATGCTATTATCATCATACCAGGGACAGGCAGGTTGTGGATAGTGGAAGGAACCCTACGAAGTCATGGATCAAAGGAGTTTTGTGGCCGAAACTTTGACCAAAGGATAATTTAGTTAATAGGCTACCTATTTATAGTTAATACCTGTTTATTATAAAATTGTTTAATAAAAGCAAATAAGGAATACTACCAGTAGCATAAACACAAAATAGAAATACAAACCCAGATGGAATGAAGTTGTACCGAAGAAAATTACAAGTGGAAAATTTGTAGCGACAACCTTCATCAAAGAAATATAATACGGGTCATAGGAAAACATTTTAAAATGAATCAGAATTACTGAAGTCAAGCTAAATGAAAAATTAATTTAAATTACAAAACTGTTGGAAAAAGCCTGCCTCATGCCAACATGAACATGGATGTAAAACCTCTTTACCTCATCATAAATTACAATTGATTTCTCATAGAAGGATTGATGGGTAAATTTCTGTGACAAATTAAAATGTGAAATAAAATAAAATAAAATAAAATTACATTAGGAATTGTAAGATTTGCTTACCCCAAGAGAAGGCAGAGCTCCCATGGAGCACAGAGCACCCAGACAACACGTCCGGTCTGCATGATGCCAAAGACAGAATTGAAGCTTCCCTGTGGCATGCTTCCAGAAGGTAGCCCATGCAGGGTGGTGCAACAGGTTATGGCACAGAACTTAAAATGTAATTACAAGATTGGCAGTTCATGGTTTTCACCATAAAATTTGTAAAAACAAAAAGGTTCATGAACCAAACAATGAATGTGTATGTGCATTGTGTAATAACCACTGTGACAGATACCATATAACCATGTGTCCTAAACGAGAAAGATCGATCGTGGACTATAGCAAAGAGTAACTATATAGGTGTGAATTTTCCTTTTAACTTCATCTATGTACATTAGTAGGCAATAATAATAATAAAATTAAAGACCAATGACCGCACAGGAGTTACCTTTCAATTTATTTAAACAAAGCAAATTGAAATGTTTAATTGAACGCTTGTTATCTTGTCCTTGGAAACATCTTGAAGCTTGTATCTTGAGCAAATCCCAGAAAAATCGACATGTGCGGTACAGGTTGTCCCACAATTTTGGACGATAAAGTTTTATACAATTTTAAATGATCCAAAATTTACTTGAAGTAGCCCAAATATATACTGTAGACTCTCATAGTACATGTCACACAATGTAGTGTCCACTTTTATTTTCAGCTTCCTCTGATCAGTCATGATAATTGTAATTTTTTAGATTAGTACTGTCATGCGTGGAGGCGCTCTTGCGTACTCACAACTAATAATAAGTGTATTAAATCATGTATATCCTGGTTCTTGGCTATCAGATTATGGTAACCCTACTCGTCAGGGACACAAATACATGTATGAAAGAGTTCATGCATTTCATTCTGTGTTATGGCCTTCGAAAACACCAACGCGTGCAGTTTTCAGTCCAATCACCTGTGATTCTCCCCGTATGCAGTGAAGAAAGGGAAAAAGCTTCTTGTACTACGATGAGATTCCGTTGTGTTACATAACCTCTTTGTATCACAGTATCAATTACGGGATATAGCTGAATATTTTTTATGTTGAGTTACGTGCAGTATTGAATAAACATGTTAAAAGACTATAGTTTATTAACTGATACAGACAGCATTACATGATGTGTGGTGTTTCATGAGTGATATTGTTTGAGTTGTCTGGCCTATTCAATCAAATGGAATCTGTTATTCGTTACTAAGTCTCCCTTCCTGAGATATTTAACTTTAAAGAGCTATCGGTTTGGCTTCATTGGACTAGAAGGCTGAAACATTTCAGAGTTTTGTCTCGATTGAAGAGTAAGGATAAGGAAGAACAAGAGAGTATGCTAATATATTTTTGGGAGACTAGGGTGAAGAACTGTCGATGTCCTTTGGTTTGAATGAGGTTGAGAGTGGCAAATATGACAAGATCAAGTGGAGTTTGTAAAGTTTCATGGATTGTAGACAAATGATATTGTGATCCAAGAGTTAAATTTTTGAAAAGAAGATGGATGGGGCGGAATCTGTAGATTACTCCATTATTGATTTTTACAGGTTAGCTGACCAATGCCACGAACCTGCTATGCAGGCGTAGCAGGAGGAGTGGTGATACTCCCACGTGGCGCGTCCCAGGTGGCGGATAGTGGGGGGTCCTAACCGGCTTGCTGGTGGACTTGAGGAAAATAAAATACCTCTCGCAGACCAAACACAGTACCCCCTGCGGGTGGGGGACGCACGTGTAGAATACACCCGCGGTATCCGCTGCCTGTTGTAAGAGGCGACTACAAGGGGCGACCAAGGGATGATTCAATTAGAACCATGAAACTACTCTTGATTCGTACCATCATGCAGGGAACACCATGGGTTGCATGTACTTGCGAGTAGTATCACTAAACTGGTACGAAATAGGTTTGTGATTAGTTGCAGTAAAAAGCCTGGTCCAGTGGATTCCAGTACCCGTGCGTTGTACCCATGTGGGCAACACCGCGGATCTGGGCGTAGCCTGTGAGTTGTACCGCTATATGAGCGGCACCGTGGGTCAGTGTTGCCTGTGATTGGTACCCACTATGTTAGGATCACCACGGGAATACCGACGCCCATGACTAGTACACCTAGGTGAGGAACCTTACTGGTTTGCGTTGGCTATGAGTGGCGCCATTGTGTGAGAAACACCATAGGCCTGCATTACCTGTACGAAGTACAATACTTGTGAGTAGTACCATCTTGTGTGGAACACCGTGAGTCTTTGCTACTTTTGATTAGTACCCCAACATGACAAATACCATGGTTCTACTTTCCTAGCGACATGTACCATTCTTTGGGGCCTTAGACATGGATTTTGGACCCCTTTAGACATCAAGCATCCTCGATTCAGGATTATGTTTTATAAGTGGTCCCTTGGTCAGTAATACTATTATTTATGATCTTTTTTTGCATCGGATCCACTGTTTTTTGTTTGTTTACTTTTTTTGTTGCTTTTTTGGTTCCATTCATTTTTCATGACATTTTCCTATTTTGGTTAGTGGATGATTTTGAACTTTTTGTTGCCATTTCATTTCGTACCATTAGGGGCCGATGACTTTGATGTTAGGTCCCTTTAAACTACAAGCATCATCATCATCATCATCATCATGATCATCTTTCTTGAAACCAGTAGTCCGACTCATTGGCTGAATGGTCAGCAAACTGGCCTTAGGTTCAGAGGGTCCTGGGTTCGATTCCCGGCCGGGCCGGGGATTTTAACCTTCATTGGTTAATTCCAGTGGTCCGAGGGCTGGGTGTTCGTGCTGTCCCCAACGTCCCTGCAACTCACACACCCTCATCGGAGGGTCTGCCTTACAAGGGCGGCACTCGGCTAGAAATAGCCACACGAAATTATTTTCAAACCAGTACACTCTGGAACCTAATGGATTGAAACATAGTTTTTCTGTTGTGAAGATATTTTCACAGAAATAAGGTTGATTGGGGTAATAAAACACAAAGGCAAATTGTACCTGGTCATCCAAGATTACTACTCATGTTTCCTGGTACTGATGTACGTCGACTGTTTTATTTACCAAGCAGTTGCTGCATGGTTGAAAAATGTGTTTGCGTATCATGAGATGCCTCTAGTTCTCCATTCAGATGAAGCACCCAATTTGTGTCTGAAGATTTGAAAAGATTTGTTGTATAATATGGGTTTACGTGTGAAGTATCGAGCTCCAGATACAAATGAGGTACTGAGAAAGCAGTCGATATATGGAAGAGGGTTCTTTAGAAGTGCAGTGAGGTCAACCTCCGATTTGATTATTTTAACCATGATGGTTCAATTTTCTTCATATTGACTTACGTTCAATCTATGAAAACATTTTCCTCCTTGTCAGTACTTCGCGTTTATTATATTACCTCCCGTTCATGTTTTGATAGCTCAACTTCTCCCTTAGCGATACAAAACAACAACAAAAATCCTTGGACTTGCTGTTGTAATCTGTGTCTTAATTCTACCCTATACTCTTCAGTGTACAATTTAAACACCCTCATGTTAATAAAGTCCTATCTAACTCTCATTTTCCAAATTTGTTTTATCTGGAGGCGACTGACATATTGTACAACACTGTGATCAATAAGATAAATTATATATAATATCTTGAAAACATTAAAACATCTCTTTTTTGTGTCTAAACTGTTCAATCATTTATCCCTCCTATGTCCTTTAGGAAAAAAAAACCTTGCAAAATTAAAATTCACAAAAAAATAAATGAAGAAAATCCTATTAAATCTCTCACTATCTGCTAAAATGTTTATAGGCTGTCTGCTCTATTCTTGAAAAACTTCTCCTTTCCTTAAATCCTGTTTGTTAATTTACACTGCTAAGCTTGTAAGATCTTTCATATAAAACTGGAATTTCTCCTGTTAACCATGTGCAACCAGGTGAGCCATAACTGTCTAGATCTTCTCACTCCATTTTCAGCTGGTATCCAAAATTTGTCAAATTAAAAATAAAAATTTTGCTGTCTAAACCAAAACAAACATGTCCTTGCTCCAGTACTTGCTGGAATACCTGCAGCATAGCATCCCAGCAGCTGATTCTCCTCGTAAGGTCAATGGATGCATTTTTCACCTGCTGAGCTGCTGTATGGTTGAAAGCTGCAATTCACATTACCATCAGCAATGAGTTTCCGACAGGTATCTCAGCAGATGTTTAACAAATTTGTAAACAGCGACCTTAAAACTGCGAAACAATCAATATTCAAATGCTTCCATCTCTCCAAGACAGACACAAGGTCAGGGTTCGGGACATGCAGCGATATGGAACTACCACCAGGAAATCGGTATGCCCTCATTCATATATAGTCAAAACTCAAGAAGGAAATTTTGGTAGATGGAATAGAAGATTCCCAGAGCAGCTGCAGCATAATCAGGTGTCATCAAAATCATTAGGTCACAGGGTAGCTGTTGATTTATTAGAGGAAGATGGACTTCTGCCCTCAGCTACTGACAACCAGCAGGAGTACCAGAACTTGGGAATCAGGAGGCGTCTGGCCCAAGAATGAGAACAAGCGCTAGAGTTTGAAGACTGGTGGTCAGACTTCAAGATTATGTGCTAAACAGAGGCTATACACGCAACGCCACCCCACCTCACCCCACCCCACCCCACACCACACAACATGCACCGTACATGGATGGTAAGATTCCGTGGTGGTGGTGGTGATTATTGTTTTAAGAGGAAGTACAACTAGGCAACTATCCTCTATATAACACTAATCAGAGAGAAAAAATGGAAGGGGACCGACACTTCGAAAAATGAAGGTATTGGCCAAAGGAAGACAAGGGCCACAAAGGGCATGAAAAAGGCCTCCATACGTAATACCATCGGAGTCTGAAAAGAACAAGAGTTGACCAGGGGAGGACGGATAGGATAGATGAAAGTGAGAGGCCTGGCACAAATAAGTGGAAGCAATGTCAGGACTCAGCTGAGGGCCCCATGGTCACCAACACACGCTCCAAAGTTCAGAGCCCCTGATACCCCTTTTAGTCACCTCTTACGACAGGCAGGGGATACCATGGGTGTTATTCTACCGCCCCCACCCACAGGGGGATAATATTCCGTGGAGGACAAGCAACGTACACCATACAGTGTTGAGTTCTAGTGCTTATATATCCACTTGAATGTACTACAAAAGTTAGCAGAGTGCTGGAACACATTCTGCAGTGCTTGTAGTTCATTAAGAAAATACCAGGTAGCAGCACATCTTCAAAACCTAATTCTATTATGATTAAATTGGTACTACCAAGACAGCTTCATAGCCACATGGTCTTACGTGGCCGATGACTAGAGCTATTTTCCACAATTAATATATTTCTTTTATTTCTCAATGATCAGTATCTATGTTGTATTTCATAAATGTATCATGGTGTGTGTGAGTACATAATTTTTCATGTTTGTAATATGCATTGTGAAAATTAAAAAATTGAAGGTAGATAAAAGGTTTTATTAATCTACAGGTTTTGCTCCAATTTTGAAAAACAAGGTATGCATGCGTAAGTAAGGTTATAAGTTATTTTTATATAAAAAAGTGAAAACACACTAAAATGTTCAATCCACAGTGTAAGAACTAACTTCACCTTCTCAGTCTTCAATGTGTTAGTAAGAAAGGAAAGATATTGTGTTATGTAACTTCTTTATATCAAAGTATCTATTACAGGATATAGCCAAGTATTGTTGATGGTGGATTTTGTGTAGTACTTATATGTAAACTCTATATTTTATTAACTGATACGCACAGTGTTACAGATTCCACCTAACGTTATAATTATTTAATGATTTGTAAGCTAGAGTAATTTGAAACTTTGATTTTTCAACACAGGTTGCACCTTTCAGCTTTAGCTATGAGAAGCTTAAGTTTGAGAATTTGAATGACTTCTTGGTGAAAGTCAGGATCCTACCTGCCTTTACAACACTAAACTTCCCTGAAGGAGACTCAAAAATTATAATGCCTGGAACAAGTGATTATATTCATCTCGAGTATAGCTCGGATGTTATTGGACGATATAATGGGTACGTACTCTAATCTGAGTGTTTTTTGAGGGCTGTTGTAGGAAACAAAATTGGTGGATTATAATCATCTTTCATTGACCATTAAAAGTTGTTCTTATAATATTGTAATAGGTGACTTTCTTAAACTGATTGATATTATTTTCAGTTGATATCAACCATCAGAATCACATGTGACTCCTTTCTTGGTTCCATGGTTTTGGTCACATAGCTGAAAACTTGTTTTTTGTGGTTTTCCAGTTTCCCACCAGGCAAACACTGGTGTTGTCATTTAATTAAGGCCATGGTTGATTCTTTCCCAGTCCTAGCCCCTTCCTATACCATCATCACCCTCAGACTTGTCTGTGTCAGTGTGATATTAACCCATTCACTGCCAAACCTGTATATATACATTATTGAACGCCATGCCTCATGTGCCAAACCCGTATGTATACATTTTGGTGCAGTGTGTACTTCACCGATCTCACAAATGAACGCGATATAGTGTCATGCTTTGAGTTTCTGTGGAAATGCCCAAAGTAGTTCTGTACGGCAGATTTTCCACTCAATTTTTCACATTTTGAAAGCAATCTGGTGTTATTTCAGCTTCGTTGCCCATCTTTCCTGCTAACATGTAGCCATCATGCTGTCTTGAAGTATACATTCATCTCTTGTTGACAAAGAAATTGAATGTTTCCTCATAAATAGTGATTCTGGAGAGCTATATTTTGATAATGAAGATGGAGAATAAGTAGTGATACTGAACTACAAGAAAGTGTGAGACAAAGTGGTAATGATGTATCTCATGCAGAATTGTCACCCCTTCCTCAGATAAATTGTCAAATGTAAATTATTTGGATAATACCAGTTCTTGGATCAACAATTTTGTATTGTATTTCAGTGATAGTATCACCAAACAGAGTAGCCACGCGTATTAACATGCTACGGCTATGGGGCCAAGCTCTGCACTGGGCAGGCGAGTGGGTTTGAACCCCACCATCAGCTGTCCTGAGTTGGGTTCTTTTTTTTTTTTTTTTTTTTTTTTTGTGGCTTCCCTGTTGCACTCCCAAGCAAATGTTGGGACAGTTCCTAATCATAAGCCACAGTCGATTCTTTCCACTTCCTTACCCAGTTTCATTCACCATAATTCATTTCGTATTTATTATATTCTCATCTGAGGTTTGCATCAGGAAGGGCATCCGGCTGTAAAAATATGGTTAAAATATAATCTCACTTCATCCCCGACCCCGTATTGGGCCTTGGTGCTAAGCGAATGATATGATTTCCATTAATAGTATCAGAAAATATGTATCTGTAAAAGTGCTTCTTCCTTAAAAAAAACCTGGCCCAGAGGGCTCACCAGGTCATCAAAACTCGGCATTGAAAAGGTTAAACAATTTTTAAAAAAAATATCTTTGTTCTGTTGACTGATGTTTTTCTGCATGCTTGGTAAGCACTTAGTTGATGTATTTTTTGACTAACAATTGAAGAGCTTTGGTTCAAAACCTGCATAACCTTTAGTACAGGTAAAATTGAAATAATTGATAAAGAGATTCAACCTATTCAATACATTATGTCTTGGGTGGAACCCGACATGTGATTTATGATCATCCTATGGCAATTATCATCATCAAGAAGTTATTTCACTCCCACCACCTAAAAGGGGATGGGTGGGCTGACAGCTAGACAAGTAGCTCTTGGGCCATATATATGGAAGTGTATGTCATAGAGTAACAGAAGGGAGACAAGTATGTATTGTACTGTACATACGTACCGTAATAAGAAAGAGAAGGAGGTGTGAGGCATACAGGTCACCGAAACTGCACAAGGCAGACACCCAGGAGAGATCCGCATGGCACCCGCCATAGTCAAACCTATCCCCTGTTTATTGATAAAATCAATAAGATACATAGGTACAAGAATACAGAATTGATATAAATATACAATCAAAAAGAATTGTGGTGAGGTCAGTCTTTAGTATGTCCTCTGTTTCACACATGCACTGCACTTGAAAACAAACACACTGATTATCACTGATAAGTTAATATACATGACAATATGAGAGCAGAAAGATAAAGGAATGTGTATAGGTAATGTAACAAAAAAACATTAGTATGTTGTAGCTCTAAGGAAACATTGACACATAAAAAACCAATAGGGACACCACAATTGAAACAAAGCTGCGAAAAAGAGTATGAGAAAACCTGAAAAATCAAAAGCAAAGGTAGAAACTAGCGACGGCACTTGTGATGTTAAGAATTAAATATTTGAAAAGGAGGTTCAACCTATTCAATACTTAAAAGAAAGAAATGCAGTAATCACATTCCTATTTAAATGGAACCGGTTTCGACCTTAGTCCAGGTCATCATCAGCCGTAAAAACATGTACAATGTTTATGAATATTGGAGGTCAGTTTCACACTCTAATAGGCACATAGATACGACACCACATTCTGTCATGCACGAAGTCACAACACTATCAACTAAAATACGAAGATCAAAAATAACTTGAAGTCGCAGACGAATAGATTTGTAGTAGAAAGCCGCCAGCTCCTGGTGATCAGCGCGGCACATTCAAGGTCATGCGCAGCGGTCGGACGCCAAAGTAGAGTGGAGAATGTTTTGAAGGTCCAGAATTTGTCACGGTTGCGGGAAGTTAAGTACGTATATAAAAATATACGACGCAAATCAGAATAATTGAATGAGTACTTGTACTCCTGCTAAGTACAAGTACTCATTCAATTAATATACGACGCAAATCAGAATAATTGAATGAGTACTTGTATTTTTATATACGTACTTAACTTCCCGCAACCGTGACAAATTCTGGACCTTCAAAACGTTCTCCACTCTACTTTGGCGTCCGACCGCTGCGCTTGACCTTGAATGTGCCGCGCTGATCACCAGGAGCTGGCGGCTTTCTACTACAAATCTATTCGTCTGCGACTTCAAGTTATTTTTGATCTTCGTATTTTAGTTGATAGTGTTGTGACTTCGTGCATGACAGAATTTGGTGTCGTATCTATGTGCCTATCAGAGTGTGAAACTGACCTCCAATATTCATAAACATTGTACATGTTTTTACGGCTGATGATGACCTGGACTAAGGTCGAAACCGGTTCCATTTAAATAGGAATGTGATTACTGCATTTCTTTCTTTTAAGTATTGAATAGGTTGAACCTCCTTTTCAAATATTTAATTTTTAACATCAATAATTTCAATACGGAACAATGAAATTTTTATCTTTAAAGGCACTTGTGATGCCATAAATAATAAAGCACCGAGGGGGGGCACCACTGTTGTGAGGAGCATTCCATAGGGAATGAAAATAGCAGGGAAAATGAAAGAATAAAATGATGAAAGAAGCAGTGGTGAGAAAGGATAGAAGCTATGAGAAGTGATGTGGAAAGAGATGAGAAGTAACCGGAGTGCGAGTATGGTAAAAAAGGGTGGTAGCAAGGGGGGAGAGATTGATGGCTTCAGAGATAATAGGGTTATTATTCTGAAGACCGTTATGGAGATATTGGACGCGGAGGTCATGGAGATGGGTGAGGATGTTGGGGAAGGTATAGAAAGGATGGAAGTTGGCAGACGGGGTGTCAAGAGGAAAGTAGTAAGCAATGCGCATAGCGTGTCGATTAGGTTTAAAAAGTTGTAGGTGCTGGGTCCGTGTCACAGTCAGCCACGTCAAGGAGGAATAGGTAACAATGGGACGGATGAAAGATTTATAGACATTGAGAATTTGGGTAGGTTTGAGTCCCCACGATTTACCCGTAAATAAACGGAGGACCTGAAAGCATTGAATGGCTCGTTTGTATAAATCAGTGAGGCAATGATTCCATTGAAGATTATTCTGGAATTTAATACCTAGATATTTAAGAAGATTGGTAATAGGTGTGATACATGGTTAAGAGGATGTGGTGGCGCAGGCGACAAGGCAGTATTTCTTGCGGAAAACTATAAACTTGGTTTTAGCAGGATTGACGGTGATATGCCAAGAGTTGAGCCATGATTCAAGGGTGGTCAAGTAGGTTTGAAATAGTCGGGTAAGGGAGGGGGTGTAAGAAGTGAGGCCAAGAATAGCTAAATCGTTGGCATACTGGTAAAGTCGTAACGGTGGGGCGGGATGGGGGATGGCATAAGTAAAGAGAATGTATAGGAAAGGAGAGAGAGGCGATCCTTGTGGAAGACCGGCAGTCATCCGAAAGGGGTAAGAGGGAGTACCATGGATGATGATCTGTGCAGAATGATGGTGCAGGAAGTTAGTAATGAAGCGAAAGACAGTGAGGGGAAGAGGGAGATGTCGAACCTTATATATCAGGCCAGGATGCCAGACAGAGTCAAATGCTTTGTCCACATCCAGACACACCAAGGCAGCGGTGGATGGAAAAAGGTAGTATGGGACGCAGAGATGTGGAGAAGGTGATCCTGAGTAGCATGGTGGTTTCGGAAGCCTATTTGAGATTGAGGAAGGAGACCGAGATAGTGTAAATAAAAGGACAGTCTCTTACTCAAGATACCTTTGAGAATATTGGACAAAACGGGAAGAAGAGAGATAGGGTGATAGGAACTAAGATCAGAGGGTGGTTTATTTGATTTAAGAAAGAGTAGGACATTGGCCTTGCCTCAATGAGTGGGGAAAGCGCCAGTGTAGAGAATGAAAGTGTAGATATTACTTAATAACTCAAAAAGGAGGGAAGGGGCTTCTGGGATGTGGCGATAGGTAATATGGTCGGCTCCAAAAGAGCCTACGGCAGTTATACATTTCTTTGTGTAATATCAATGGTTGTGTTAACTTCTCGAAGGAGTTAATCAAATATCTCGATACACTACTATCGAGTTCTGGCAAGAAACCACCAAGTATTTCTATTTATGTTCTGTGTACCCATTAAGAATCATGGCATTTACCAATAATATAGATAACAAACGTAAATGTATCTTTTTGAGTGATTCAGGCATTATTGATGCACTTGAGAATTCTGACAGTGATAATGCGTTTTCCTTGGATATTTCTGAAGAAATGAAGAAAACATTGTTGAAAAAATTACAGCAGAAAGGTGGTCTGTGTGAGGATCCTCGAAGCGAGGTCATAATTCAACACGTGACATGTATGAAAGGCTGAATGGGAAACCACATTTTAGTTATTCCAATGATAAAAGCAACACAAGGGACTGTACAGTTTGTTCACATAGGAGAATCAAGGGTGGTAATTTTGGTTATGACTGTCATCTGGAAGCTACTGAAGTGCATGAATGTTTTTATCAAATTTATTTATCCATGTTAAAAGTCTGTTGAATACAAGGCTCCATTGCAAAACCTGCCTAATGCACAATGCATGAATCAAAAATCTGTATCAAAACCTGCCTTACAAATTAGGAGTCATCTGTTGGGCTTTCCTGAAGGTGTAGAAAAACAAAATTAGCTGCGTTGTTACAAACATTATGCACGGTATTGTGTAGCATGTTGGTCACGAGCTTGTTAAATTATGGAAGGAGCATTAAGACCACTGTCTACAAGTCCCAAGAACTCAAGGAGTAAATCAGAATATAGAGAATCCAGAAAATGGATGAAATAATAAGGCCTGAAAACCACGCAGATGTGATAAAATGTTTTGGAATTTTATGAAAAATGGGCAAGGAATGGTTTCCTTATGATTGGACGGCAGAAATCAACAATGCCATGAACAGTTCACCAGCATTGTTTTACCAGTTATCTAAGTGCACAAGAACATTCTCCAATGATAAGAAAATCCATTCTTGTTAGAGGGGAAAGCACATATCATGGCCATCTTGAAGTAGCCCAAAATATCTTGAAGAAAGGAAAGACTTTTATGTGCATGCCACCAAAAGTATCTCGCATTGGAATTCCTGATTCAGCAGCAAAAATTGAGAATGTAAAGATGATATTGAAAAAGGACTTAGGGAACTCATGGTGGGAAATATAGTATACAAACACGTGGTGAATGGTGAGATAAGAAATTTACAAGACAAACTCTCTGATGCTGTTTGTGAAGTGAGCGATCCAGAGGAGGGTCCTGACATTAGTTGGCAGGATTTGCACTGGAGCCCCTCAATTGATTATTTATCAACGTATGGAATATTTGGTGGCTGGCTTTGACTGTTCAGTGTAGTGAGAGGCTAGTTGTCTTACTTCCAAGGACATGAGCAAAACTGATGATACTAAAACAGATCTATCCCCAAAAGCTACTGGACACACTATCAAATGAAAATTGGGATGGGAGGGACAGAAGTAGTATAGGAGAATAACTCTAAGAGAGGGGAATGTGGCTAGGTTACTGATAGAAGTATCCTTTATTTGGCTTACATTTCTTGTTAGCTATTTTAAGTTACAAGGTAACACTACGGAAAGAAATAATTTACTTGTTAAATGAGACTTGTGTACAGGGGGATAAAAGACTAATCTAAACAGACAAATAATTGTCAAGCTCTGAATTTAAAAACAGAAACATTAGTTACTGAAGATGGGTTAAAATATGACTTATTCTTTCCATAGTCACCAAGCTTTCAACAAAATTTTGCAGTTCTTACTACACTGCTTACTTGCCTGCTGATTTCAGTTTACTAATGGCAGCCTTAAATTTGAATCTACCAACATCAGAGGCATGGACAGTTCGTTGTTCTCATTCTGTTTCCATGATTGAAGGTTTGACTCTGCTAGTTGCTACGCAGGCGTAGCAGGGGGAGAGGTGATACTCCCACATGGCGCGTCCCAGGTGGCGGATAGGGGGGGTCCTAACCGGCTTCCCGGCGGACTTGAGGGAAATAAAATACCTCTCGCGGACCAAACACACTACCCCTGCGGGTGGGGGACGCACATGTAGAATACACCCGCGGTATCCCCTGCCTGTCGTAAGAGGCGACTAAAAGGGGCGACCAAGGGCTGACTGAATTAGAACCATGAAACTAATTTTGAATCGTACCATCACGCGGGGAACACCATAGGTTGCCTGTACTTGCGAGTAGTACCACTAAATTCGGTACAAAATAGGTTTGTGATTAGTAGCAGTAAAAGCCTGGCCTGGTGGATTCCAGTACCCGTGCGTCGTACCCATGTGTGCAACACCGCGGGTCTGGGCGTAGCCTGTGAGTTGTACCACTATATGAGCAGCACCGTGGGTCTGCGTTGCCTGTGATAGCACCCACTATGTGAGGAACACCACGGGAATACCGGTGCCCGTGTTTAGTACACCTAGGTGGGGAACCTTCTCGGTTTGCGTTGACTCTGAGTTGGGCCATTGTGTGAGACACACCATAGGTCTGCGTTACTTGTACGTATTGCAATACTTGTGAGTAGTACCATCTTTTGTGGAACACCGTGAGCGCTACTTCTGATTAATACCCCAACATGACACATACCATGGTTCTATTTTACTCGCGACATGTACCATTCTGTGGGGTCTTAGACGTGGATTTTGCACCCCCTTTAGACACCAAGCATCATTGTGCTTTATAAGTGGTTCCTTGGTCGGTAATAATGTTATTTTTGATCTGTATTGAGTCCGATTCACTGGTTTTTGTTTGTTTGTTTTGTGTTTTGTTGAGTTCCTGTCCATCCATTCATTCTTCATGCCATATTTTATTTTGATTTTGGTCAGTGGATGCCTTTGCAATTTTTGTTCTTTCATTTCGTACCATCAGGGGCCGATGACCTCTGATGTTAGGCCCCTTAAAACAACAAGCATCATCATCATCTGCTAGTTGCTTTACCTCGCACCGACACAGATAGGTCTTATGCCGACGATGGGACAGGAAAGGGCTAGGAGTGGGAAGGAAGCGGCCGTGGCCGTAAGGTACAGCCCCAGCATTTGCCTGGTATGAAAATGGGAAACCACAGAAAAACATTTTTAGGGCTGCCTACAGTGGGGTTCGAACCTACGATCTCCCGAATACTGGATACTGGCCGCACTTAAGCAACTGCAGCAGTCGAGCTCAGTGTTTGATTCTGAATGAGGTCAGTAGCATTCAAGTTTGCTTAAACTTTGTGTCAGATTCCAACATGTTGAAACAGATGTTGGCGATCATTTTGTCACTTTTTTTGCTACTTTGCTTTATGTCGCACCAACAAAGATAGGTCTTGTGGTGACAATGGGATAAGTAAGGCCTAGGAATGGGAAGGAAGCAGCCATGGCCTTAATTAAAGTACAGCCCCAGCATTTGCTTGGTGTGAAAATGGAAAACCACAGAAAACCATCTTCAGGGCTGCCGACAGTAGGATTCGAACCCACTATCTCCCGGATGCAAGCTTACAGCTGTGCGTTCCTAACCGCACGGCCAACTCCCCCGGTTATCACAGTTTTGTTGTTCGCTGTGTGGAAAAGTAAAATGGCTGTTTGTCCAAACCACTTCCTCAGGTTCTGCAGCCAAAATGTGCGGGGTCTCTTATGACATCTCTTCCCCTCGATCCTTCCTTTTACCACGAACCTACTACGCTGACGTAGCAGGGTGAGAGGTGATACTCCCACGTGGCGCGTCCCAGGTGGTGGATAGGGGGGTCCAACCCGGCTTGCCGGCGGACTTGAGGGAAATAAAATACCTCTCGCGGACCAAACACACTACCCCCTGCGGGTGGGGGACGCACATGTAGAATACACCCGCAGTATCCCCGGCCTGTTGTAAGAGGCGACTAAAAGGGACGACCAAGGGATGATTGAATTAGGACCATGAAACTACTTTTGATTCGTACCATCATGTGAGGAACACCATGGGTTGCCTGTACTTGCGAGTAGTACCACTACATTAGGTATGAAATAGGTTTGTGATTAGTAGCAGCAAGAGGGGGTTCTCCTGTGGGTTTCCAATACCCATGCATCGTACCCATGTGAGCAACACCGTGGGTCTGGGCGTTGCCTGTGAGTTGTACCACTATATAAGCGACACTGTGGGTCTGCGTTGCCTGTGATTAGTACCCACTATGTGAGGAACACCACGGGATAGTGCGAGGCCCTGTGGTTAGTACACCTAGGTGAGGAACCTCATCGGTTTGCGTTGGCTATGAGTGGCGCCATTGTGGGAGAAACACCATAGGTTTGCGTTACCTATACGAAGTACAATACTTGTGAGTAGTACCATCTTGTGTGGAACACCGTGAGTCTTCGCTATTTTTAATTAGTACCCCAACATGACAAATACCATGGTTCTACTTTACTCGTGACGTGTATCATCTGAGGGGCCTTAGACCTGGTTTTTGGACTCCTTTAGACATCAAGCCCCCTAAATTCAGGACTGTGATTTAGAAATGGTCCCTTGGTCAGTATTACCATTATTTATGATAGTTTTTTTGAGTCAGATCCATTGGTTTTTGTTTGGTTGTTTCTTGTTTGTATTTGTTTTTTTGGGGTTCATGTCCATCCATTCATTTTTCATGAATTTTTTTTTAATGTTTGTCAGTTTATTGTACTTTTTGTTACCATATCATTTCATACCATTAGGGGCCAATGACCTCAATGTTAGGTCCCTTTAAACAACAAGCATCATCATCATCATCATCATCATCATCTTTCCTTTTATAAGGATTTAGAGGAGGCTGTAGGTTTCCATGTACTTATGATGAGACCAAACTTGATCTTAAATCTTAACAGACCTAGACAGTTCTTTTTATTTACAGATCCTGGTCAATATCTCCTTATTTTATATTCTGTCTGTCCAGCTAATATGAAGCATGTGATGGTAGACCCACATTTCAAATTCTTTTAATCTTCTCATGACAGCTTTTGTCATAGTCCAGAACTCAACTCCATACACCATGATGGAGAGAACACAGCACCATGTAATTCTAATTCAAAGCTGCAGTAGTAATTCTTTGCAACAGAGCACTTGACGGAGGTTTGCAAATGCTGTCCTTGCCTTTATTTCTTGGTAATGGACCCAGTGCTCATTGACAATACTACCTAGGTACATGAGCTTCTTACCCCCTGCATCCATACTCTGTTGACCAACAGACCAGAATCTATGACAGGTCCCTTGGTTACAATCATATATTTAGTCTTCTTTGTGTTCAAGTTTAGACCAAGGTTTTCATATGTCTCCACCACTTTCAACAGGATCTGCCACCATCTGTATAATTCAGTCTCCATTAAGAAGGTCTTTGACTACAGGTTGAACAGGAGTGGAGATTGAATACAGCCTTGCCTCATGTCTCATTTGATTTTGACTTTGTTTGTGAATAAATGTCCTATTGAAATACAGGCCTCCTGTCTTGAATAAAGGTGTAATTACAGTATGTTGTTTTCTTTGTCTTGGGGTACAAATTTACAAGATCTCAGCATATGTTAAAACTGTTAGCAGAATGGACAATAAACCACCATCATCATCATCATCATCATCATCATCATCATCATCTTCATCACCATGAACTGACTCCAGTTATTCAAATGCAATAAATGAGTACTCTTCTTTTTTATCCCAGATAATTGAATTTCTCCACTCTATGAATCCTTTCTGTCTTAATTGTCATCCATCTGTGTGCTGTTTTGATATTGGCCATGTATTATGTCTTCTCAAAGGAGTTCTTTTGGCCTACCGTACTCGCTTATTCCTGAAGTTGGACAATTTGGTTCTGTGCCTCTTTTATTGACTCTGACAGAACCACAATGTCATCTGCTAAGGCTAAACAGTCATCTCCCCAATTCCTTTGTTCTTGGATCCCATTTGTTTATTGCCTATTCCTTACATTTTTTGGCACCACTCTATAATTACTTTGTCAAGAACACAGTTGAATAGAAGGTGAGATAGTCCATCTCCCTGTATGACCACTGTTTGAATCCCAAATGATTTTGATAGGATCCCTCAGAACTTGACCTTGGAAGTCTCACAGTTTGTTTAATGAGTTCTCTTGTCTTTCTATCTAGACCAATTTTGTCTAGGATATGGAATATTGTTTCTCTTTGTGCTGAATCATAGACCACCGAGCTCGATAGCTGCAGTCACTTAATTGCGGCCAGTATCCAGTATTTGGGAGATAGTGGGTTCGAATCCCACTGTCGGCAGCCCTGAAGATGGTTTTCCGTGGTTTTCCATTTTCACACCAGGCAAATGCTGGGGCTGTACCTTAATTAAGGCCATGGCCACTTTCTTCCCACTCCTAGCCCTTTCCTGTCCATCTTCGCCATAAGACCTGTCTGTGTCGGTGCGACGTAAAGCAACTTGCAAAACAAAAAATCATAGACCTTGTTTGAAGTCCACGAATGTGAGCACAAATTTCTTGTTTCTCTGTTGATGGTATGCAACAATCAACTTGGTTCAGGATCTGTTCAGGACATGATCTGCCATTTCTAAAACCTCCTTGATACTCACCAATTTATGGTTTCAATGTAGCAGTGTCATCTCTGTTAGTAGCAAAATTTTCTGTAATAATTGATATCAGTCTTGTCTCCTTTCTTTAGAAGTGGGTGTAGTATCAACGTTGATGTCCACCCATCTGGCAGCTTCTCCTCTTCCAAGATGTTGCTCAGGATTCTTGTCAGTTCAACATTCACTCTGTCATCAGACTATTTCCCAAGTTCTGCAATAATCCCATCTTCTCCAGGTGTTCCATTGTTCTTCACAGTCTTGATTATGCTCCTGACTTCTTCCACAGATGGAGGTTCTGAGTCCAAATTTATTTCTTTGTGATTGTAGTCAAATTTCTAGGATGGTGGCTCACAGTTTATTAAGGAGTTTTACGAAGTAGTCTGCTAAGATCTGAATGTTCTCTGCACCATTGTGGGCTACTTTTCCTTCTTGGTTTATGAAATTTAGACTTTGTGATCATATCTACTCACCACGAACCTGCCACGCAGGTGTAGCAGGGGAAGAGGTAATACTCCCACGTGGCGCGTCCCAGGTGGCAGATAGGGGGGTCCTAACCGGCTTGCCGGCGGACTTGAGGGAAATAAAATACCTCTCACAGACCAAACACACACACCCCCTGTGGGTGGGGGAAGCTGACGAATAATACACCCACGGTATCCCCTGCCTGTCGTGAGAGGCGACTAAAAGGGGCCACCAAGGGATGATTGAATTAGAACCATGAAACTACTTTTGATTCGTACCATCACACGGGGAACACCATGGGTTGCCTGTACTTGCGAGTTGTACCACTATGTTCGGTACGAAATGGGTTTGTGTTTCGTAGTAGTCATGAGCGTGGCCTGGGAGTTTCCAGTACCCGTGCGTTGTACCCATGTGAGCACCACCGCGGGTCTGGGCGTTGCCTGTGAGTTGTACCACTATATGAGCGACACCGTTGATCTGCGTTGCCTTTGATTAGTATCCACTCTGTGAGGAACACCACGGGGCCCGTGGGACCGGCATCCGTGCCTAGTACACCTAGGTGAGGAAACTCATTGGTTTGCGTTGGCTATGAGTGGCGCCATTGTGTGAGAAACACCATAGGTCTGCGTTACCTGTACGAAGTTCAATACTTGTGAGTAGTACAGTCTTGTGTGGAACACCGTAAGTTTCGCTACTTTTGATTAGTACCCCAACATGCCAATACCATGGTTCTACTTTACTCGCGACATGTACCATTCTGTGGGGCCTTAGACATGGATTTTGCACCCCTTTCGACATCAAGCATCATCGTGCTTTATGAGTGGTCCCTTGGTCAGTAATCAATTATGTATGATCTTTGAGTCTGATCCACTGTATTTTGGTTGTTTGTTTCCTTTATTTTTTTATTTTTTATTTGTTGA
Source organism: Anabrus simplex (assembly GCF_040414725.1). Classification (NCBI taxonomy): domain Eukaryota; kingdom Metazoa; phylum Arthropoda; class Insecta; order Orthoptera; family Tettigoniidae; genus Anabrus; species Anabrus simplex. The sequence continues at coordinate 68,239,928 of NC_090268.1, read as the reverse complement.
GTTCCTGTCCCTACATTCATTCTTCATGCCATATTTTATTTTTATTTTGGTCAGTGGATGCATTTGCAATTTGTGTTCTTTCATTTCGTACCATTAGGGGCCGATGACCTTCGATGTTAGGCCCCTTAAAACAACAAGCATCATCATCATCATCATCTTCCTTCCTTCCTTCTTTCTCTGGAATTCCACAGGGTTCGAATCTGTTCTTACTTTTTAATGACTATCTCCCAAATTGTGCAAGACATTCCAAATGCTTACTTTACGCAGATGAACTGAAATTATACAGGTGTATTTTACCAATAGAGGATTGCCATCTTCTACAGTGTGATATGGTAAACATCTGTGAATGGAGCATTAAAAACCACGAACCTGCTACGCAGGCGTAGCAGGGGGGGAGGTGATATTCCCACGTGGCACGTCCCAGGTGGCGGATAGGGGAGTCCTTGCCGGTGGACTTGAGGGAAATAAAATACCTCTCGCGGACCAAACACACACCCCCTGTGGGTGGGGGAGGCAGACGAATAATACACCCACGATATCCCCTGCCTGTCGTGAGAGTCAACTAAAAGGGGCGACCAAGGGCTGATTGTATTAGAACTGTTACCGAGGTTTGGTGGATCAGCAGAGGTGAAAGAAGGTGCCGGAATGAATGGGTCTAACTACAGAGTCAAAGTTAATTTAAAATTTTAACAAAGGTTATATATATATATATATTTTTTTTTTTTGAAAAAATTTCGATAAGTAACAAAATCTCAGGTACTAGTAGCAAAAGACAAATCTAGTTAAGACAAGATAGTTGGTATAAACAGAACTTGTGCTTTAAGTCCTCACTTAACAATTCCTGAGCTTCGACCTTATTTCTACAAAGATCACCATATTATGTAAGGGCAGAACACCCCTCAATACATGGAGCACTAGCTCTGTGAATTACAAAGTCAAGCCTCCTAGAGGCACTTTTACAACACTAGAAAAGAGCAGACCCATTCTCAGTTTTCCAAGCCTAGTCAAGGCAACATCAAAAATGTCTTACACTTTCTGGCCTTCCATGGCCCAGCTTACAAATTGAAACAGGGGTATCTCGTACCCAACCTACAGGGCCTTTGAGTAAAAGAAATAACCGTTAAATAAATGGCCCAAACAAAAGGAAGGAGGCTGATACTTGCACTCCTCTATGTAGCTTCTTAAAACCTAACAGGCACAAGCCCGATGAAACGGGCTAATCCCAACCTATGGAGGTGACTCATACAAGAATAATTTAAGACATAATGGAAAGGAAGAAAATCAGTTATCAAAACGTTGTCACCTCAAACCAATATAAAGGGGAGCTCGAGAGGGTAAATTATTCTCTATCCCCGAATTACAGTTACAGATTTTATGAAGTTTTTATATCAAACAGCAAAAAATTACAAAAATCAGATCAAAAATTAGATGTATGGCTTTTCAGGTGTTTGCTCTATTAACCAGCATCTAGTTCCCTCCATGGGAATTTAGAATTTCCGTTTAGAAAATTACATGTTGGAAAGATAGGTTACATTGTAAAGGATACGGACCTTTCCCGCGGGTTAAACTGCTGAGCTAGCAAGAAATAAAGATGTTAAGTGGCCATTACTTTACTAAAGATCTGCTGCCTGATGAAAGAGGCACCTCCCGCCTCCTGCTACACGTCCATACACTAGGTTAGATGTTAATCAAGTGGCCACGAGACGTAAAAATCAGCAGTTTATAAACCCTCGGGGAAGGTTCGAGACCTTTCATGAATAACCAAGCCACACCCTCTTACTTTATTGGTCAATCTTGAAGGTACACTCAAAGTCGAAGAAGAAATACATGATTGGTGGGAAATTAATTACAGAAATTCAGGATTGGCTAAATTAAAAACTGGCGGAAAGAAAAGATAAATATTGCCAACCCACAAATGAATGAACGAAATTTAATAAACAAAAAACTTATGAGTACAAAATTTCTTCAAAAAGGTTCCTTCACTTCGCACCAGGGTGCATGATCATAGTTTTTTAGCAGACACATCTGTGAGAGAATGTTCACACTTCTTGCTATATGGGAAATGAAACGAGTAGAAATGTACACAGTTCAGGAAACTTCACCAGAACAAAAAATTTTAGTGGTGCCATCTTCAGAGAAAATTTATAAGTGAGTCCAGTTTTAAGTTCAGAGTTTCTCCTGTAGAGGAGGTTTTATTGGCACAAGATTTAAACGTGCGGTGTAGAGGTGTACCTCCTGGTGCAAGAACTATGAAACTGCTTTTGATTAGTACCATCACGCGCGGAACACCATGGGTCGCTTTTACTTGCGAGTAGTACCACTCTGTTAGGTACTGAATAGTTTCGTGATTCGTAGCACTCAAGTGCGGTTCAGTGTGGGTTTCCACCCGTGAGTCATACCCATATGAGCAACACCACGGATCTGGGCGTTGCCTGTAAGTTGTACCACTATATGAGCGACACCGTGGGTCTGCATTGCCAGTGATTAGTTCCCACTATGTGAAGAACACCACAGGAATGCCGGCGCCCGTGCTTAGTACACCTAGGTGAGCAACCTCATCGGTTTGCTTTGGCTATGAGTGGCGCCATTTTGTGAGAAACACCATAGGTCAGCGTTACCTGTACGAAGTACAATACTTGTGAGTAGTACCTTAATGTTTGGAACACCGTGAATTTACGCTACCTTTGATTAGTACCGCAGCTTGAGAAATACCATGGTTCTACCTTACTCGCGACATATACCATTCTGAGGGGCCTTAGACATGGATTTTGGACCCCTTTAGACATCAAGCATCCTCAATTCAGGATTGTGCTTCATGACTGTGGCCTTGGTCAGTAATGAATTATCTATAATCTTTTTTGAGTTGGATCCACTCCTTTTTTGTTTGCTCGTTTTTGTTGTTGTTTTTTTGGTTTTTGGTTCCTGTCCATCCATTCCTTCTTCATGACATTTTTTTAAAATTTTGGTCAGTGGATGATTTTGAATTTTTTGTTATTTCATTTCGTACCATTAGGGGCTGATGACCTTGATGTTAGGCCCCTTCCAACAACAAGCATCATCATCACCTGGAGCATTAAAAACAAATTAAAATTAAATATTTCTAATTGTGTAACCCTTTCTTTTTCAAGAGCCAAAGTACTGGTAAATTTCACTTACTTGATGTTAGGGGAGAACTTGAAGAAAGGAATAGAGTACAATGACCTTCGTATATTTTTTGATGCCAAGTTAACATTCTGAAAGTCACATTGGAAGAATAGCTAACAACGCTTATAAAATTCTAGGATTCGTCATGCGTAATGTAAAACCATTGCTGCTTCTTTTACAAAGTCCTAGATGCTTATCACTGCAGACTGAATTTTATACAGATTGTAAATAATTCTTATTTCTGGGTATCTGATCCTGATCACCTTCAGAATATCAAAAAGTTTGGTCGAGTCAACATTATCAAATGCCTTTTCTAGATCTATGGTGGTGTTTGAACCAAGTGTTAGCAAGGACTAAATTATGATTGGTGCAGAATTCAACCTGCCAACTTCCTCTTTCGTTCCTCTGTACCAATCCAACTTATCCTACTGTATTACCTTCTCCTCCTTGGCCTACCACTGCATTCCAGTCTACCGTCACAATTAGATTCTTGTCACCTTTTACATATGTGATATACCCACTCTTGCCCACAGATGTGTGACAAAATTGTGACAAGGCGGGTCACCTAAATTTTAATATAAATAAGTAATATCTCATTGTTTCTACATAAACAATATCCCATGGGCGCCAGCCTTCAAGCTTATGGCTTGAAAACGATAGTTGATAATTAATGATAATAATACATAATACATAATGAGACTCTAAAAACTCCCAGGGATGGGGTGACGGAACACTAATGATTAAGTACACTAACTTGGAAGTTAAGGATCATTAATAATAATTTCTGAAAATACAAATTAAAACAACTACTTATTAGGATGAAAAATGAGACGTAATGGCGTATTAATGGAATCTGAACTTATGGAAGCAAAAGAAAAATTGAATGAAATAAACTCAAAGAAAATGAACTGTTATGCGAAGACTTGCAGTAATTTATGCCACTGGCTCACCATTTGTAGACTGTGTTATCTGGATACGATCTATGTACAGTAACAGCTGATGTTTGATGGACCTCTCGTACAGGCGGCATCATCTCTTGTTGTGGATTCCAGTCCTACTTCTGCTTTGTGCATAGCTGTACTATGACTTTCCTGCTTTAACACTTCCTACTGTACTCCTTACATAAAGTCGTAATGAGCCCTAATTTTAATAGCAAAACCACCATGGGTTACGTTCATGGAGAGAATACACTTGTATTCTTCTGTATTACCGAACAGTAGCGTAACTAAATTCATAACGAAAACTCTCCTGCCCTATACCAGTCAAAATCAGTCTCCCGTTGACTTTAACTCTCGTCATTGAGATAACAGGTCTCAATGAGAGTAAATTTTGAGTAGTACATTACTCAGATGCGAAGTGAACTAAGTTAAGATCTTCTCCAATGTCAAGACGTACAGCCCTCCTCCGATGATAGATTAGAATCGTCCTTCTAAGTAGTTGTAAGTAAGAGTGTCCTTCCAAGTACGAGTATCCAAGAGTATATAGGTTCCAAAGTCTCCCTCCATCAACCATATCACATGGTCCAGTAAGATCTCATGTACTATCCCTTCTCTTATCCACTGCTGTGAATCCATCATGCTGCTTCATTATGTCCATTCACATGGGTTGAACTTTCCCACGGAAACAAGGTGTCGGGTGGTGAACTTCGAAAAGTAGGCGTTAACAAGGTTTTAACTGTCTCCTCAGAGTATGGAAGGGGTACGATGTCTCGTAAGTTTGATGATGTACATTTCCATGTAATGAGCTGAAATTAGCCTGCTGACTCCAGTCACCTCACTACGGCTATTGGAAAATTTACTGCAAGCTATTAATACGAATGATGTTGAAATACTGTACACAATAAGTCGTTCGTTCAGAATATGTTATAACCGCGATGCAAAGAAATGAAATGATGATGTGAAATGGATGATTAAAACCCTATATATATATACATAATAATTTTAAAATGGCCTACCAGTGATTAAATATATACATCTTTTCAATTAATTACACAGTTTGATAATTTAGTACATGCTGTGGTGTTCCAAACATCACATGTATTGTATTAAATCATCTATCTCTTCATATGTTCTTTCGATTTCTTCATCATCCCCTGAACTAGTAGGCATATAGATCTTCACTGTTATGTTGGGCATTGGTTTGGTGTCTATCTTGACAACAATGATCCTTTCACTATGTTGGTTGCAGTAGCTTATCCCCTGCCCAATTTTTCTTATATTCATAATTAAACCAACTCGTGCATTTCCCCTGTTTGATTTTATGTTGATAATTCTCTGTTTACTCCCACGTGGCGCGTCCCAGGTGGCGGATAGGGGGGTCCTAACCGGCTTGCCGGCGGACTTGAGGGAAATAAAATACCTCTCGCGGACCAAACACACACCCCCTGTGGGTGGGGGAGGCTGACGAATAATACACCCACGGTATCCCCTGCCTGTCGTGAGAGGCGACTAAAAGGGGCGACCAAGGGTTGATTGTATTAGAACCATGAAATTACTTGTGATTAGTACCACCACGCGGAGAACACCAAGGGTTGCTTTTACTTGTGTGTAGTACCACTACATTAGGTACGAAATTGGTTTGTGATCAGTAGCACACAGGAGCACCGCGCGGTCGGCTTTTGCAGTACCTGTGATTAGTACCACCATATGAGCAGGACCATGGGATGATAGCTACCATGGTTCTGCCTTGCCTATGATTAGTACTCACTATATGAGGAACACCACGGGATAGGGAGAGGTCCCTGTGGTTAGTACTCTTATGTGATGAACACCATAGGTTTGCGTTGCCTGTAAATGGCGCCGCAAAGTGAGAAAAGCATAGGTCTGTATTATGTCGAATTTCATAAGCTCTGAGTAGTACAATAATGTGTGGAATGCCGCAAGTCTCTGCTACTTTTGATTAGTACCGCAACAGAACAAATACCATGGTTCTATTTTGATAGCGATCAGTACCTTTATGAGGGGCGGATAACTGCGATTTAGGACCCCCTTTTGACTGCAGGCATAATCGATTCCGTGTTATGCTATAGCAGTAGACCCTTGGTCAGTAATACGATATTGTCACGTCTGTTTATGTGAATGTGGGACATTGCGGGTCGCAACCACTGATTGTTTTAAATTCATGTCCATCCATTCATTCTTCGTTCTCACGTTTTTGAATTCTGGTCAGTGGAGAATTTTAGATTTTTAATATGTCATTCCATTTCGTCTCATTTCGTACCATTAGGGGCCGATGACCTAGATGTTAGGCCCCTTTAAACACCAATCATCAATCATCAATCATCGATAATTCTCTGTTGATAATTCTGTAGTTGCCTGACCAAAAATCCCACTCTTTCTGCAAACGTACTTCACTTATACTAACTGCATGTAACTTTAGTCTGTCCATCTCCTTTTTCAGATTTTCTAATTTACCACAACGATTCAAACATCTAATGTTCTATGTTCCAACTTGCAGAAAGTCAGTATCCAATATCCTGATGATTGCCCCATCTTATGTAGTCTCCACCTGGAGATCTGATTGGGGGACTACATTACCTCCAGAATATTTTACCTGGGAGGAAGCCCTCATCAGAGAGAGCTGCATGTCCTTAGGAGTTAGTTATGGCTGTAGTTTCCTGTATCCACACAGCTAAGCCGTGTTAAGTATTATTTCAAGGCCATATCAGTCAATCATCCAGACTGTCATCCTTGCAAATTCTGAAAGGCTGCTATCCTCTTTTCGATGAACCATTTGTTAGTCTGGTCTCTGGACAAAAACCCATCCAATATGTTTGCACTTGTGGCTCAGCTATCTGCTTCACTGGGACGCACAAGCCGCCCCACCATGGCAAGGTCACATGGTTTGCAGTGGAGGTCACCATTCATATGCAAACATAAGTGACATTGGCGCAAAAATTCTGGAAAGCTTGTTGCAGTTCATCTTGGTATATACCATCCTACTTATTACACTTGAGTTCTCTTTGTTTGAGGACTTGAAGAGTACACTTTCTGTCTGAGGGTACCCCAAAGATAATGATCACAAACTGTTACGTCAGCAAGAACTTGTTTTTGACCTAGCTTTTCTTATTGGAAACTGTTTCCTCAGCACAGTAGTTTTCAATGGCCAAGTGCTCCCCAGATAGCATCTCTGAAGATTATGTAAGCATTTACCATATGACTTTATTCTGTGAAAATACCTTTCGACGAGAAATATACGTTGTTGTCTTGTGTATCACATTTTCACAGTAATAGTCTTTATTTAATCATATATAACTCCTCAGCTGGCTGGCAGTGAGTATAAAGGTTTTCTTATTATCTCTTGGGAAAGCTCCTATATCTGACCTGGAGATTTCCAGCCCCTGCAGGTCATATGGGACTTCCTAACTCCATCATTTATACCATCTGGCTTTCTTACCTGAGCTATTACACCTATTGAATCTGATACTTCCCTAATCATGCTGATCATGTTATGTAGCTGCAACTAATGCTTAGATATCACATAGGACTTTGCCAACTGACAAGACATGTTTCGTACCTCCAGGGTGATGACAAAGAAAGAGATGAAGGGAAATGGTTAATCCGTCATACTTGTAGCATTGTTTTGAGCGTGTACACATAAATAATAACAAAAATGAAAATGAAATAATAATAATAAACCCAATAATAATAATAATAATAATAATAATATGAATGCGTAAATAATAATAGGGAAAATATCAATGTTGCGGCGACTTCACATCCCTAAGGTTGGAAATGTAACAGTTAACTGATCAAAACATAAAATTGAACCAAATGCAAGGGAAATAACTTATAGGCCTAACAGTGACAACCAAGGAAGGATTGTGAAACATTCAGGGGCCCTACTGAGGTCTGTAGGAAGGTATGACATTATGGGGAAGAAAAGGTTCACGATCATCCACCTTGTAACTCGTAATATTATTAAAATTAACAAAATACAACTTCAAAAGAAAAAAGAGAAAAGAATTGCAGATACTTAACATATTAAAACCAAGGATGTTTAAATAGATTTTAACAAAAGATACAGATCCACAAAACCGAAATCAAGACATAATCAGGATACTTAAGTAAATCTGTAAAACACACGGTTTTACATAGTAAGGTGATACTGAATTACAATGTATTGTCAAAAACAAAATGCAGGTGACTGTCTGCAGAAAACAGAGTCTTGCAGAAAGTGAAGTTAATGATGATGGGAATCTAGGGCAAGCTCAGACACGTTGAATTTAAAACATTAAAAATTACATTAAACAAGAAAATACCAAAACACAGAAGGAATTAAATAAAATCAAACATAATTGAAAAGCCTAGAAATAGCACTTACCAAGGAAAGCTGGAGTTCCTGAGGGGAGCCCTCAAGCACACGTGCTCACGAGGACGGTCAGATGGGAGAGACGCGGCCTAATCACATCACGCACTCGAAGCGGCAGAAGGCCGGAAATAGACAAATCACAATTAACCAATGGGACACAGAATTCCACTAGATTCCTGTTTATTTTGACCAATTGGAAAGGCCGTTATTTTGGCCAATTCAATTGCATGACCATATATGGTCATTTCCTAACTTGCTGAAGCAAGAGGAATTGCATCAACTAAACTCTGCTCGTGCAGTACCTACAGTTCCAAAAGTTGTGTACCGCACATGTTTAAAGCACAATGTTACAATTTTTCACATGCAGAATATGCAATGATAATACTTTCGTTATTCTTCTTCATACAATAATAATAAAATATTCAATAATTTTTTCAAGTTACATAACATTTGAATACAAAACTCACTTCAAAAATAATTCTCACATCTTGCAATGTTCATTCTGCCGAAAAAAAAAAAAAAAAAAAGAAAAAAAAATGGTGTGAGCCCAAATTTTTTTCTTGATGTTTCTTAAACTAAAAGGTAAATAGTTTACATTTCCAAACTCAATAACATAATTTCACAAAACACAATGTTTATTTCCAGTTCTCTGTCCCACCACAGTCGACAATACTCCTTGAGTAAAACATGCTAACATAAATATTAGAATTCAAAATACAAATGCTGACATTTTGTATGAAACAGAAAGAGACCAAATCATCATTAGAATGTTTGAAACTGAGAGTTTCATCTTTTTTATATATTTAATTCAGGTCTGTGGACTACGTGATAAATGATAACCACTCATTCAAGGTTATACTCTCATCTGAAGTGGTACCCAAGGAACTGAAACTTAGCTCATCGGCACTGATATTTGGACAGCTTCCAATGGAAGAGGCTTTTCAATATAGGTCAGAATATGTGTCCGTCATTAACTCACTTCAGGCAGGATGTACTTTCAAATGGGACTTTGTTGAAGAATCAGCATATACCATCACACCTGTGGAAGGTAAGTTTGATTTCTAATATAAACCCCACTTTATTGATTGTTGTACATTCATTTAGTAAATTCAAAGATACATTAGACCTAAATTTTTCTGAGACATTTTAAAGCAGAATACAAATATACCAGGTGTATGCGTAAGTTTTTGTTGGTTTTTATGGTAAAGAAAATGCATAATTTTCAAGGAACATTCATTTTTTGTTTATTCAAAATATTGGCCATTGGCTTCTACACACTTCGCCAATCTTCCAGGTAAGTTATGAATACCATGCCAGAAAAAATGCTTGTCTTTAGGGGCAAACCATTCATCAAGCCATTTTCCAACTTCCTCGAAATTGCTGAAGTGCTCCTCTGCAAGCACCACGAACCTGCTACGCCTGCGTAGCAGGGGGAGAGGTGATACTCCCGCGTGGCGCGTCCCAGGTGGCAGATAGGGGGGTCCTAACCGGCTTGCCGGCGGATTTGAGGGAAATAAAATACCTCTCGCGGACCAAACACACTACCCCCTGCGGGTGGGGGATGCACATGTAGAATACACCCGCGGTATCCCCTGCCTGTCGTAAGAGGCGACAAAAAGGGGCGACCTTGGCGCGGACATGGATTGCGGTTTTGTGTAATATGATGGAATTCTGTGGATGGGAGAGGCTGAATACATCCATAGGTAATCCCTGCCTGTCGTAGAAGGCGACTTAAAGAGTCATGTGGCCATGGTCCCCTCTTTATTTTTTATTATTTTTCTGAGGGTCAGATGTAGACCATTCGAAATTTTGATGTGCGTGCTGCTCGGCGATGGAGCTCCTATGTGTGCGACTACGCTCAAAAGCCCGTGCCAGCAACCACCCAGGACGCGGCGGGTGGGAGTGTCATGTACCCGGGCAGTGGTATCCGCCTGACAACGCAGGTCCCCACACAGCCGAATGCCAGAAGGACTTATTCTTATTAATTATTTTTCTTTATTTTTTCTATATTTAGTGCTCTGTACATGCTATGGAGTACATGCTATTGCGGGTGACTGAAGGAACGAAGTCGGCTCTCTCAAGGTGGTCGCCCACCTAAGTCTTTAACTTTTGCTTCCCTGAGAGGTTCAACTCCCTGGGAACATGCGCACCGTGAAGGAATGGGATCCAGCTTCCCTAGGTTTCTGGTCGCTACCAGAAACGATGGGCACGATTTTAAGCTGGTGAAGTCGATCCTGTTTAGTAGACACATCGAAGGCGTCTATGGCGAACTGGAGGAACTTAAGAAAATGCGCAACGGTAGTTTGCTTCTAAAGACTCGTACAGCACTGCAAGCTGATCAGTTGCTTAAGTGCGAGCACTTTGGCGAAATCCCCGTCAAAGTGGAGGAGCATAAATCCTTGAACCTGGTTCGCGGAGTCATCTTTCACCGCGACCTTATTTTGAATACTGACGACGAGTTGATGGAAGACATGAAGAACCGTGGCGTGACACACGTCCGGCGCATTACGCGCAAGGTCAACGGTGAAGACGTTGCCACTGGTGCCTTCATTGTCTCTTTCAAGTTGTCAGTGTTACCAGAGAAAGTCAAGGTAACAACTTATCGTTGCGATGTGAGGCCGTACATCCCGCCTCCTATGCGATGCTAACAATGTCAGCGATTCGGACATATGGTATCTCGCTGTTCGAATCAGGCTGTATGTGGTACATGTGGACGAGTAGCTCACGGCGCGGAGGAGTGCACAACTCCATACAAGTGCACTAACTCCTCCGGTTTTCATTCTCCTCGGGATCGGAATTGTCCGACATACCTGAGTGAGAAGAAGATCCAGGAGATCAAGACCCTGGATGGTCTTTCCTACCAGGAAGCGCGCCGTAAGTTTAATTCTACGAATACACCTGCCCGTACACTCGACTATAGCTTGATAGCTCAGAGTCTTCCAGGTTCGTCATTCACAACCTCGACACCTGTCCAGACCGCTGCGCCCAAGGCGACTGTTGCTGCTCCCAGCAACGTCGCAAATAGTCAAAGCTCGAAGGGGGGGACCACCCCACCTTCGACCAACCAGTTCCCAGCCGGCACAGCAAGGGGGGAGGACTAAGTCTCCCCCCCCCCTAGGAGGTCGATGAAAGTCGTGCCCCAGCCGGCGGAGGCGGCATCGTCGACCAGGGCTGGGAAACCAATTCCCAGCCCGTCTAAACTAGAAAAGAAAAAGGGGAAGAAGAGCGCCCGTGCTGAGCGCTCTCGGACTTCCCCTGCGAAGGAGAAGTCGCCCCCCATCTGGGGGAAATGAGTCTGCGCCAGGAGGCACTCCTGCTCCCAAACCTGCGCGCTCTCCTCGTAGGGGACCCCCTCGCGCCCGAAAAGCGTCGAAGTTCTGGGCGGCACCCCTGCCATCTTTTTATGACGGGATGGATGTCGGGCTGTCCTCTACATCTACGGATGTAGAACTAGATAGTGTTTAGGCTTACGAGCATTTAGTCGCTCATAACCTAACACCACGAACCTGCTACGCAGGCGTAGCGGGGGGAGAGGTGATACTCCCACGTGGCGCGTCCCAGGTGGCGGATAGGGGGGGTCCTAACCGGCTTGCCGGCGGACTTGAGGGAAATAAAATACCTCTCGCGGACCAAACACACACCCCCTGTGGGTGGGGGAGGCAGACGAATAATACACCCACGGTATCCCCTGCCTGTCGTGAGAGGCGACTAAAAGGGGCGACCAAGGGATGATTGCATTCGAACCACGAAACTACATGTGATTAGTACCACCACGCGGAGAACACCAAGGGTCGCTTTTACTTGTGCGTAGTACCACTATATTAGGTACGAAATAGGTTTATGACTAGTAGCACACAGGAGCACCGCGCGGTCGGCTTTTGCAGTACCTGTGATTAGTACCACCATATGAGCAGGATCATGGGATGATAGCTACCATGGTTCTGCCTTGCCTATGATTAGTACCCACTATATGAGGAACACCACGGGATAGGGAGGGGTCCCTGTGGTTAGTACTCTTATGTGATGAACACCATAGGTTTGCGTTGCCTGTAACTGGCGCCGCAAAGTGGGAAAACCTAGGTCTGTATTATACGTCGAATTTCATAACCTCTGAGTAGTACAATAGTGTGTGGGATACCGCAAGTCTCTGCTACTTTTGATTAGTACCGCAACAGTACAGATACCATGGTTCTACATTACTAGCGATAAGTATCATTCTGAGGGGCCTTTGACTTGTATTTTGGACCCATTTTGGAAGTGGTCCCTTGGTCAGTAATACTATTAACTGTGATAGTTTTTTGAGTCGGATCCACTGATTGTTTTAAATTCATGTTCATTCATTCATTCTTTCATTCATTCATTCATTCTTCATGACAAATTTTATTTTGGTCAGTGGATGATTTTTAACTTTTACTTTGTCGTTTCATTTCGTACCATTAGGGGCCGATGACCTCGATGTTAGGCCCCTTTAAACAACAAGCATCATCATCATCATCATAACCTAACACTCCTTTTATAGTCCACACTATGGTACTGTTACAGTGGAATTGTAACGGTTATGACAGGCATCTTGCTGAGTTACGTCAGCTTATTAGTGAGTAAGCAGCGAGTATAGTCTGTATTCAGGAGAACAATTTCAGACCTGGTCATCATACGGTCTTGAGGAATTTCAAACTATACTCGACAGAACGATACTATGCTCACCGGGCTTCCGGAGGCGTTGGCATTTTTGTACGTTCTGATAGCTACAGCGAAGAGGTTCCATTAAGAACCCCTCTTGAGGCTGTGGCTGTTCGCGTCTCGCTGCCTGTCATAGCAACAGTGTGTAATTGTTATCTTCCACCAGGCCAGCATCTGAACATCAATGATGTCGCTGATCTTATAGATCAGCTTCGACCACCCTTCCTCTTATTGGGCGATTTTAACGCCCATCACCCCATATGGGGCTCTGAGACGCCTTGTCCCCGAGGAAGAGAGCTGGAAACACTTCTAACAGATCTGGATTTATGTATTTTGAACACAGGGGAACCAACTCACTTTAGTGTACGTTACGGCACATACTCTCGCATAGACGTTAGTCTATGCAGGCGAACGTTGGTTCCACTGTTTCGGTGGAATGCACACAATGATCCCTGTGACAGTGACCATTTTCCCATCATTCTTACTTTGTTGAAACATACACCCGTCGAGGCTCATCCTCGATGGATTCTTAAACATGCTGATAGGCCAAAGTACACATCACTAGCTGTCTTTAACGATGATGTCAGGTGGACCGTCGGCGAGGAAATAACTTACGTCACCAAAGTTATTCTTGCTGCTGCTGAGGAGTCCATTCCGTTTTTCTCGGGGGGCTCCTCGCCGAAAACTCGTTCCTTGGTGGAACGATGAAATAGCAGCAGCCATCAAAGAACGCCGTCGCGCTCATAAACGTTACCGTCAACAGCCTACTGTGGCCAACTTGGTAACATTTAAGAAACTCCGCGCTAAGGCGCGAGTTCTTATTCGACAAAGTAAGAAGGCTTCTTGGGAGAGATATGTGTCGTCCATGACGTCACATACTCGATCATCTCAAGTGTGGACGAAACTTCGACGAATTTCGGGTATTCAAGGATCATCTTCTGTACCGGGAATTTCCATTGCAGGCAATGTCGCCACTGATCCCCTCGCGATTGCTAATCATCTCGCTAGTCATTTCGCGGATGTCTCTGGCTCCGGGAATTACAATCCTGATTTCCTCCCTCTGAAGCGGGAGGCAGAACGTCATCACCTTAGTTTTGCCACCCAAGCTTCAGAGGACTACAATGTGCGCTTTACGGAGTGGGAACTCCGCAGCGCCTTAGCGCTTTGCAAGGACACGTCTCCTGGACCGGACAACATCCATAACCAGATGTTGAAACACCTTAGTGATGATAGTTTACTATATCTCCTTCGTGTGTTCAACCGAATATGGACAGAGGGTGATTTTCCGTCTCAGTCGCGAGAGGGCATAGTCATCCCTGTCCTCAAGCCTGACAAAGATCCTAAGTATGCAGGAAGTTACAGAACGATTTGTCTTACAAATTGCCTGTGTAAGCTATTTGAGAGGATGGTAAATTGCAGACCCGTGTGGTGTCTGGAGAAACAAGGACTCTTGTCCGAGTACCAATGTGGATTTCGAGCCGCTCGATCCACCACAGACCACGTGGTACGCCTGGAGAGCTCTATCCAGGATGCGTTTCTCCGCAAACAGCACTTGGTAGCTGTCTTCTTTGACTTGGAGAAGGCCTACGACACCACCTGGCGATATGGCATCCTTTCAGTCCTGCATCAATGGAGATTCCGAGGTAACTTGCCGGTATTTATTGCGAATTTTTTGTCCCTCCGTCTATTGCGTGTCCGAGTAGGGAGGACCTATTCGCAATACTACGTTCAAGAAAATGGAGTCCCAAAGGGATCGGTTCTTAGTGTCACTCTGTTCGCGATTGCCATAAACGGTATTGTCGCTGCTGCTGGTCCAGCCGTAATACTGTCCCTATATGTGGATGATTTTGCTCTGCACTATAGCTCGTGCAGTATGGCAGTCGCAGAGCGACAGTTACAGCAAGCTATTAGGAGGGTGGAGAAGTGGACCTTAGAACATGGCTTTCGGTTTTCTGCCGCAAAGACCTCCGTTGTCCACTTTTGTCGTCAACGTACTCTTCACCCTCATCCTGAGCTTTATCTAGGAAATGTCGTTCTTCCAGTTGTTGACACCTACCGATTTCTTGTGCTCCTTTTTGACAGTAAATTATCGTGGGAGCCACACGCGCGGGAGCTAAAAGTGCAATGCACCAAGAGGCTTAACCTCTTGAAGTTTCTTAGCAGCACTAATTGGGGAGCTGACCGCGTGGTGCTCCTGCGATTCTATCGGGCACACATTTTATCCCGTTTAGACTACGG
Organism: Anabrus simplex; assembly: GCF_040414725.1. Lineage (NCBI taxonomy): Eukaryota > Metazoa > Arthropoda > Insecta > Orthoptera > Tettigoniidae > Anabrus > Anabrus simplex. The sequence continues at coordinate 68,224,556 of NC_090268.1, read as the reverse complement.
CAGTGCAGCATATGGCTCCGCAAGACCAAGCGTTCATGCGAAGCTGAACAGTATCCACCACAGCGGGGTTAGGTTGGCGACGGGAGCTTTTCGTACTAGCCCCATCGCTAGCCTGCTCACTGAGTCTGGTGTGCCGCCTTTACAACTGAGGCGCCAGCAACTACTACTTATGTATGCTGCAAATTTGCGACAGATGCCACTTCATCCGAGCTATCCATGCGTGTTCAACAGTGGCAACCGTTTGTTGTACGCTGCTCATCCTCGTGCGACGCGGCCGGTTGGGATACGCTTGGATAGCAGTTATGAATTGTTTGACGTACCTTCGATTCCTTGCCTTGTCAGACAACCAAGTGGGGTACCTCCGTGGGTTGTACGACGACCTGAAATCATCCTGGATTTGCACACTGGCCCGAAAGGAGACATGGACCCTTCGATTTATCGGAGGATCTACCTGTCCGTTCTTGGCCGCTATCCAGGTTCAGTCGTCGTTTACACGGATGGTTCAAGGACAGATACGAAGGTGGGCTGTGCGTTCGTTGTCGACAATGATCGGTTTCTTTTTGCTCTCCCCACGAACCTGCTACGCAGGCGTAGCAGGGGGAGAGGTGTTACTCCCACGTGGCGCGTCCCAGGTGGCGGATAGGGGGGTCCTAACCGGCTTGCCGGCGGACTTGAGGGAAATAAAATACCTCTCGCGGACCAAACACACACCCCCTGTGGGTGGGGGAGGCTGACGAATAATACACCCACGGTATCCCCTGCCTGTCGTGCGAGGCGACTAAAAGGGGCGACCAAGGGATGAATGAATTAGAACCATGAAACGACTCTTGATTCGTACCATCATGCGGGGAACACCATGGGTTGCATGTACTTGCAGTAGTATCACCAACATGGTACGAAGTATGTTTGTGATTCGTTGCAGTAAAAAGCCTGGCCTGGTGGATTCCAGTACCCGTGCGTTGTACCCATGTGGGCAACACCGCGGGTCTTGGCGTAGCCTGTGAGTTGTACCACTATATGAGCGACATCGTGGGTCTGCGTTGCCTGTGATTAGTACTCACTATGTGCGGAACACCACGGGGCCCTTGGGACCGGCACCCGTGACTAGTACCCTAGGTGAGGAAACTCATCGGTTTGCGTTGGCTGTGGGTGGCGCCATTGTGTGCGAAACACCATAGGTCTGCGTTACCTGTACGAAGTACAATACTTGTGAGTAGTACCATCTTTTGTGGAACACCGTGAGTCCTCGCTACCTCTGATTAATACCCCAACGTGACACATACCATGGTTCTATTTTACTCGCGACATGTACCATTCTGTGGGGCCTTAGACGTGGATTTTGCGCCCCCTTTAGACACCGAGCATCATTGTGCTTTATAAGTGGTACCTTGGTCGGTAATACTGTTATTTTCGTTCTCTATTGAATCCGATCCACTGGTTTTTGTTTTTGTTTGTTTGTTTTGTGTTTTGTTGGGTTCCTGTCCATCCATTCATTCATCATGACATTTTTCATTTTTATTTTGGTCAGTGGATGCCTTTGTAATTTTTTGTTCTTTCGTTTCGTACCATTAGGGGCCGATGACCTTCGATGTTAGGCCCCTTAAAACAACAAGCATCATCATCATCAGCATTTTTGCTCTCCCGGACACCTGTAGTGTGTACACGGCAGAGCTCTATGCTATCTGTGAGTCTCTGGGGTACGCACGAGACAATGAGCGCCGACACTTTCTTGTGTGTACTGACTCCTTGAGTTCGCTTCAGTCTATTGATACCTGTTTCCCTCGACACCGTCTGGTGCAGCGGATCCTGGACCTGCTGGCCGGGTGTTCGGATGCCGGCACCAGAATTACGTTTGTGTGGCTCCCCAGCCACATGGGCATAGAGGGAAATGAGTTAGCAGATCAGGCTGCCAAGGAGGCAGTTACACTGCCCCCGTTGCCTTTCAAGGTTCCAGCAAGTGATATTCGCTCACAGCTGAGACATCTGGTTATGTCTCATTGGGAGATGGAGTGGCAGGCCATCCCACTTCCCAATAAGCTGAGAGCGATAAAAGGAACAAATTCATTGTAATTTTATTAGGTTATGATGGTAATTATTTGTGAAGGCTGAAATGTGGCAATGGTGAAGTGGTATATTTATTGTTGATATGTGGAGTTGGAGGAGTGGTGGTATAAATATGGTAATGGAGAAGTGGTATAGGTTGAAGAAATATGTTGGAAAGGTGTTGGTATATGCATGACTGGTATTGGTTATTCATTGTAATTTCATTAGGTTATGATGGTAAATAATTTGTGAAGGCTGAGATGTGGTAATGGTGAAGTGATATATTTATTGTGATATTTGGAGTTGGAGGAGTGGTGGTAAATGTGGTGTTGGAAAAGTGTTATATCGTTGGAATGTAGTGTGGGAGAAGTGGTGATATAAGTAGAGGTGGTATATAATGTGGAGTTGGTGCTGTATTGCTGAAATGTGGTGTGGGAAGTATTGAAGGTTTAGTATTTAGGTGATGTGTGGTTTGGTACTGAGATGGTTTATTTATGGTTGATATGAAGCAATGTTAACGCTGATTGGTAAAAGCTGTGGTATGATGGATTGGAATGTTATGACGGAATATTGTTGTTATTATTTAGACTTGTACTATAGGAGGTGGAATCTGAAAGATTGAATGCAATGTTAGTGTCATGGCTGGTTTGGTATGCAATAGTGTAATGTTGCTGGTGTAGCTTATTTTGGAGTAGGTCAGGGAACAATAGAGGTGATGGAAATGCTGAAGCAAGAAGGTCGCGTGATGAGTGGGTACGTGTGAGTGGTAACAAGCAGCAAGTTGCAACACCAGCAGCAGATTGTAAACATAGAACAGGCTGATGAGGTGTTCATTTCATTTTATTTTGTATGTGGTGGAGAGTGGTGGCTTGGGTTGGACTGCGTTTATTATTATTTATTTATTTATTTATTATTATTGTGAACATGTATTCGGGGCTGAACGCCTGTTTTGTTCATTAATAAATACAAATACAAATAAAAGGAACAACGAAGGTATGGAGGACTTCCCTTCGGGCTTCGCGGAGGGAAGCCGTGGTATTATGTCGCCTTCGGATCGGCCACGGTATCTTGACGCACTCCCATCTACTGAAAGGAGAACCCCCTCCGGTGTGTACCTGCGGCGACCATCTTACCGTGCTACACATCCTTACGGAGTGTGTGGACCTGGTCGATCTGCGCCGTAGTCTTAACCTTCCGAGTACTATCTCCCTTATCTTGTGCGATGACGAGCAGTCAGCAGACCTCGTCATCCGCTTAATGAGGGATAGCGGTCTGTTTTATCGTGTGTGATGATGTCTTTTGTCCTAGTGTTGTTTATGTCAGTTGCGCTTTTATCTCATTGACTTCATTTTGGTTTGTATTGCGCATTTTAATGTGTTATTTGAACATCTAACGTAAATTATATGTTAATATCTGTATTACTGGGCAATGCCTTATTCCTGCGATTTCCTGTATTTTCTCTTATTTTAATAGAACATAAGGCATTGCGTATTAGATCCACTGACTGTTTTAATCTCACCCTCATTTTTCTTCATCACCATTCCTTTTTAACTCTAGTCAGTGGATACTTTTTAAAATTTTAACTTCATGTGTCATGTCATTCATTTCGTTCCATTAGGGCCGATGACCTTCGATGTTAGGCCCCTTAAAACAACAAGCATCATCATCATCACCTCTGCAAGCACGTGCCCATTGATGCGAAGAAGTGATAGATGGCACCAGGTCGGGGAGTACGGCGGGTTCGGAAGGATGTCCCATCCAAGCAATTTCAAGAAGCCTTTCACTGGTTTTGCTGTGTGAGATGGCGCATTGTCATGTAACAAAATCACTTTGCCTAGTGTTGCTGCTTCTGGACGTAACAGTGACAAAGTAAAGGAATTACTGTAAGCTTCTAACAGTGCTACTCTGAAACATAAAATGTAAAAAATCATATGCCTCATATAGTTTGACCAAACTGAAAGAAATGGTGATCCTGCTCATAAATTGTACAGAGCTGCCAATGTGTTTGATCTTGCAGAAATGCACAGATAATTGTTGATGGAAATATTTTAAGTACTGCAAGACACCTGCAGTTCTCTTCAAATCTATGTGATACTGTAGTGATGACAAGCAATAGCAAACTGCAGAGAGTAGTGAAAAACAAGCGTAGTTGTGATGAAAAAGTGGACATTACTTCTGTGTAGCAGAGAATGATTAGAAACTATGCTCATTTCGCACACTGCATGCTAAAAGTTATATGGATGCTATGCACAAATGCAGGTTGCTAACACTGTTTCTCATGTTACAATGTTTTGTCACCTAAGACAGAGAGAAGATAGATATGTCTACAGAAAACATCAGTCTTTTTTTCTAAAATGTACTTTGAAAGACACGAACCTACTATGCAGGTGTAGCAGCGGGAGAGGTGATATTCCCACGTGACGCGTCCCAGGTAGTGGAAGGGGGGTCCTAACTGGCTTACCGGCGGACTTGAGGGAAATACCTCTCGCGGACCAAACACACTACCCCCTGCGGGTGGTGGACGCACATGCAGAATACACCCGCGGTATCCCCTGCCTGTCGTAAGAGGCGACCTAGGTGCGGCCATGGAATGCGGTTTGGTGTAATATGTTGGACCTCCTGTGAGTGGGAGAGGCTGAAAACATCCACAGGTAATCCCTGCCTCTCGTAGACGGTGACTTAAAGGGTCATATGGATAGGTCCCCTCATTATTATTTTTTATTATTTTTCTGAGGATCAGATGTAGACCATTTCAAAATTGATGTGCGTGCTGCCCGGAGATGGGCCTGTTACGTGTGCGATTACGCTCAAAAGCCCGCAATTGCACACCCAGGAACATTGCGGGTGGGAGCGTCATGTACCTTGGCAGTAGTATCCGCCTGACAACACAGGTCCCCGCACAGCTGAATGCCAGAAGGACATATTATTATTAATTATTTTTTATTTTTTCTCTATATTTAGTGCTCTGTACACGCTATGGGGTAAGACTTGAGGAAGGGAGTCCTAGTGCTCATGGCTTCAGTCATCCCGTATTAGGCATCGTCCAACATCGGACCCCGGGTAGTACCTGCTATGACCAGGTGGGTATTGCCTTGGCTGCTTGGTTCGGCTACAGAGACCCCTGATCGTAGTGGGTGGCATTCGGGGAGGACGTTTTCGGGCATGGCTTCCAAACGAAGTCACCCCTCTCAAGGTGGTCCACCACCTCAGTCTTTAACTTTTGCTTCCCTGAGAGGTTCAACTCTCTGGGAAACGTTGGGCATGATTTTAAGCTGGTAAAGTCGATCCTGTTTAGTAGACACATTGAAGGAGTCTACGGTGAACTTGAGGACCTCAAGAAAAGACACAATGGTAGCTTGCTTATGAAGACTCGTCCCCGAACCTGCTACGCAGGCGTAGCAGGGGGAGAGGTGATACTCCCACGTGGCGCGTCCCAGGTGGCGGATAGGGGGGTCCTAACCGGCTTGCCGGCGGACTTGAGGGAAATAAAATACCTCTCGCGGACCAAACACACACCCCCTGTGGGTGGGGGAGGCTGACGAATAATACACCCACGGTATCCCCTGCCTGTCGTGCGAGGCGACTAAAAGGGGCGACCAAGGGATGAATGAATTAGAACCATGCAACTACTTTTGATTCGTACCATCATGCGGGGAACACCATGGGTTGCATGTACTTGCGAGTAGTATCACTAATGTGGTACGAAATATGTTTGTGATTCGTTGCAGTAAAAAGCCTGGCCTGGTGGATTCCAGTACCCGTGCGTTGTACCCATGTGGGCAACACCGCGGGTCTGGGCGTAGCCTGTGAGTTGTACCACTATATGAGCGACACCGTGGGTCTGCGTTGCCTGTGATTAGTACTCACTATGTGCGGAACACCACGGGGCCCTTGGGACCGGCACCCGTGACTAGTACCCTAGGTGAGGAAACTCATCGGTTTGCGTTGGCTGTAGGTGACGCCATTGTGTGCGAAACACCATAGGTCTGCGTTACCTGTACGAAGTACAATACTTGTGAGTAGTACCATCTTTTGTGGAACACCGTGAGTCTTCGCTACTTCTGATTAATACCCCAACATGACACATACCATGGTTCTATTTTACTCGCGACATGTACCATTCTGTGGGGCCTTAGCCGTGGATTTTGCACCCCCTTTAGACACCAAGCATCATTGTGCTTTATAAGTGGTTCCTTGGTCGGTAATACTGTTATTTTCGTTCTCTATTGAATCCGATCCACTGGTTTTTGTTTTTGTTTGTTTTGTGTTTTGTTGGGTTCCTGTCCATCCATTCATTCTTCATGACATTTTTTATTTTTATTTTGGTCAGTGGATGCCTTTGTAATTTTTGTTCTTTCATTTCGTACCATTAGGGGCCGATGACCTTCGCTGTTAGGCCCCTTAAAACAACAAGCATCATCATCATCATCATGAAGACTCGTACAGCACTGCAAGCTGATCAGTTGCTTAAGTGCGACCCCACGAACCTGCTACGCAGGCGTAGCAGGGGGAGAGGTGATACTTCCACGTGGCGCGTCCCAGGTGGCGGATAGGGGGGTCCTAACCGGCTTGCCGGCGGACTTGAGGGAAATAAAATACCTCTCGCGGACCAAACACACACCCCCTGTGTGTGGGGGAGGCAGACGAATAACACACCCACGGTATCCCCTGCCTGTCGTGCGAGGCGACTAAAAGGGGCGACCAAGGGATGCTTAAATTGGAACCATGAAACTGCTTTTGATTCGTGCCATCACGCGGGGAACACCAAGGGTTGCTTTTACTTGTGCGTAGTACCACTACATTAGGTACGAAATTGGTTTGTGATTAGTAGCACACAGGAGCACCGCGCGGTCGGCTTTTGCAGTACCTGTGAATAGTACCACCATATGAGCAGGACCATGGGATGATAGCTACCATGGTTCTGCCTTGCCTATGATTAGTACCCACTATATGAGGAACACCACGGGATAGGGAGAGGTCCCTGTGGTTAGTACTCTTCTGTGAAGAACACCATAGGTTTGCGTTGCCTGTAAATGGCACCGCAAAGTGGGAAAACATAGGTCTGTATTAAATGTCGAATTTCACAAGCTCTGAGTAGTACAATAATGTGTGGAATGCCGCAAGTCTCTGCTACGTTTGATTAGTACCGTAACAGGACAGCTACCATGGTTCTATTTTGATAGCGATCAGTACCGGTACCGTTATGAGGGGCCGATAACTTCGATTTAGGACCCCCTTTTGACTGCACGCATAATCGATTCAGTGTTATGCTATAGCAGTAGTCCCTTGGTCAGTAATACGATATTGTCACGTCCGTTTATGTGACTGTGCGACATTGCGTGTCGCAACCACTGATTGTTTTAAATTCATGTCCATCCATTCATTCTCCGTTGTCACATTTTTGAATTCTGGTCAGTGGAGAATTTTAGACTTTTAATGTCATTCCATTTCGTCTTATTTCGTACCATTAGGGGCCGATGACCTAGATGTTAGGCCCCTTTAAACAACAATCATCAATCAATCATAAGTGCGACCACTTTAGCGAAATCCCCATCAAAGTGGAAGAGCAAAAATCATTGAATCTGGTTCGTGGAGTCATCTTTCACCACAACCTTATTTTGAACACTGACGACGAGATGATTGAAGACATGAAGAACCATGGCATGACACATGACACATGTCCGGTGGATTACGCGCAAGGTTAACGGTGAAGACGTTGCCACAGGTACCTGCATTGTCTCTTGTAAGTTTTCTGTGTTACCAGAGAAATTCAAGGTAACAACTTATCATTGCGATGTGAGGCCGTACATCGTGCCTCCTATGCGATGCTATCAATGCCAGCTATTCAGACATAGGTATTTCACTGTTCGAATCAGTCTGTATGTGGTACATGTGGACGAGTAGCTCACGGCGCGGAGGAGTGCCCAACCCCGTACGAGTGCACTAACTGCTCCGGTTTCCATTCTCCTCGGGATTGGAACTGTCCGATATATCTGAGTGAGAAGAAGATCCAGGAGATCAATCCCTGGATTGTCTTTCCCACCAGGAAGTGCGCCATCAGTTTAATTCTATGAATACACCTGCCCGTACACTCGACTATAGCATGATAGCTCAGAGTCTTCCAGGTTCGTCATTTACAACATCGTCACCTGTGCTGATCACTGCGCCCAAGGTGACTGTTGCTGCTCCCAGAAACGTCGCAAGAGTAAAAGCTCGAAGGAGGGGACCACCCCACCTTCGACCAACCAGCCAGCCGGCACAGCAAGAGGGGAAGGCTAAGTCTCCCCTCCCTAAGAGGTTGGCAAAAGCCGTGCCCTAGCCGGCGGAGGCGGCATCATAGACCAGGGCGGGGAGACCATCTCCCAGCCCGTCTAAACCAGAAAAGAAGAAGGCAGCGAAGAAGAGCGCTCTTGCTGAACGCTCTCGCAATTCCCCTGCGAATGAGAAGTCATGCCCCCCATCAGGGGGGGGGTTATGAGTCTGCGCCAGGAGGTACTCCTGCTCCCAAACTGCGCGCTCTTCTCGTAGGGCACCTGCTCGCCCCTGAAAAGCGTCAAAGTTGTGGGCGACATCCCCGCCGTCTGTTGATGACAGGATGGATGTCACGCTGCCCTCTACATCTACGAATGTAGATGTTGATAGTGTTTAGGGTGCGAGCATTTTGTCGCTCTTAACCTGACACTCCTTTTATACTCCACCCTATGGCACGGTTACAGTGGAATTGTAATGGTTATGACAGGCATCTTGCTGAGTTACGTCAGCTCATTAGTGAGTACACAGCGAGTATAGTCTGTATTCAGAAGACCAACTTCAGACCTGGTCATCATTAGGTCTAGAAAAATTTCTGACAATACTCGACAGAACAATACTATGCTCACGGGGCTTCCGGTGGCGTTGGCATTTTTGTACGTTCTGACACCTACAGCAAACAGGTTCCATTAACAACCCCGCTTGAGGCTGTAGCTGTTCGCGTTCCGCTGCCTGTCATAGCAACAGTGTGTAATGTTTATTTTCCACCAGGCCAGCATCTTACCATAAATGATATCGCTGATATTATAGATCAGCTTCCACCTCCCTTCCTGTTATTGGCCGATTTTAACGCCCACCACCCCATTTGGAGCTCTGAGACGCCTTACCCCCCGGGGTAAGAGAGCAGGAAACATTAGTAACAGAGCTGGATTTATGTATTTTGCACACATGGGAACCAACTCACTTTAGTGTACATTATGGCACATGTTCTCACATAGACGTAAGTATATGCAGCCGAACGTTGGTTCCACTGTTTCGGTGGAATACACACGATCTCTGTGACCGTGACAATTTTCCAATCGTCCTTACTTTGTTGAAACATAAATCCATCAAGGCTCCCCCTCGATGGATTCTTAAACATGCTGATTGGCCAAAGTACACATCACTAGATCCCTTTAATGACGATATCAGGCGGACCATCGGCGAGGAAATAACTTACGTCACCCAAGTTATTCTTGCTGCTGCTGAGGAGTCCATTCCGTTCTTCTCACGGACTCCTTGCCGAAAACTCTTCCTTGGTGGAACGATGAAGTAGCAGCAGCCATTAAACAACGCCGTCGAACTCATAAGCGTTACTGTAGACAGCCTATTGTGGCCAAATTTGTAACATGTAAGAAACTCCGCGATCAGGCGCGAGTTCTTATTCGATAAAGTAAGAAGGCTTCATGGGAGAGATATATGTTGTCTGTGACGTCACATACTCCATCATCTCAAGTGTGGACTAAGCTTCGATGGATTTCGGGTATCCAAGGATCATCTCCTGTGCCGGGAATTTCCATTGCAGACTGTGTCGCCTCTGACCCTCTTGCGATTGCTAACCAACTAGCTAGTCATTTTGTGGATGTATCTGACTCCCGGAATTACCATCCTGATTTCCTCACTCTGAAGTGGGAGGCAGAACTTCATCACCTTAGTTTTGCCACCCAAGCTTCAGAGGACTACAACTTGCTCTTTACGGATTGGGAACACCGCAGCGCTTTAGCGCTTTGCAAGGACACGTCTCCTGGACCGGACAACATCCATAACCAGATGTTGAAACACCTTAGTGATGATAGTCTACTATATCTCCTTCGTGTGTTCAACCGAATCTGGAGAGGGTGACTTTCCGTCTGAGTGGCAAGAGATCTTAAGTATGCTGGAAGTTACGGACCAATTTGTCTTACAAACTGCCTGTGTAAGCTATTTGAGAGGATGGTAAATCGCAGACTCATATGGTGTCTGGAGAAACAAGGACTCTTGTCCGGGTACCAGTGTGGTTTTTGAGCCGCTCGCTCAACTACTGACCACTTGGTATGCCTGGTGAGCTCTATCCAGGACGCGTTTCTCTGCAAACAGCACTTGGTACCTGTTTCCTTTGACTTGGAGAAGGCCTACGACACCACATGGCGATATGGTATCCTTTCAGCCCTGCATCAATGGAGATTCCGAGGTAATTTGCCGGCGTTTATTGCGAATTTCTTGTCCCTCCGTCTATTCCGTGTCCGAGTAGGGAGGACATATTCGCAATACCACGTACAAGAAAATGGAGTCCCACAGGGCTCGGTCCTTAGTGTCACTCTGTTCGCAATTGCCATCAACGGTATTGTTGCTGCTGCTGGTCCAGCAGTTATACCGTCGCTATATGTGGACGATTTTGCTCTGCACTATAGCTCGCGTAATATGGCAGTCGCAGAGCGACAATTACAACACGCTATTAGGAGGGTGGAGCAGTGGACCTTAGAACATGGCTTTCGGTTTTCTGCCGCAAAGACCTCCGTTGTCCACTTTTGTCGTCAACGTACTCTTCACCCCCATCCTGAGCTTTATTTAGACAACGTCGTTCTTCCAGTTGTTGACACTTACCGATTTCTTGGGCTCCTTTTTGACAGTAAATTATCGTGGGAGCCACACGTGCGGCAGTTAAAAGTGCGATGCACTAGGAAGCTTAATATCCTTAAGTTTCTTAGCAGCACTTCTTGGGGGGCTGACCGCACGGTGCTCCTGCGATTCTATCGGGCACACATTTTATCCCGGTTAGACTACGGCAGTGCAGCATATGGCTCCGCAAGACCAAGCGTTCTTGCGAAGCTGAACAGTATCCACCACAGCGGGGTTAGGTTGGCGACGGGAGCTTTTCGTACAAGCCCCATCGCTAGCCTGCTCGCTGAGTCTGGTATGCCGCCTTTACACCTGAGGCGCCAGCAACTTCTACTTACATATGCTGCAAATTTGCGACAGATGCCACTTCATCCAAGCTATCCTTGCGTGTTCAACAATGGCAACCGTTTGCTGTACGCTGCTCGTCCTCGAGCGACGCGGCCGGTTGGGATACGCTTGGATAGCATTTCCGAATTGTTTGACGTACCTTCGGTTCCTTGCCTTGTCAGACAACCAAGTGGGGTACCTCCGTGGGTCGTACGACGACCTGAAGTAATCCTGGATCTGCACACTGGCCCAAAGGAAAACACGGACCCTTCGATTTATCGGAGGCTCTTCCTGTCCGTTGTTGGCCGCTATCCAGGTTCAGTCGTCGTCTACACGGATGGTTCAAGGACAGATACGAAGGTGGGCTGTGCGTTCGTTGTTAACAATGATAGGTTCCTTTTTGCTCTTCCGGCAACCTGTAGTGTGTACACAGCAGAGCTCTATGCTATCTATGAAGCTCTGCGGTACGCACTGTACAATGAGCGCCGACACTTTCTTCTGTGTATCGACTCCTTGAGTTCGCTCCAGTCTATAGATACCTGTTTCCCTCGGCACCCTCTGGTGCAGCTAATCCAGGACCTGCTGGCCGGGTGTTGGGATGCTGGCACCAGAATCACGTTTCTGTGGCTCCCAAGCCACATGGGCATAGAGGGAAACGAGTTAGTAGATCAGGCTGCCAAGGAGGCAGTTGCACTGCCCCCGTTGCCTTTCCAGGTTCCAGTAAGTGATATTCGCTCCCAGCTGCGACATCTTGTTATGTCCCATTGGGAGATGGAGTGGCAGGCCATTCCACTTCCCAATAAGCTGAGAGCGATAAAAGGAACAACGAAGGTATGGAGGACTTCCCTTCGGGCTTCGCGGAGGGAAGCCGTGGTATTATGTCGTCTTCGGATCGGCCATGGTATCTTGACTCACTCGCATCTTTTGAAAGGAGAACCCCCTCCGGTGTGTACCTGCGGCGACCATCTTACCGTGGTACACATCCTTACGGAGTGTGTGGACCTGGTCGATCTGCGCCGTAGTCTTAACCTTCCGAGTACTATCTCCCTTATCTTGCGTGATGACGAGCAGTCAGCAGACCTCGTCGTCCGCTTTATGAGGGATAGTGGACTGTTTTCTCGTGTGTGATGCTGTCCTTTGTCCTAGTGTGTTTTGTGTCACTTTCGCTTTTATCCTATTGACTTAATTTTAGTTTGTGTTGCGTATTTTAATGTGTTATTTTAACGTCTCTCGTAAATTATGTACTACCAGGCAATGCCTTATTCTTTTGGTTTTCTGTAGATTCTCTTAATTTATTCGAAAATAAGGCATTGCGTATTAGATCCACTGATTGTTTTAATCTCACCCTCATTTTTCTCCATCATTTTTTTTTAAACTCTAGTCAGTGGATATGTTTTTAAAAATTTTAACATCATCTCTCATGTCGTTTATCTCATTCCATTAGGGGCCGATGACCTTTGATGTTAGGCCCCTTTAAACAACAAGCATCATCATCATCATCACAGTGCAACACTTACAGCAAGCTATTAGGAGGGTAGAGCAGTGGACCTTAGAACATGGCTTTCGGTTTTCTGCCGCAAAGACCTCTGTTGTCCACTTTTGTCGTCATCACACTCTTCACCCTTATCCTGAGCTTTATTTAGGAAATGTCCTTCTTCCAGCTGTTGACACTTGCCGATTTCTTGGGCTCCTTTTTGACAGTAAAATATTGTGGGAGCCACATTTGCGGCAGTTAAAAGTGCAGTGCAATTAGAGGCTGAATATCATGAAGTTTCTTAGCAGCACTTCCTGGGGGGGCTGATCGCGTTGTGCTCCAACGATTCCATACGGCACATATTTTATCTCAGCTATACTACGGCTGTGCAGCATATGGCTCAGCAAGACCAAGCGTTCCTGCGAAGCTGAACAGCATCCACCACGGCGGGGTTAGGTTTGCGACGGGAGCTTTTCGTACAAGCCCCATTGCCAGCCTGCTCGCTGAGTCAGGTGTGCTGGCTTTACACCTGAGGCACCAGCAAATGCTTTTTTCGTATGCTGCAAATTTGCAACAGATGCCACTTCATCCAAGCTATCCTTGCGGGTTCAACAATGGCAACCGTTTGCTGTACGGTGCTTGTCCTCGAGCGACGAGGCCGGTTGGGATACGCTTTGGATAGCAGTTACGAATTGTTTGACGTACCTTCGGTTCCTTGCCTTGTCAGACAACCAAGTGGGGTACCTCCGTGGGTAGTAAGACGACCTGAAATAATCCTGGATTTGCACACTGGCTAGAAAGGAAACACAGCCCCCTCAATTTATCGGATGCTCTTCCTGTCCGTTGTTGGCCGCTATCCAGGTTCAGTCCTCGTCTACACGGATGGTTCATGGACAGAAACGAAGGTGTCGACAATGATCGGTTTCGTTTTGCTCTCCCAGAAACCTGTAGTATGTACACAGCAGAGCTCTATGCTATCTGTGAAGCTCTGCGGTACGCACTGTCCAATGGACGGCGACACTTTCTTCTGTGTACTGACTCCTTGAGCTCGCTCCAGTCTATTGATACTTTTTTCCCTCGACACCGTCTGGTGCAGTGGGTCCAGGACCTGCTGGCCGGGTGTTTGGATGCCGGCACTGGAATCACTTTTATGTGGCTCCCAAGCCACATGGGCATAGAAGGAAACGAGTTAGCAGATCAGGCTGCCAAGTAGGCAGTTACACTGCCCTGTTGCCTTTCAAGGTTCCAGCAAGTGATATTCGCTCCCAGCTGAGACATCTGGTTATGTTCCATTGGGAGGTGGAGTGGCAGGACACTCCACTTCCCAATAAGCTGAGAGCGATAAAAGGAACGACGACAGCATGGGGGACTTCCCTTTGGGCTTCGCGGATGGAAACCGGCGGATGTAGTATGTCGTCTTTGGATCGGCCACGGTATCTTGACTCACTCGCATCTTTTGAAAGGAGAACTCCCTCCGGTGCGTACCTGCGGCGACCATCTTACCGTGTTGCACATCCTTACAGAGTGTGTGGATCTGGTCGATCTTCGCCGTAGTCTTAACCTTCCGAGTACCATCTCCCTTATCCTATGTGATGACGAGCAGTCAGCAGACCTCGTCATCCGCTTTATGAGGGATAGTGGTCTGTTTTATCATGTGTAGTGATGTCTTTTGTGCTAGTGTATTTGTGTCAATTGCGCTTTTGTCCTGTTGACTTCATTTTAGTTTCTGTTGCGCATTTTAATGTGTTATTTTAACGTCTAACGTAAATTATGTATATACATTTGTACTACCAGGCAATGCCGTATTCCTATGTCTCCTATATTTTCTCTTTTTTTATTAGAAAATAAGGCAATGTGAATTAGATCCACTGCTGTTTTGATCCCATACTAATTTTCTCGACACCATTTTTTAAAAACTTTTGTCAGTGGATACATTTTAAACTTTTAAATATCATGTATCATGTCGTCCATCTCATTCCATTAGGAGCCGATGACCTTCGATATTAGGCCTCTTAAAACAACAAGCATCATCATCTATTTTGAAACCTTCAGCAGCACTGAAGATGGTTTTCTGTGGTCTCCCATTTTCACACCAGGAACATTTTGGGGCTGTACATTAATTAATGCCATGGCCACTTTCCCCCACTCCTAGCCCTTTCCTATCAAACCATCACCATAAGACCCAACTGTGTCAGTGCAACATACAGCATATTCTAAAAAAAATATAAGTAAATTTTTCTCATATAATAAATGTATAGGTTCGTAACCCTTACAAATTTATGTTTTTAGATGATGATGTTAATAATAATAGTAATAATAATAATTGTACCGGGCGGTACACCTCCACGCCGCTAATTCAAACTTTGCGCCAGTTGAAACTCCTCTGCTGGAGGAAGTCTGAACATTATCTACTGTATTAATTTTCAAGTTTCTCAGAAGGTGTCACTACTTGGAAATTTTGAAGTTTCTGAACTGGGTCGTTTTCGACGTATTTTTGTTTTTCTTGTAGTAAGAAGTGTGAACATTCTCTTCTAGAGGACACTACTGAAGAACTACAATGGTGCACCCTAGTGCGAAGTGAAAGAACTATGTTTTTGGAGAAATTTTGAATTCATAAGTTTGTTCTTTGTTAAATTTCTTTCAGTCATTGTTTAAGTTGGCAATATTAACCCTTTCTTTCCCCTTGTTTTGAATTTAGCCAATCCCGAATTTCTCGAAAATTTTCCACCAATTATGTGTTTCTTCTTCATATTGTGTAGGGGTTTTCTTGGTTATCCAATAAAATGATTGTGGGCGGGTGTTTTCATTCCTGAAACGCCTCGAACTTTCCACGAGAGTATATAAACTGCTGATTTTCGGGTCTCTGCGCCACTTCAGTAACAGCTTTTGGTGTGTAAAGTACGTAGCAGGTGGCGGGAAGCGCCTCTTTCTTCGGGCAGCAGTACAACAACAAGGTAATGGCCGTTTAATAACTTCTTTTCTTGCTAGCTCAGCAGTTTAACTCTCGGGGCGGGTCCGAAGCTTTTCCACCATGTAACTTTTCCCTAAAATGTAAAGACTCTTAGTATCTATTCTCTTTTAAGCTACATATTGGGATAGAGAGTGCTTAACCCTCTCGAGCTTCCACTCATATTGTTTTGAGGTGAACTTATTTTTCACAACCTATTCTTCCTTAACGTAATGTAAATTGTTTCTTTCTAAAGTCACCTCTTTAGTATGGGATTAGCCCTTGCATTAGAGGCCTAGAGCCAGATTAGGTTTTAAACAAAATGTATTAGGAGTGCAGATCGCCTCCTCTCAAGTTGGTATTTTAGAGGCAATGTAATTAACCTTTTCTCACTTAATAGGCCTCAGTAGGTTGGGTGTTTTACCCCTGTGTTTATGTCCTTAGAGGGCAGCTTGAAGGTGGAATTTGGTGTGGCCTTTGACAGGCTTAAATTTTGAGAGCGAGTTGCTCTTTCTTGAAAATTTTGTTTTCTGCGCGCCTCAAGGAGGCTTTACTGTGTAATTTGGAGCAAGTGCTCCTGGTCACGAATGGGGTTTTCTGCCCCTCTGTTGAAACTTGTGTTGGGGTAAAACTGGGCTAATTGCTCAAGAATTGTGAGTTCGGGGCTCGAAGCCCAAATCCTGTAAATACTGTGATTGTACCTTTGTTGTCTTGCTACTCTGTACCTGCCATGCTTGTTATTTCTTGATTTTGCAAAGAAAATATAACCTGGTTAAATTTTATCTTAACTTTAATTTCGTATTTTGAGGCCCGTTCACCCCCGTACCTTCTTTCACCTCTGCTGTTCCACAGATACCTCGGAACAATAATAATAATAATAATAATAATAATAATAATAATAATAATAATAATAATTGTTACCGTGTTTTAGCGGTAGGTAGAGGTGTAAGAAGGTGCGGGCGTGAATGGGTTTTCAAACTACGGAATCAAAGTTAATGTAAAATTTAACGAGGTTGTATTTTCTTTTCAATATTAAGTAATAACAAAGAACAGGTACTTAGTAGCCAAAACACAATTTGAAATGTACAATTACAGGGGTTACAGAGTTTGGGCTTCGAGCCCAGAGTTCACAATTCTTGAGCAACTAGCCCAACTTTCCGATATACAAATTTTAACAAAGGGGCAGAAGACCCCAATCAAACCCTGGAGCACTTGCTCCAAATTACACAGTTAAGCCTCCTCGAGGCACACAACACTCCGTTTCCAAAAGAGCCACCCGCTCTTTAATTTAAGCCTCTCCCAGGCCACACCAAACTCCACCTTCAAGTTGTCCACAACGGACACAAACCCAGGGGTAAAATACCCAATCTACTGAGGTCTATTAAATGAAAAGCAGGTTAATTAAATGACCTCTAAAACAATTTGAGAGGAGGCGAACTTGCACTCCTAATACACTTTGATTTTAAAACCTACTTTGGCACTAGGCCGTTATTACAAGGGCTAATCCCATACTACAGAGGTGACTTAATAGCAATTTACATTACATTACGGAAGAATAGGTTGAGAAACAATAAGTTCACCTCAAAACATTATGAGTGGGAGCTCGAGAGGGTTAGCACTCTCTATCCCAGTATGTAGCTTTTCAAGAGAATAGAAGAAAAGACTAGTTACATTTTAGGAAAAGGTTACATGGTGGAACGCTTCGCACCCGCCCCGAGAGTTAAACTGCTGAGCAAGAAAAGAAAGAATTTATTAATCGGCCATTACCTTATTGTTGACCGCTGCCGAAGAAAGAGGCGCCTCCCGCCTCCTGCTAGGTACTTAACACACTGAAAGATGGAACAGAAGTGGCCCAGAGACCCAAAAATCAGCAGTTTAAATACTCTCGCGGAAGTTTCTAGGCGTTAGGGGAAAGAAAACACCCGCCCACAATGTTTTTATTGGATAGGACCCCGCAACAGATACAAGTTGGGGGAAAATACACCAGATTGGTCAGAAATTACTAAAAGAAATTCGGGATTGGATAAATCTAAAACAAGGGGAAAAAGAGGGGTATACAGCCAACTTAAACCATAACAGAAGGAAATTTAACAAGAAACAAACTTTTGACCACGAACCTGCTACGCAGGCGTAGCAGGGGGAGAGGTGATACTCCCACGTGGCGCGTCCCAGGTGGCGGATAGGGGGGTCCTACCCGGCTTGCCGGCGGACTTGAGGGAAATAAAATACCTCTCGCGGACCAAACACACACCCCCTGTGGGTGGGGGAGGCTGACGAATAATACATCCACGGTATCCCCTGCCTGTCGTGCGAGGCGACTAAAAGGGGCGACCAAGGGATGAATGAATTAGAACCATGAAACTACTCTTGAACGTACCATCATGCGGGGAACACCATGGGTTGCATGTACTTGCGAGTAGTATCACTAACATGGTACGAAATATGTTTGTGATTCGTTGCAGTAAAAAGCCTGGCCTGGTGGATTCCAGTACCCGTGCGTTGTACCCATGTGGGCAACACCGCGGGTCTGGGCGTAGCCTGTGAGTTGTACCACTATATGAGCGACACCGTGGGTCTGCGTTGCCTGTGATTAGTACTCACTATGTGCGGAACACCACGGGGCCCTTGGGACCGGCACCCGTGACTAGTACCCTAGGTGAGGAAACTCATCGGTTTGCGTTGGCTGTAGGTGGCGCCATTGTGTGCGAAACACCATAGGTCTGCGTTACCTGTACGAAGTACAGTACTTGTGAGTAGTACCATCTTTTGTGGAACACCGTGAGTCTTCGCTACTTCTGATTAATACCCCAACATGACACATACCATGGTTCTATTTTACTCGCGACATGTACCATTCTGTGGGGCCTTAGACGTGGATTTTGCACCCCCTTTAGACACCAAGCATCATTGTGCTTTATAAGTGGTTCCTTGGTCGGTAATAATATTATTTTCGATCTGTATTGAGTCGGATCCCCTGGTTTTTGTTTGTTTGTTTTGTGTTTTGTTGAGTTCCTGTCCATCCATTCATTCTTCATGCCATATTTTATTTTTGTTTTGGTCAGTGGATGCCTTTGTCATTTTTGTTCTTTCATTTCTTACCATTAGGGGCCGATGACCTTCGATGTTAGGCCCCTTACAACAACAAGCATCATCATCATCATCACAAACTTTTGAAATAAAAATTTCTCCAACAAAATAGTTCTTTGACTCCGCACTAGGGTGCACTATTGTTGATCTTCAGTAGTGTCCTCTAGAAGAGAAAGTTCACACTTCTTACTTCAAGCGAAACAAAAACACATCAAAAGTGACACAGTTCAAAAACTCAAAATTTTCCACGTGGTGACATCTTCTGAGAAAGTAGAGAATTAATAGAGTAGATAAAGTTCAACCTTCCTCCAGAAGAGGAGTTTCAACTGGCGCAACTTTTAAATAAACGGTGTAGAGGTGTACCGCCCGGTACAATAATAATAATAATAATAATAATAATAATAATAATAATAATAATAATAATAATAATAATAATAATAATAATCCAGGTATTCTCATGTTTCCTTGATGTTCATTTACAGTAGGTGGGATTCAAATCCATCGTAATCTATTAGTTACATGTCTGTATTGACGTTTGATATTCACAAATAAAACAATAATCTTCCACCTAATCAATACTTGATTTTGTCATATTAATGTACAGGACTGGTTTTGACTTCTTTAGAGGTCATCCTCAGCTGATCATATATTCTAATATTAATGTAACATATAATTAAAACATCACTAAATCCACCTGGTCCATTAGCTGAGGAGTGGCAGCCCCCCAATGGTCTTACTTCCTTCAGGCTAATAACCCATTGGAAGGACATTTGATTGCTTCTTAGTCTTGCAAAACGCAAAATGCAAGACCGTAATGGGACACATGGCCCAATACTTAGAAGGAAGATGATGATGATGATGATGATGATGATGATGACTAAATTCAATGAAGATTGTCACATGATATGAATTAAAGTGTTATAGTATCAATTTACAGTTTCCTCCTCTTGATGACTTTAAAACAATCATCCAGTTAAATGACCTGAATTTCAGACTTAAATTCTACTATTCTATACATGGATGACATATATTTGGTTAAAATACAATGTTCTTGGACTTAGAATGTTCACTGTTGTACTTGCAGTCCTTTTAGTATCACTTTGATTAGAACATTGTATTTTAATGTACTATGAGTTACTAGTTTTATCACATCCATATCCGATGGCGTAGCAGGGGGAGAGGTGATACTCCCACGTGGCGCGTCCCAGGTGGCGGATAGGGGGGTCCTAACCGGCTTGCCGGCGGACTTGAGGGAAATAAAATACCTCTCGCGGACCAAACACACTACCCCCTGCGGGTGGGGGACACACATGCAGAATACACCCGCGGTATCCCCTGCCTGTCGTAAGAGGCGACAAAAAGGGGCGACCTTGGCGCGGACATGGATTGCGGTTGGTATAATGTGATGGACCTCCTGTGGATGGGAGAGGCTGAATACATCCATAGGTAATCCCTGCCTGTCGTAGAATGCGACTTAAAGGGTCATGTGGCCATGGTCCCCTCTTTATTTTTTATTATTTTTCTGAGGGTCAGATGTAGACCATTCAAAATTTGATGTGCGTGCTGCCCGGCGATGGAGCTCCTATGTGTGCGACTACGCTCGAAAGCCCGTGCCAGCAACCACCCAGGACGCGGCGGGTGGGAGTATCATGTACCCGGGCAGTGGTATCCGCCTGACAACGCAGGTCCCCGCACAGCCGAATGCCAGAAGGACATATTATTATCAATTATTTTCATTTATTTTTTCTATTGTTAGTGCTCTGTACACGCTATGGGGTACATGCTATTGCGGGTGACCGGAGGAAGGGAGTCCTAGTGCTCATTGCCTCAGTCATCCCGTATTAGGCATCGTTCAACATCGGACCCCGGGCAATACCTGCTACGACCAGGTGGGTATTGCCTTGGCTGCTTGGTTCGGCTACAGAGACCCCTGATCGGAGTGGGTGGCATTCGGGGAGGATGCTATCGGGCATGGCTTCCAAACGAAGTCGGCTCTCACAAGGTGGTCGCCCACCTAAGTCTTTAACTTTTGCTTCCCTGAGAGGTTCAACTCCCTGGGAACATGCGCAGCGTGAAGGAATGGGATCCAGCTTCCCTAGGTTTCTGGTCGCTACCAGAACCGATGGGCAGGATTTTAAGCTGGTGAAGTCGATCCTGTTTAGTAGACACATCGAAGGCGTCTATGGCGAACTGGAGGAACTTAAGAAAATGCGCAACGGTAGTTTGCTTCTAAAGACTCGTAGAGCACTGCAAGCTGATCAGTTGCTTAAGTGCGAGCACTTTGGCGAAATCCCCGTCAAAGTGGAGGAGCATAAGTCCTTGAACCTGGTTCGCGGAGTCATCTTTCACCGCGACCTTATTTTGAACACTGACGACGAGTTGATGGAAGACATGAAGAACCGTGGCGTGACACACGTCCGGCGCATTACGCGCAAGGTCAACGGTGAAGACGTTGCCACTGGTGCCTTCATTGTCTCTTTCAAGTTGTCAGTGTTACCAGAGAAAGTCAAGGTAACAACTTATCGTTGCGATGTGAGGCCGTACATCCCGCCTCCTATGCGATGCTATCAATGCCAGCGATTCGGACATATGGTATCTCGCTGTTCGAATCAGGCTGTATGTGGTACATGTGGACGAGTAGCTCACGGCGCGGAGGAGTGCACAACTCCATACAAGTGCACTAACTGCTCCGGTTTTCATTCTCCTCGGGATCGGAATTGTCCGACATACCTGAGTGAGAAGAAGATCCAGGAGATCAAGACCCTGGATGGTCTTTCCTACCAGGAAGCGCGCCGTAAGTTTCATTCTACGAATACACCTGCCCGTACACTCGACTATAGCTTGATAGCTCAGAGTCTTCCAGGTTCGTCATTTACGACCAAGACACCTGTCCAGACCGCTGCACCCAAGGCGACTGTTGCTGCTCCCAGCAACGTCGCAAATAGTCAAAGCTCGAAGGGGGGGACCACCCCACCTTCGACCAACCAGAAGTCTGTGCCGGCTGGGAACTGCCAGCCGGCACAGCAAGGGGGGAAGACTAAGTCTCCCCCCCCCCTAGGAGGTCGACGAAAGTCATGCCCCAGCCGGCGGAGGCGGCTTCGTTGACCAGGGCTGGGAAACCATCTCCCAGCCCGTCTAAACTTGAAAAGAAAAAGGGGAAGAAGAGCGCCCGTCCTGAGCGCTCTCGGACTTCCCCTGCGAAGGAGAAGTCATGCTCTCCATCTGGGGGATATGAGTCTGCGCCGGGAGGCACTCCTGCTCCCAAACCTGCGCGCTCTCCTCGTAGGGGACCCCCTCGCGCCCGAAAAGCGTCGAAGTTCTGGGCGGCACCCCTGCCATCTTTTGATGACGGGATGGATGTCGCGCTGTCCTCTACATCTACGGATGTAGAACTAGATAGTGTTTAGGCTTACGAGCATTTTGTCACTCATAACCTAACACTCCTTTTATAGTCCACACTATGGCACTGTTACAGTGGAATTGTAACGGTTATGACAGGCATCTTGCTGAGTTACGTCAGCTTATTAGTGAGTACGCAGCGAGTATAGTCTGTATTCAGGAGACCAATTTCCGACCTGGTCATCACACAGTCTTGAGGAATTTCAAACAATACTCGACAGAACGATACTATGCTCACCGGGCTTCCGGAGGCGTTGGCATTTTTGTACGTTCTGATAGCTACAGCGAAGAGGTTCCTTTAAGAACCCCTCTTGAGGCTGTAGCTGTTCGCGTCTCGCTGCCTATCAGAGCCACAGTGTGTAATGTTTATCTTCCACCAGGCCAGCATCTGAACATCACTGATGTCGCTGATCTTATAGATCAGCTTCCACCACCCTTCCTCTTATTGGACGATTTTAACGCCCATCACCCCATATGGGGCTCTGAGACGTCTTGCCCCCGAGGAAGAGAGCTGGAAACACTCCTATCAGATCTGGATTTATGTATTTTGAACACAGGGGAACCCACTCACTTTAGTGTACGTTACGGCACATATTCTCGCATAGACGTTAGTCTATGCAGCCGAACGTTGGTTCCACTGTTTCGGTGGAATGCACACGATGATCTCTGTGACAGTGACCATTTTCCCATCGTTCTTACTTTGTTGAATCATAAACCCGTCGAGGCTCCCCCTCGATGGATTCTCCAACATGCTGATTGGCCAAAGTACACATCACTAGCTGTCTTTAGCGAAGATGTCAGGCGGACCGTCGGCGAGGAAATAACTTACATCACCCAAGTTATTCTTGCTGCTGCTGAGGAGTCCATTCCGTTTTTCTCGGGGACTCCTCGCCGAAAACTCGTTCCTTGGTGGAACGATGAAATAGCAGCAGCCATCAAAGAACGCCGTCGCGCTCATAAGCGTTACCGTAGACAGCCTACTGTGGCCAACTTGGTAACATTTAAGAAATTCCGCGCTAAGGCGCGAGTTCTTATTCGACAAAGTAAGAAGGCTTCATGGGAGAGATATGTGTCGTCCATGACGTCACATACTCCATCATCTCAAGTGTGGACGAAACTTCGACGAATTTCGGGTATTCAAGGATCATCTGCTGTACCGGGAATTTCCATTGCAGGCAGTGTCGCCACTGATCCCCTCGCGATTGCTAACCATTTCGCTAGTCATTTCGCGGATGTCTCTGGCTCCGGGAATTACCATCCTGATTTCCTCCCTCTGAAGCGGGAGGCAGAACGTCATCACCTGAGTTTTGCCACCCAAGCTTCAGAGGACTACAACGTGCCCTTTACGGAGTGGGAACTCCGCAGCGCCTTAGCGCTTTGCAAGGACACGTCTCCTGGACCGGACAACATCCATAACCAGATGTTGAAACACCTTAGTGATGATAGTTTACTATATCTCCTTCGTGTGTTCAACCGAATCTGGACAGAGGGTGATTTTCCGTCTCAGTGGCGAGAGGGCATAGTCATCCCTGTCCTCAAGCCTGACAAAGATCCTAATTATGCAGGAAGTTACAGACCGATTTGTCTTACAAATTGCCTGTGTAAGCTATTTGAGAGGATGGTAAATCGCAGACTCGTGTGGTGTCTGGAGAAACAAGGACTCTTGTCCGAGTACCAATGTGGATTTCGAGCCGCTCGATCCACCACAGACCACTTGGTACGCCTGGAGAGCTCTATCCAGGATGCGTTTCTCCGAAAACAGCATTTGGTAGCTGTATTCTTTGACTTGGAGAAGGCCTACGACACCACCTGGCGATATGGCATCCTTTCAGTCCTGCATCAATGGAGATTCCGAGGTAACTTGCCGGTATTTATTGCGAATTTTTTGTCCCTCCGTCTATTCCGTGTCCGAGTAGGGAGGACATATTCGCAATACCACGTTCAAGAAAATGGAGTCCCACAAGGATCGGTTCTTAGTGTCACTCTGTTCGCGATTGCCATAAACGGTATTGTCGCTGCTGCTGGTCCAGCCGTAATACCGTCGCTATATGTGGATGATTTTGCTCTGCACTATAGCTCGTGCAGTATGGCAGTCGCAGAGCGACAGTTACAGCAAGCTATTAGGAGGGTGGAGAAGTGGACCTTAGAACATGGCTTTCGGTTTTCTGCCGCAAAGACCTCCGTTGTCCACTTTTGTCGTCAACGTACACTTCACCCTCATCCTGAGCTTTATCTAGGTAATGTCGTTCTTCCAGTTGTTGACACCTACCGATTTCTTGGGCTCCTTTTTGACAGTAAATTATCGTGGGAGCCACACGTGCGGGAGCTAAAAGTGCAATGCACCAAGAGGCTTAACCTCTTGAAGTTTCTTAGCAGCACTAATTGGGGAGCTGACCGCGTGGTGCTCCTGCGATTCTATCGGGCACACATTTTATCTCGGTTAGACTACGGCAGTGCAGCATATGGCTCCGCAAGGCCAAGCGTTCTTGCGAAGCTGAACAGTATCCACCACAGCGGGGTTAGGTTGGCGACGGGAGCTTTTCGTATAGCCCCATCGCTAGCCTGCTCGCTGAGTCTGGTGTGCCGCCTTTACACCTGAGGCGCCAGCAACTACTACTTACGTATGCTGCAAATTTGCGACAGATGCCACTTCATCCGAGCTATCCCTGCGTATTCAACAATGGCAACCGTTTGTTGTACGTTGCTCATCCTCGTGCGACGCGGCCGGTTGGGATACGCTTGGATAGCAGTTATGAATTGTTTGACGTACCTTCGATTCCTTGCCTTGTCAGACAACCAAGTGGGGTACCTCCGTGGGTTGTACGACGACCTGAAATCATCCTGGATTTGCACACTGGCCCGAAAGGAGACACGGACCCTAAGATTTATCGGAGGATCTACCTGTCCGTTGTTGGCCGCTATCCAGGTTCGGTCGTCGTTTACACGGATGGTTCAAGGACAGATACGAAGGTGGGCTGTGCGTTCGTTGTCGGCAATGATCGCTTTCTTTTTGCTCTCCCGGACACCTGTAGTGTGTACACGGCAGAGCTCTATGCTATCTGTGAGGCTCTGCGGTACGCACTAGACAATGTGCGCCGACACTTTCTCGTGTGTACTGACTCCTTGAGTTCGCTTCAGTCTATTGATACCTGTTTCCCTCGACACCCTCTGGTGCAGCGGATCCAGGACCTGCTGGCCGGGTGTTCGGATGCCGGCACCAGAATTACGTTCGTGTGGCTCCCCAGCCACATGGGCATAGAGGGAAACGAGTTAGCGGATCAGGCTGCCAAGGAGGCAGTTACACTGCCCCCGTTGCCTTTCAAGGTTCCAGCAAGTGATATTCGCTCTCAGCTGAGACATCTGGTTATGTCTCATTGGGAGATGGAGTGGCAGGCCATCCCACTTCCCAATAAGCTGAGAGCGATAAAAGGAACAACGAAGGTATGGAGGACTTCCCTTCGGGCTTCGCGGAGGGAAGCCGTGGTATTATGTCGCCTTCGGATCGGCCACGGTATCTTGACGCACTCCCATCTACTGAACGGAGAACCCCCTCCGGTGTGTACCTGCGGCGACCATCTTACCGTGGTACACATCCTTACGGAGTGCGTGGACCTGGTCGATCTGCGCCGTAGTATTAACCTTCCGAGTACTATCTCCCTTATCTTGCGCGATGACGAGCAGTCAGCAGACCTCGTCATCCGCTTTATGAGGGATAGCGGTCTGTTTTATCGTGTGTGATGTTGTCCTTTGTCCTAGTGTTGTTTATGTCAGTTGCGCTTTTATCTCATTGACTCCATTTTAGTTTGTGTTGCGCATTTTAATGTGTTATTTTAACGTGTAACGTACATTATGTGTTAATATCTGTATTACTGGGCGATGCCTTATTCCTTCGATTTCCTGTACTTTCTCTTATTTTAATAGAACGTAAGGCATTGCGTATTAGATCCACTGACTGTTTTAATCTCACCATCATTTTTCTTCATTACCATTCTTTTTTAACTCTAGTCAGTGGATACTTTTTAAAATTTTAACTTCATATCTCATGTCCTTCATTTCGTTCCATTAGGGGCCGATGACCTTCGATGTTAGGCCCCTTAAAACAACAAGCATCATCATCATCATCATCATGTTTTGATATACTGCTGTGTTGGTGAATGTAAATGTTGAGAATTTTTGTTTTTCAGTTTTGATCGGAATAAGGCTAGTGGCTAGTTTTAATTACACTCTATTAATAATTGTGTTAAGCACATCTATTTTATAATCCTTGACTGAAGGTAAATATTTTATAAATTTAATTTCTTTCTAACTATTATCAGAGAGTGGCATTTTGAAGTCTCTGTATATCAGACTCTAAAAAGCAGCTTGTTTCTGTGATTTTGGTTGTAGGGAATGTTTTTAATAGCTATTGGAATGTAAGATGGCTTTCTATAAATCTGAAAGTTAAATTTATTTTCTCTTTATGTTACTGTAATATCTAAAAAAGTTTAACGGATGATTATTTTCTTCCTCCTTAGTGAATTTTACCACGGTATGCACTAGCCAGTGTCTTGGTAGGTGTGCTAGGTACCAACTGATGAGCCCAACCTAGCACACAAGGGCGAAACGCTGGCAACCAGGAATGAGTTAGCTGGAATCACATCCAATAACAGACCATTTTTATTGGTATTAAGACTGTATTCATCCGCGCAAGATGGCAGCAACACATGCTGCAATCTCGAAGTTTAAAATTTATGAGAACTGTATTAGAAGTCAGTTAATTACATCGCAAGTCACAGTGTATCATGTAGAAAATGGGTGTGAATTACATATATGGCACGTTAGTTGAATTCACTCGTTTGTACTTCACTTCACAGTACCTAACACATGGGTGATTGTAGGCTTGGCGGCAAAACGAACACATTCGTACTTTACACAAATATAAACACATGTAAATGAACTGTAACCACTAATAAATGCGCAGATTATATGAGATGTAATATCGCCACTGAATCACATCTGACCCGGAGGACCAAAATGTTCAGTCTCGTGTTCAATTGGATTACTTAAGTCTAATGAGGCCAAGCTCTTCCCACAGTTCACGAAATGTATTTCATTATTATCATTAAGTGCAAAGGGAAGTCCAACATAATGTACACCAAGCTCGATAGCTGCAGTCGCTTAAGTGCGGCCGGTATCCAGTATTCGGGAGATAGTAAGTTCGAACCCCACTGTCGGCAGCCCTGAAAATGGTTTTCCGTGGTTTCCCATTTTCACACCAGGCAAATGCTGGGGCTGTACCTTAATTAAGGCCCCGGCCGCTTCCTTCCCACTCCTAGCCCTTTCCTGTCCCATCGTCGCCACAAGACCTATCTGTGTCGGTGCGACGTAAAGCAACTAGCCTAACATAATGTACATCGCATACCTAATTTATTCACTAAACTAATAACACTGTACAAAATATACACATAGGATGCTGCGGTCCATGATGTAGCACACCAAACTCGATGCATCTACCCATGATAGTTAAAGTCTCGTAACTCAATGCTGCCGGTGAGTTGCGTCACCTCATCTCCCCTTCCACAGGGGGGATGTAGCAGTCTGATTAGTGCTGCCCTCTGACAGACAAACATACACATGGTGTTCAACAGAGCATTTTCCAAATTCCTCGAAATTGCTGAATCGCTGCTCTGCGAGCACATGCCCCATTGATGGGAAGAGGTGATAGATGGTGCCAAGTCAGGGAAGTATGGCAGGTGTGGAAGGATGTCCCATCCAAGTAAAATCAAGGTGTCTTTCACTGGTTTTGCTGTGTGAGATGGTGCATTGTCATGTAACAAAATCAATGGCTTCT
Source organism: Anabrus simplex (assembly GCF_040414725.1). NCBI lineage: Eukaryota > Metazoa > Arthropoda > Insecta > Orthoptera > Tettigoniidae > Anabrus > Anabrus simplex. The sequence continues at coordinate 68,196,563 of NC_090268.1, read as the reverse complement.
GGCCCCGTTCCAGTCGTCTTTCGATTAATGCGTGATTTAAATTAATCATTTGTTGGTGATAGCGTTGAGTTTGATTTGGGTCATCATACAGTAATGCCTGCAATAGCTCGTCTTCACACTTTTGTGGTCAACCAGACTGCACTACCTTTCACATTGAAATCACCACGTTTAAATTGTCAAAACCATGCCTTATATGTTCTGTTCGATGTAGCATGTTCACCATATATTTCTACCAGCAAATGATGACTTTCTACAGCCTATTTCTTTTGATTAAATAAGAAAAGCAATGCGTGCCATAAATGTTCCTTTTCAGGCACAAGCGTCAAAATGATCATTGAATGATACAACACAGACGCTAGTGTTTGGTACTCAACTTGTGTGAGTTGGTAGATTAATATCAGGCGAACAGACTGACGTATGTTTCAAATTCATAAGCTGCGTACTGTTCACTGGCGCCATCTCTTAGTGGAACCAGGAAAGACTTATGCATACACCTGGTAGGTTAGGCAGTTCATTAATGATTTCTGTAATAGATGAACCAGCTCATGCATGTTATTAGTTAAATGTACATATTCATGTAGCATTGTCGTTCAACAGCAGAAATCATTTTAAGAGATTGGTTTCTGTGTGTTTGTTATCCAAGTCTGGGCAAAGACAGCAAGAATAATTATTGTACATAGTGAAAAGTGTTTACAAATAAACCATTTACTTTGTGTTGTGCTCATCACCTCTTATGTATACAACAAATATATTGACATGATATTATTCTGAAAATGTAGTCCTCTATCTTTAGATCAATTGGAAGTTGCTCTTTGGATATGCCACATGTACAACCGTTCTTTTTAACATATTTTTAATGCCCAAACATTCTCTCAAAAATAACATTATTACATGCTTGTTATGCTTTTGGATCTTTCAGGTGAAGTCCCAGCAAAGTCTGAGCTCCTGTGTGAAGTGTTATACACACCAAACCCCAAGATTGTAACAACTGCACAGCTTATCCTTCGTGATGAGGGTGAATCTGATTCGGTGCTCAGCTGTTCAAAAGTTTCGCATAGATATGCAGTGAACTTTGTGAACAACCGGTTGGACGTGAAGGAAATACCTCTCAATTTACTCAGAGTCTTCCACACACTCCTCTATAATGCCAATTATGATGATGTAACCTTTGTTGTAGCTAACCCAATGCCCATTGCGGGTTGTACTGTGGTTCCCGAGAGAGGAGTTGTTTGTGGTCGTAAATGTGCTGTTGTTCAGATACGGATGGAGATGAAAATACCAAGTAAATTTTCATTCAATGTGACAGTTTTGGTGCCCAATTCACCAGTTACTGAACTGAAGGTTACTGGCACTGTTGAATATCCTCAGGTAAGTTTCACAGTTTAAAGCATAACCTGAATTTTAAGGTTGTATTCTTGGAATATATAATGTGTTAAATGCATCACCTCCAACTCGTTGAAATGCTGCAAAAATTATCTTTTGTAATGGGTGAGATTTACACTTATGAAGACATCCAAACTCCACTTACGTTTATGATGGTTATGGATGAAATTCTAAAGGAAACAAAGGCAAGATATCGAGGGGATATGAAAATATTGTTTGCAGAAGACTGAGGGATCTGGGGAGTCAACAGCACAGAAATGCAAATCATCTAGAGGCTTTAAATTACAATATTGTGAAATATGGTATGAAAATCAGTGTCAAGAAAAGCAAAACAGTGATGATGACAAGAGGAGAAAGAGAAGGAAAAGGAATCATTAGTATTGGGGGACAAAAGCTTGAGGTTGTTGAATACTTCAAACCAGTGGCGTATACTGAGGACTACCAAGACTATCAGTGAAGCCCAAATCTCAACTGAGAATGATGGAAGTCTAAAGCACATTATAATGTAAGCAACTGAAACATTGTTCCATTTACAAAACTTGAAAGCAGTGAGAACAACGTTGCAAATATTTCTGAGAGCAAGGCATCAGGGACTGATATTGTAGCCCAGACTCGCCCCTCTCCCCTCCACTTGCCACACGCGGCTTGCTGCTCGATATCGGATGGGAGCGGGAACCGGTGGAGAATAGGTGTGCTAGGCTTCGGTCTGTTAGAGGAGCAATACAGTTTTATTTTTATTCGGTGGATCTGCTAAAATGAAATGCCATCTTTCAGGTTTAGTGTTTTCTTTTGTTGGATGGAATCAAACCCGTGATCATGGGTCAGACACCACCACTGATCTTCCGAGGAAGCTAATTAACCAGTGAACGATGGGTACGACCACTGTAAAATAATAATAATCATAATAATGGGGAATGGCATCTATATAGGCTTGGTGTTGACCTAATGGGGATAAAATGAATGGCAATTACATAATAAACACCCAGTCCCCAAGCCAGGGGAATTAACAGTGTGACGGGTTGATTCTGGAAACCCACGAATCTGCTACGCAGGCATAGCAGGGGAAGAGGTGATACTCCCACGTGGCGCGTCCCAGGTGGCGGATAGGGGGGTCCTAACCGGCTTGCCGGCGGACTTGAGGGAAATAAAATACCTCTCGCGGACCAAATACACCCCCCCTGTGGGTGGGGGAGGCAGACGAAGAATTCCCCCATGGTATCCCCTGCCTGTCGTAAGAGGCGACTAAAAGGGGCGACCAAGGGATGATAGTCTTGAAACCATGAAACTGCTATTGATTCATACCAACACATGGGGAACAGCATGGGTTGCCTGTACTTGCGAGTAGTACCACTATATTAGGTATGAAATAAGTTTGTGATTAGTAGCAGCAGCTAGAGGGGGTTCTCCTGTGGGTTTTCAGTACCCGTGCGTCGTACCAATGTGAGCAACATCGCGGGTCTGGGCGTTGCCTGTGAGTTGTACCACTATATGAGCGACACCGTGGGTCTGCGTTGCCTGTGATTGGTACCCACTCTGTGAGGAACACCTTGGGATGTGTGGTTAGTACACCTAGGTGAGGAACCTTATCGGTTTGCGTTGGCTATGAGTGGCGCCATTGTGTGAGAAACACCATAGGTCTGCGTTCCCTGTACGAAGTGCAAAACTTGTGAGTAGTACCTTCTTGTGTGGAACACCGTGAGTCTTTGCTACTTTTGCTTAGTACCCCGACATGACAAATACCACGGTTCTACTTTACTCGCGACATGTACCATTCTGTGGGGCCTTAGACGTGGATTTTGCACCCCTTTAGACATCAAGCATTCTTGTGCTTTATATGTGGTACCTTGGTCAGTAATACTATTATTTCAAGCATCCTTGTGCTTTATATGTGGTCCCTTGGTCAGTAATACTATTATTTTCGATCTTTTTTAGTCTGATCCACTGTTTTGTTGTTTGTCTGTTTGTTTGGTTGTTTTTTGTTGGGTTCATGTCCCTCAAATCATTCTTCATGACAATTATTATTTTATTTTGGTCAGTGGATGTATTCGACCTGTTTGTTATTTCATTTCGTACCATTAGGGGCCGATGACCTCGATGTTAGGCCCCTTTAAACAACAAGCATCATCATCGATTCTGGAAACTGAACTGGGGCCATCAGACCAAAGGCAAACATTCTAACCATTTAGCCACAAAGCCCGACATTTATTTGCTAAACCTTAGGCTAGCGTCTCCACTGATCAGGGCTTTAGCATTGGCAGTAGCAGAGGCCAGGGCAGTAGCCTGTAAAGCAGCCTTGACAACACAGCAGGCTTCTCCGTTGGCTACTGGCTGCAGCTTAAATCGCTGAAAGTTTGATGTTCACTAAACCAACCATTGAAAAGAGGTAGGTAACCTAAGTCTAGTGGTAGCCCACGTCCTGATCCCAGCATATGCCACTGCTTCAATATTTGGGAATTGAAATAATGCAAGATGCAAGATTGGATAAAGAGATCAGCAGAAAGGTACAAGCAGGAAATACATTCTATGAGAATGTAAGGAACCTGGTATGGAACAGAGAGGTTGCTATGAAAAGTAAAGAGATGATGTACAAAATGTACTACACCCCTAAATTAAAGTACCGGTATGCATCAGAGACTTGGACTTTGACAGCAAGAAATGAAAGTAAAATTCAGACCAGTGAGATGAAGTTCCTGAGGAGTATGGTAAGGAAGACAAGGAGAGACAGAGTAAGAAATGTTGAGGTTAGAAAAGAGATAGGGGTAGAAAAACTGAGTAATAGGATGGAGAAGAATAAACTGAGATGGTTTGAACATATTACAAAAATGGAGGATGGAAGGTTACAAAAACAAGTGTTGGAGGCTAACATAGAAAGAAGGGGGCAAGAGGGAGGCGCAGAGTATGATGGGTGGACTCTGTCAAGAACAGTACCGTATAAGAAAAAAAAGACTGGACTCGAATACAATTACTGAGGAGGAGAGAAAGAAGAAGAGCAATGGTGAAGAAGTGCCATCAACACTTGGCAGGTGATGGACAAGAAGAAATGAAAATGATGATGCAGGGACACACAAATTATTCTTGTATGGCAGGCCTAATAAAAGAAACAATGAGGGGTAGAGGCCATAAGAACTGTTACTACTACTACTACTACTACTAATAATAATAATAATAATAATAATAATAATAATAATAATCCACGAACCTACTACGATGGCGTAACAGGGGGAGAGGTGATACTCCCACGTGGCGCGTCCCAGGTGGCGGATATGAGGGGTCCTAACCGGCTTGCCGGCGGACTTGAGGGAAATAAAATACCTCTCGCGGACCAAACACACTACCCCTGCGGGTGGGGGACGCACATACAGAATACACCCGCTGTATCCCCTGCCTGTCGTAAGAGGCGACAAAAAGGGGCGACCTTGGCGCGGACATGGATTGCGGTTCGGTATAATGCGATGGACCTCCTGTGGATGGGAGAGGCTGAATACATCCATAGGTAATCCCTGCCTGTCGTAGAAGGCAACTTAAAGGGTCATGTGGCCATGGTCCCCTCTTTACTTTTTATTATTTTTCCGAGGGTCAGATGTAGACCATTCAAAATTTTGATGTGCGTGCTGCTCGGCGATGGAGCTCCTATGTGTGCGACTACGCTCGGAAGCCCGTGCCAGCAACCACCCAGGACCCGGCGGGTCGGAGTGTCATGTAACCGGGCAGTAGTATCCGCCTGACAACGCAGGTCCCCGCACAGCCGAATGCCAGAAGGACATATTCTTATTAATTATTTTTATTTATTTTTCTTATTTTTAGTGCTCTGTACACGCTATGGGGTACATGAAATTGCGGGTGACTGGAGGAAGGGAGTCCTAGTGCTCATTGCCTCAGTCATCCCGTATTAGGCATCGTCCACCATCGGACCCCGGGCAGTACCTGCTACAACCAGGTGGGTATTGCCTTGGCTGCTTGGTTCGGCTACAGAGACCCTTGATCGGAGTGGGTGGCATTCGGGAAGGAAGCTATCGGGCATGGCTTCCAAACGAAGTCGGCTCTCTCAAGGTGGTCCCCCACCTAAGTCTAACTTTTGCTTCCCTGAGATGTTCAACTCCCTGGGAACATGCGCAGCGTGAAGGAATGGGATCCAGCTTCTCTAGGTTTCTGGTCGCTACCAGAACGGATGGGCATGATTTTAAGCTGGTGAAGTCGATCCTTTTTAGTAGGCACATCGAAGGCGTCTACGGCGAGCTGGAGGAACTTAAAAAAATGCGCACCGGTAGTTTGCTTCTAAAGACTCGTACAGCACTGCAAGCTGATCAGTTGCTTAAGTGCGAGCACTTTGGCGAAGTCCCCGTCAAAGTGGAGGAGCATAAGTCCTTGAACCTGATTCGCGGAGTCATCTTTCACCGCGACCTTATTTTGAACACTGACGACGAGTTGATGGAAGACATGAAGAACCGTGGCGTGACACACGTCCGGCGCATTACGCGCAAGGTCAACGGTGAAGACGTTGCCACTGGTGCCTTCATTGTCTCTTTCAAGTTGTCAGTGTTACCAGAGAAAGTCAAGGTAACAACTTATCGTTGCGATGTGAGGCCGTACATCCCGCCTCCTATACGATGCTATCACTGCCAGCGATTCGGACATATGGTATCTCGCTGTTCGAATCAGGCTGTATGTGGTGCATGTGGACGAGTAGCTCACGGCGCGGAGGAGTGCACAACTCCATACAAGTGCACTAACTGCTCCGGTTTTCATTCTCTCGGCATCGGAATTGTCCGACGTACCTGAGTGAGAAGATGATCCAGGAGATCAAGACCCTGGATGGTCTTTCCTACCAGGAAGCGCGCCGTTAGTTTAATTCTACGAATACACCTACCCGTACACTTGACTACCACGAACCTACTACGATGGCGTAGCAGGGGGAGAGGTGATACTCCCACGTGGCGCGTCCCAGGTGGCGGATAGGGGGGTCCTAACCGGCTTGCCGGCGGACTTGAGGGAAATAAAATACCTCTCGCGGACCAAACACACTACCCCCTGCGGGTGGGGGACACACATGCAGAATACACCCGCGGTATCCCCTGCCTGTCGTAAGAGGCGACAAAAAGGGGCGACCTTGGCGCGGACATGGATTGCGGTTTGGTATAATGTGATGGACCTCCTGTGGATGGGAGAGGCTGAATACATCCATAGGTAATCCCTGCCTGTCGTAGAAGGCGACTTAAAGGGTCATGTGGCCATGGTCCCCTCTTTATTTTTTTATTATTTTTCCGAGGGTCAGATGTAGACCATTCAAAATTTGATGTGCGTGCTGCCCGGCGATGGAGCTCCTATGTGTGCGACTACGCTCGAAAGCCCGTGCCAGCAACCACCCAGGACGCGGCGGGTGGGAGTATCATGTACCCGGGCAGTGGTATCCGCCTGACAACGCAGGTCCCCGCACAGCCGAATGCCAGAAGGACATATTATTATTAATTATTTTTATTTTTTTCTCTATATTTAGTGCTCTGTAAACGCTATGGGGTACATGCTATTGCGGGTGGCTGGAGGAAGGGAGTCTTAGTGCTCATTGCCTCAGTCATGCCGTATTAGGCATCGTCCAACATCGGACCCCGGGCAGTACCTGCTATGACCAGGTGGGTATTGCCTTGGCTGCTTGGTTCGGCTACAGAGACCCCTGATCGGAGTGGGTGGCATTCGGGGAGGATGCTATCGGGCATGGCTTCCAAACGAAGTCTGCTCTCTCAAGGTGGTCGCCCACCTAAGTCTTTAACTTTTGCTTCCCTGAGAGGTTCAACTCCCTGGGAACATGCGCAGCGTGAAGGAATGGGATCCAGCTTCCCTAGGTTTCTGGTCGCTACCAGAACCGATGGGAACGATTTTAAGCTGGTGAAGTCGGTCCTTTTTAGTCGGCACATCGAAGGCGTCTATGGCGAACTGGAGGAACTTAAGAAAATGCGCAACGGTAGTTTGCTTCTCAAGACTCGTACAGCACTGCAAGCTGATCAGTTGCTTAAGTGCGAGCACTTTGGCGAAATCCCCGTCAAAGTGGAGGAGCATAAGTCCTTGAACCTGGTTCGCGGAGTCATCTTTCACCGCGACCTTATTTTGAACACTGACGACGAGTTGATGGAAGACATGAAGAACCGTGGCGTGACACACGTCCGGCGCATTACGCGCAAGGTCAACGGTGAAGACGTTGCCACTGGTGCCTTCATTGTCTCTTTCAAGTTGTCAGTGTTACCAGAGAAAGTCAAGGTAACCACTTATCGTTGCGATGTGAGGCCGTACATCCCGCCTCCTATGCGATGCTATCAATGCCAGCGATTCGGACATATGGTATCTCGCTGTTCGAATCAGGCTGTATGTGGTACATGTGGACGAGTAGCTCACGGCGCGGAGGAGTGCACAACTCCATACAAGTGCACTAACTGCTCCGGTTTTCATTCTCCTCGGGATCGGAATTGTCCGACATACCTGAGTGAGAAGAAGATCCAGGAGATCAAGACCCTGGATGGTCTTTCCTACCAGGAAGCGCGCCGTAAGTTTCATTCTATGAATACACCTGCCCGTACACTCGACTATAGCTTGATAGCTCAGAGTCTTCCAGGTTCGTCATTTACGACCAAGACACCTGTCCAGACCGCTGCGCCCAAGGCGACTGTTGCTGCTCCCAGCTACGTCGCAAATAGTCAAAGCTCGAAGGGGGGACCACCCCACCTTCGACCAACCAGAAGTCTGTGCCGGCTGGGAACTCCCAGCCGGCACAGCAAGGGGGGAAGACTAAGTCTCCCCCCCCTAGGAGGTCGACGAAAGTCGTGCCCCAGCCGGCGGAGGCGGCTTCGTTGACCAGGGCTGGGAAACCATCTCCCAGCCCGTCTAAACCTGAAAAAAAGAAGGGGAAGAAGAGCGCCCGTTCTGAGCGCTCTCGGCCTTCCCCTGCGAAGGAGAAGTCATGCCCCCCATCTGGAGGGTATGAGTCTGCGCCAGGAGGCACTCCTGCTCCCAAACCTGCGCGCTCTCCTCGTAGGGGACCCCCTCGCGCCCGAAATTTGTCGAAGTTCTGGGCGGCACCCCTGCCATCTTTTGATGACGGGATGTATGTCGCGCTGTCTTCTACATCTACGGATGTAAAATTAGATAGTGTTTAGGCTAACGAGCATTTTTCGCTCATAACCTAACACTCAACACTGTTACAGTGGAATTGTAATGGTTATGACAGGCATCTTGCTGAGTTACGTCAGCTTATTAGTGAGTACGCAGCGAGTATAGTCTGTATTCAGGAGACCAATTTCAGACCTGGTCATCATACGGTCTTGAGGAATTTCAAACTATACTCGACAGAACGATACTATGCTCACCGGGCTTCCGGAGGCGTTGGCATTTTTGTACGTTCTGATAGCTACAGCGAAGAGGTTCCATTACGAACCCCTCTAGAGGCTGTAGCTGTTCGCGTCTCGCTGCCTGTCATAGCAACAGTGTGTAATGTTTATCTTCCACCCGGCCAGCATCTGAACATCAATGATGTCGCTGATCTTATAGATCAGCTTCCACCACCCTTCCTCTTATTGGGCGATTTTAACGCCCATCACCCCATATGGGGCTCTGAGACGCCTTGTCCCCGAGGAAGAGAGTTGGAAACACTTATAACAGATCTGGATTTATGTATTTTGAACACAGGGGAACCAACTCACTTTAGTGTACGTTACGGCACATACTCTCGCATAGACGTAAGTCTATGCAGCCGAACGTTGGTTCCACTGTTTCGGTGGAATGCACACGATGATCTCTGTGACAGTGACCATTTTCCCATTATTCTTACTTTGTTGAAACATAAACCCGTCGAGGCTCCCCCTCGATGGATTCTTAAACATGCTGATTGGCCAAAGTACACATCACTAGCTGTCTTTCACGATGATGTCAGGCGGACCGTCGGCGAGGAAATAACTTACGTAACCCAAGTTATTCTTGCTGCTGCTGAGGAGTCCATTCCGTTTTCCTCGGGGGCTCCTCGCCGAAAACTCGTTCCTTGGTGGAACGATGAAATAGCAGCAGCCATCAAAGAACGCCGTCGCGCTCATAAACGTTACCGTCGACAGCCTACTGTGGCCAACTTGGTAACATTTAAGAAACTCCGCGCTAAGGCGCGAGTTCTTATTCGACAAAGTAAGAAGGCTTCATGGGAGAGATATGTGTCGTCCATGACGTCGCATACTCCATCATCTCAAGTGTGGACGAAACTTCGACGACTTTCGGGTATTCAAGGATCATCTGCTGTACCGGGAATTTCCATTGCAGGCAGTGTCGCCACTGATCCCCTTGCGATTGCTAATCATCTCGCTAGCCATTTCGCGGATGTCTCTGGCTCCGGGAATTACAATCCTGATTTCCTCCCTCTGAAGCGGGAGGCTGAACGTCATCACCTTAGTTTTGCCACCCAAGCTTCAGAGGACTACAACGTGCCCTTTACGGAGTGGGAACTCCGCAGCGAATTAGCGCTTTGCAAGGACACGTCTCCTGGACCGGACAACATCCATAACCAGATGTTGAAACACCTTAGTGATGATAGTTTACTATATCTCCTTCGTGTGTTCAACCGAATCTGGACAGAGGGTGATTTTCCATCTCAGTGGTGAGAGGGCATAGTCATCCCTGTCCTCAAGCCTGACAAAGATCCTAAGTATGCAGGAAGTTACAGACCGATTTGTCTTACAAATTGCCTGTGTAAGCTCTTTGAGAGGATGGTAAATCGCAGACTCGTGTGGTGTCTGGAGAAACAAGGACTCTTGTCCGAGTACCAATGTGGATTTCGAGTCGCTCGATCCACCACAGACCACTTGGTACGCCTGGAGAGCTCTATCCAGGATGCGTTTCTCCGCAAACAGCATTTGGTAGCTGTCTTCTTTGACTTGGAGAAGGCCTACGACACCATCTGGCGATATGGCATCCTTTCAGTCCTGCATCAATGGAGATTCCGAGGTAACTTGCCGGTATTTATTGCGAATTTTTTGTCCCTCCGTCTATTCCGTGTCCGAGTAGGGAGGACATATTCGCAATACCACGTTCAAGAAAATGGAGTACCACAGGGATCGGTTCTTAGTGTCACTCTGTTCGCGATTGCCATAAACGGTATTGTCGCGGCTGCTGGTCCAGCCGTCATACCGTCCCTATATGTGGATGATTTTGCTCTGCACTATAGCTCGTGCAGTATGGCAGTCGCAGAGCGACAGTTACAGCAAGCTATTAGGAGGGTGGAGAAGTGGACCTTAGAACATGGCTTTCGGTTTTCTGCCGCAAAGACCTCCGTTGTCCACTTTTGTCGTCAACGTACACTTCACCCTCATCCTGAGCTTTATCTAGGTAATGTCGTTCTTCCAGTTGTTGACACCTACCGATTTCTTGGGCTCCTTTTTGACAGTAAATTATCGTGGGAGCCACACGTGCGGCAGTTAAAAGTGCAATGCACTAGGAAGCTTAATATCCTTAAGTTTCTTAGCAGCACTTCTTGGGGGGCTGACCGCGCGGTGCTCCTGCGATTCTATCGGGCACACATTTTATCCCGGTTAGACTACGGCAGTGCAGCATATGGCTCCGCAAGACCAAGCGTTCTTGCGAAGCTGAACAGTATCCACCACAGCGGGGTTAGGTTGGCGACGGGAGCTTTTCGTACAAGCCCCATCGCTAGCCTGCTCGCTGAGTCTGGTGTGCCGCCTTTACACCTGAGGCGCCAGCAACTTCTACTTGCATATGCTGCAAATTTGCGACAGATGCCACTTCATCCCAGCTATCCTTGCGTGTTCAACAATGGCAACCGTTTGCTGTACGCTGCTCGTCCTCGAGCGACGCGGCCGGTTGGGATACGCTTGGATAACATTTCCGAATTGTTTGACGTACCTTCGGTTCCTTGCCTTGTCAGACAACCAAGTGGGGTACCTCCGTGGGTCGTACGACGACCTGAAGTAATCCTGGATCTGCACACTGGTCCAAAGGAAAACACGGACCCTTCGATTTATCGGAGGCTCTTCCTGTCCGTTGTTGGCCGCTATCCAGGTTCAGTCGTCGTCTACACGGATGGTTCAAGGTCAGATACGAAGGTGGGCTGTGCGTTCGTTGTTAACAATGATAGGTTCCTTTTTGCTCTTCCGGCAACCTGTAGTGTGTACACAGCAGAGCTCTATGCTATCTATGAGGCTCTGCGGTACGCACTGTACAATGAGCGCCGACACTTTCTTCTGTGTACCGACTCCTTGAGTTCGCTCCAGTCTATAGATACCTGTTTCCCTCGGCACCCTCTGGTGCAGCTAATCCAGGACCTGCTGGCCGGGTGTTGGGATGCTGGCACCAGAATCACATTTCTGTGGCTCCCAAGCCACATGGGCATAGAGGGAAACGAGTTAGTAGATCAGGCTGCCAAGGAGGCAGTTACACTGCCCACGTTGCCTTTCCAGGTTCCAGTAAGTGATATTCGCTCCCAGCTGAGACATCTTGTTATGTCCCATTGGGAGATGGAGTGGCAGGCCATTCCACTTCCCAATAAGCTGAGAGCGATAAAAGGAACAACGAAGGTATGGAGGACTTCCCTTCGGGCTTCGCGGAGGGAAGCCGTGGTATTATGTCGTCTTCGGATCGGCCACGGTATCTTGACTCACTCGCATCTTTTGAAAGGAGAACCCCCTCCGGTGTGTACCTGCGGCGACCACCTTACCGTGGTGCACATCCTTACGGAGTGTGTGGACCTGGTCGATCTGCGCCGTAGTCTTAACCTTCCGAGTACTATCTCCCTTATCTTGCGTGATGACGAGCAGTCAGCAGACCTCGTCATCCGCTTTATGAGGGATAGTGGACTGTTTTCTCGTGTGTAATGCTGTCCTTTGTCCTAGTGTGTTTTGTGTCACTTTCGCTTTTATCCTATTGACTTAATTTTAGTTTGTTTTGCGTATTTTAATGTGTTATTTTAACGTCTCTCGTAAATTAAGTACTACCAGGCAATGCCTTATTCTTTTGTTTTCTTGTAATTTCTCTTATTTTATTAGAAAATAAGGCATTGCGTATTAGATCCACTGATTGTTTTAATCTCACCCTCATTTTTCTCCATCATTTTTTAAACTCCAGTCAGTGGATATGTTTTTAAAATTTTAACATCATCTCTCATGTCGTTTATCACATTCCATTAGGGGCCGATGACCTTCGATGTTAGGCCCCTTTAAACAACAAGCATCATCATCATCACACTTGACTACAGCTTGATAGCTCAGAGTCTTCCAGGTTGGTCATTTACATCCTCGACACCTGTCCAGACCGCTGCGCTCAAGGCGACTGTTGCTGCTCCCAGCAACGTCGCAAAGAGTCAAAGCTCGAAGGGGAGACCACCCCACCTTCGACCAACCATAAGTCTGTGCAGGCTGGTAGTTCCCAGCCTGCGCAGCAAGGGGGGAAGACTAAGTCTCCCACCCTTAGGAGGTCGACGAAAGTCGTGCCCCAGCCGGCGGAGGCGGCATCGTCGACCAGGGCTGGGAAACCATCTCCCAGCCCGTCTATACTCGAAAAGAAGAAGGGGAAGAAGAGCGTCCATGCTGAGCGCTCTCGGACTTACCCTGCGAAGGAGAAGTTATGCCCCCCTCCTGAGGGGTATGAGTCTGCGCCGGGAGGTACTACTGCTCCCAAACCGCCGCGCTCTCCTCGTAGAGGACCCCCTCGCGCCCGAAAAGCGTCGACGTTCTCCACGAACCTGCTACGCAGGCGTAGCAGGGGGAGAGGTGATACTCCCACGTGGCGCGTCCCAGGTGGCGGATAGGGGGGTCCTCACCGGCTTGCCAGCGGACTTGAGGGAAATAAAATACCTCTCGCGGACCAAACACACACCCCTGTGGGTGGGGGAGGCAGACGAATAATACACCCACGGTATCCCCTGCCTGTCGTGCGAGCCGACTAAAAGGGGCAACCAAGGGTTGATTGTATTAGAACCATGAAACTACTTGTGATTTGTACCACCACGCGGCGAACACCAACGGTTGCTTTTACTTGTGCGTAGTACTACTACATTAGGTACGAAATTGGTTTGTGATTAGTAGCACACAGGAGCACCACGCGGTCGGCTTTTGCAGTACCTGTGATTAGTACCACCATATGAGAAGGACCATGGGATGATAGCTACCATGGTTCTGCCTTACCTATGATTAGTAGCCACTATATCAGGAACACGCCACGAACCTGTTACGCTGGCGTAGCAGGGGGAGAGATGATACTCCCACGTGGCGCGTCCCAGGTGGCGGATAGGGGGGTCCTAACCGGCTTGCCGGCGGACTTGAGGGAATTAAAATACCTCTCGCGGACCAAACACACTACCCCCTGCGGGTGGGGGACGCACATGTAGAATACACCCGCGGTACCCCCTGCCTGTCGTATGAGTCGACTAAAAGGGGCGACCTAGGCGCGGACATGGATTGCGGTTTGGTATAACGTGTTGGACCTCCTGTGGATGGGAGGGGTCGAGTACATTCACAGGTAATCCCTGCCTGTCGTAGAAGGCGACTTAAAGGGTCATGTGGCCATGGTCCCCTCTTTATTTTATTATTATTTTTCCGAGGGTCAGATGTAGACCATTCGAAATTTTGATGTGCGTGCTGCCCGGAGATGGGCCTCTTACGTGTGCGATTACGCCCAAAAGCCCGCAACTGTCCACCCAGGACCATTGCGTGGTGGGAGGGCCATGTACCTTGGCAGTGGTATCCGCCTGACAACACAGGTCCCCGCACAGCCGAATGCCAGAAGGACATATTATTATTAATTATTTTTATTTTTTTCTCTATATTTAGTGCTCTGTAAACGCTATGGGGTACATGCTATTGCGGGTGACTGGAGGAAGGGAGTCTTAGTACTCATTGCCTCAGTCATGCCGTATTAGGCATCGTCCAACATCGGACCCCGGGCAGTACCTGCTATGACCAGGTGGGTATTGCCTTGGCTGCTTGGTTCGGCTACAGAGACCCCTGATCGGAGTGGGTGGCATTCGGGGAGGATGCTATCGGGCATGGCTTCCAAACGAAGTCTGCTCTCTCAAGGTGGTCCAGCACCTAAGTCTTTAACTTTTGCTTCCCTGAGAGGTTCAACTCCCTGGGAACATGCGCAGTGTGAAGGAATGGGATCCAGCTTCCCTAGGTTTCTGGTCGCTACCAGAACCGATGGGAACGATTTTAAGCTGGTGAAGTCGATCCTTTTTAGTCGGCACATCGAAGGCGTCTATGGCGAACTGGAGGAACTTAAGAAAATGCGCAACGGTAGTTTGCTTATGAAGACTCGTACAGCACTGCAAGCTGATCAGTTGCTTAAGTGCGAGCACTTTGGCGAAATCCCCGTCAAAGTGGAGGAGCATAAGTCCTTGAACCTGGTTCGCGGAGTCATCTTTCACCGCGACCTTATTTTGAACACTGACGACGAGTTGATGGAAGACATGAAGAACCGTGGCGTGACACACGTCCGGCGCATTACGCGCAAGGTCAACGGTGAAGACGTTGCCACTGGTGCCTTCATTGTCTCTTTCAAGTTGTCAGTGTTACCAGAGAAAGTCAAGGTAACAACTTATCGTTGCGATGTGAGGCCGTACATCCCGCCTCCTATACGATGCTATCAATGCCAGCGATTCGGACATATGGTATCTTGCTGTTCGAATCAGGCTGTATGTGGTACATGTGGACGAGTAGCTCACGGCGCGGAGGAGTGCACAACTCCATACAAGTGCACTAACTGCTCCGGTTTTCATTCTCCTCGGGATCGGAATTGTCCGACATACCTGAGTGAGAAGAAGATCCAGGAGATCAAGACCCTGGATGGTCTTTCCTACCAGGAAGCGCGCCGTAAGTTTCATTCTATGAATACACCTGCCCGTACACTCGACTATAGCTTGATAGCTCAGAGTCTTCCAGGTTCGTCATTTACGACCAAGACACCTGTCCAGACTGCTGCGCCCAAGGCGACTGTTGCTGCTCCCAGCAACGTCGCAAATAGTCAAAGCTCGAAGGGGGGGACCACCCCACCTTCGACCAACCAGAAGTCTGTGCCGGCTGGCAGTTCCCAGCCGGCATAGCAAGGGGGAAGACTAAGTCTCCCCCCCCCCCCCTAGGAGGTCGACGAAAGTCGTGCCCCAGCCGGCGGAGGCGGCTTCGTTGACCAGGGCTGGGAAACCATCTCCCAGCCCGTCTAAACTTGAAAAGAAAAAGGGGAAGAAGAGCGCCCGTCCTGAGCGCTCTCGGACTTCCCCTGCGAAGGAGAAGTCATGCCCTCCATCTGGGGGATATGAGTCTGCGCCGGGAGGCACTCCTGCTCCCAAACCTGCGCGCTCTCCTCGTAGGGGATCTCCTCGCGCCCGAAAAGCGTCGAAGTTTTGGGCGGCACCCCTGCCATCTTTTGATGACGGGATGGATGTCGCGCTGTCCTCTACATCTACGGATGTAGAACTAGATAGTGTTTAGGCTTACGAGCATTTTGTCGCTCATAACCTAACACTCCTTTTATAGTCCACACTATGGCACTGTTACAGTGGAATTGTAACGGTTATGACAGGCATCTTGCTGAGTTACGTCAGCTCATTAGTGAGTACGGAGCGAGTATAGTCTGTATTCAGGAGACCAACTTCAGACCTGGTCATCCACGAACCTGCTACGCAGGCGCAGCAGGGGGAGAGGTGATACTCCCACGTGGCGCGTCCCAGGTGGCGGATAGGGGGGTCCTAACCGGCTTGCCGGCGGACTTGAGGGAAATAAAATACCTCTCGCGGACCAAACACACACCCCCTGTGGGTGGGGGAGGCTGACGAATAATACACCCACGGTATCCCCTGCCTGTCGTGCGAGGCGACTAAAAGGGGCGACCAAGGGATGAATGACTTAGAACCATGCAACTACTTTTGATTCGTACCATCATGCGGGGAACACCATGGGTTGCATGTACTTGCGAGTAGTATCACTAATATGGTACGAAATATGTTTGTGATTCGCTGCAGTAAAAAGCCTGGCCTGGTGGATTCCAGTACCCGTGCGTTGTACCCATGTGGGCAACACCGCGGGTCTGGGCGTAGCCTGTGAGTTGTACCACTATATGAGCGACACCGTGGATCTGCGTTGCCTGTGATTAGTACTCACTATGTGCGGAACACCACGGGGCCCTTGGGACCGGCACCCGTGACTAGTACCCTAGGTGCGGAAACTCATCGGTTTGCGTTGGCTGTAAGTGACGCCATTGTGTGCGAAACACCATAGGTCTGCGTTACCTGTACGAAGTACAATACTTGTGAGTAGTACCATCTTTTGTGGAACACCGTGAGTCTTCGCTACTTCTGATTAATACCCCAACATGACACATACCATGGTTCTATTTTACTCGCGACATGTACCATTCTGTGGGGCCTTAGACGTGGATTTTGCACACCCTTTAGACACCACGCATCATTGTGCTTTGTAAGTGGTTCCTTGGTCGGTAACAATGTTATTTTCGATCTGCATTGAGTCCGCTCCACTGGTTTTTGTTTGTTTGTTTGTTTTGTTTTGTGTTTTGTTGGGTTCCTGTCCATCCATTCATTCATTCTTCATGACATTTTATTTTTATTTTGGTCAGTGGTTGCCTTTGAATTTTTTGTTCTTTCATTTCGTACCATTAGGGGCCGATGACCTTCGATGTTAGGCCCCTTAAAACAACAAGCATCATCATCATCATCAGACCTGGTCATCGTACGGTCTTGAGAAATTTTAAGCTATACTCTACAGAACGATACTATGCTCACCGGGCTTCCGGTGGCGTTGGCATTTTTGTACGTTCTGATACCTACAGCGAAGAGGTTCCATTAAGAAACCCGCTCGAGGCTGTAGCTGTTCGCGTTTCACTGCCTGTCATAGCAACAGTGTGTAATGTTTATTTTCCACCAGGCCAGCATCTTAATATAACTGATGTCGTTGATCTCATAGATCAGCTTCCACCTCCCTTCCTTTTATTGGGAGATTTTAACGCCCATCACCCCATGTGGGGCTCTGAGGCGCCTTGCCCCCGGGGAAGAGAGCTGGAAATATTATCAACAGAGCTGGATTTATGTATTTTGAACCCAGGGGTACCAACTCACTTTAGTGTACGTTATGGCACGTATTCTCGGATAGACCTAAGTCTATGCAGCCGAACGTTGGTTCCACTGTTTCGGTGGAATACACACGATGATCTCTGTGACAGTGACCATTTTCCTATTATCCTTACTTTGTTGAAGCATAAATCCGTCGAGGCTCCCCCTCGATGGATTCTTAAACGTGCTGATTGGGCAAATTTCTCATCACTAGCTGTCTTTAATGACGATATCAGGCGGAATTGTCGGCGAGGAAGTAACTTACCTCACCCAAGTTATTCTTGCTGCTGCTGAGGAGTCCATTCCGTTCTTCTCGGGGGCTCCTCGCCGAAAACTCGTTCCTTGGTGGAACGATGAAATAGCAGCAGCCATCAAAGAACGCCGTCGCGCTCATAAACGTTACCGTCGACAGCCTACTGTGGCCAACTTGGTAACATTTAAGAAACTCCGCGCTAAGGCGCGAGTTCTTATTCGACAAAGTAAGAAGGCTTCATGGGAGAGATATGTGTCGTCCATGACGTCACATACTCCATCATCTCAATTGTGGACGAAACTTCGACGAATTTCGGGTATTCAAGGATCATCTGCTGTGCCGGGAATTTTCATTGCAGGCAGTGTCGCCACTGATCCCCTCGCGATTGCTAATCATCTCGCCATACATTTCGCGGATGTCTCTGGCTCCGGGAATTACAATCCTGATTTCCTCCCTCTGAAGCGGGAGGCAGAACGTCATCAGCTTAGTTTTGCCACCCAAGCTTCAGAGGACTACAACGTGCCCTTTACGGAGTGGGAACTCTGTAGCGCCTTAGCGCTTTGCAAGGACACGTCTCCTGGACCGGACAACATCCATAACCAGATGTTGAAACACCTTAGTGATGATAGTTTACTATATCTCCTTCGTGTGTTCAACCGAATCTGGACAGAGGGTGATTTTCCGTCTCAGTGGCGAGAGGGAATAGTCATTCCTGTCCTCAAGCCTGACAACGATCCTAAGTATGCAGGAAGTTACAGACCGATTTGTCTTACAAATTGCCTGTGTAAGCTATTTGAGAGGATGGTAAATCGCAGACTCGTGTGGTGTCTGGAGAAACAAGGACTCTTGTCCGAGTACCAATGTGGATTTCGAGCCGCTCGATCCACCACAGACCACTTGGTACGCCTGGAGAGCTCTATCCAGGATGCGTTTCTCTGCAAACAGCACTCGGTAGCTGTCTTCCTTGACTTGGAGAAGGCCTACGACACCACCTGGCGATATGGCATCCTTTCAGTCCTGCATCAATGGAGATTCCGAGGTAACTTGCCGGTATTTATTGCGAATTATTTGTCCCTCCGTCTATTCCCTGTCCGAGTAGGGAAGACATATTCGCAATACCACGTTCAAGAAAATGGAGTCCCACAGGGATGGGTTCTTAGTGTCACTCTGTTCGTGATTGCCATAAACGGTATTGTTGCTGCTGCTGGTCCAGCCGTAATACCGTCCCTATATGTGGATGATTTTGCTCTGCACTATAACTCGTGCAGTATGGCAGGCGCAGAGCGACAGTTACAGCAAGCTATTAGGAGGGTGGAGAAGTGGACCTTAGAACATGGCTTTCGGTTTTCTGCCGCAAAGACCTCCGTTGTCCTCTTTTGTCGTCAACGTACTCTTCACCCTCATCCTGAGCTTTATCTAGGAAATGTCGTTCTTCCAGTTGTTGACACCTACCGATTTCTTGTGCTCCTTTTCGACAGTAAATTATCGTGGGAGCCACACGTGCGGTAGCTAAAAGTGCAATGCACCAAGAGGCTTAACCTCTTGAAGTTTCTTAGCAGCACTAATTGGGGAGCTGACCGCGTGTTGCTCCTGCGATTCTATCGGGCACTCATTTTATCCCGGTTAGACTACGGCAGTGCAGCATATGGCTCCGCAAGACCAAACGTTCTTGCGAAGCTGAACAGTATCCACCACAGCGGGGTTAGGTTGGCGACGGGAGCTTTTCGTACTAGCCCCATCGCTAGCCTGCTCGCTGAGTCTGGTGTGCCGCCTTTACACCTGAGGCGCCAGCAACTACTACTTACGGATGCTGCAAATTTGCGACAGATGCCACTTCATCCGAGCTATCCCTGCGTGTTCAACAATGGCAACCGTTTGTTGTACGCTGCTCATCCTCGTGCGACGCGGCCTGTTGCGATACGCTTGGATGGCAGTTATGAATTGTTTGACGTACCTTCGATTCCTTGCCTTGTCAGACAACCAAGTGGGGTACCTCCGTGGGTTGTACGACGACCTGAAATCATCCTGGATTTGCACACTGGCCCGAAAGGAGACACGGACCCTTCGATTTATCGGAGGATCTACCTGTCCGTTCTTGGCCGCTATCCAGGTTCAGTAGTCGTTTACACGGATGGTTCAAGGACAGATACGAAGGTGGGCTGTGCGTTCGTTGTCGACAGTGATCGGTTTCTTTTTGCTCTCCCGGACACCTGTAGTGTGTACACGGCAGAGCTCTATGCTATCTGTGAGGCTCTGCGGTACGCACTAGACAGTGAGCGCCGACACTTTCTTGTGTGTACTGACTCCTTGAGTTCGCTTCAGTTTATTGATACCTGTTTCCCTCGACACCCTCTGGTGCAGCGGATCCAGAACCTGCTGGCCGGGTGTTCGGATGCCGGCACCAGAATTACGTTTGTGTGGCTCCCCAGCCACATGGGCATAGAGGGAAACGAGTTAGCAGATCAGGCTGCCAAGGAGGCAGTTACACTGCCCCCGTTGCCTTTCAAGATTCCAGCAAGTGATATTCGCTCTCAGCTGAGACATCTGGTTATGTCTCATTGGGAGATGGAGTGGCAGGCCATCCCACTTCCCAATAAGCTGAGAGCGATAAAAGGAACAACGAAGGTATGGAGGACTTCCCTTCGGGCTTCGCGGAGGGAAGCCGTGGTATTATGTCGCCTTCGGATCGGCCACGGTATCTTGACGCACTCCCATCTACTGAAAGGAGAACCCCCTCCGGTGTGTACCTGCGGCGACCATCTTACTGGGGTACACATCCTTACGGAGTGCGTGGACCTGGTCGATCTGCGCCGTAGTCTTAACCTTCCGAGTACAATCTCCCTTATCTTGCGCGATGACGAGCAGTCAGCAGACCTCGTCATCCGCTTTATGAGGGATAGCGGTCTGTTTTATCGTGTGTGATCATGTCCTTTGTCCTAGTGTTGTTTATGTCAGTTGCGCTTTTATCTCATTGACTTTATTTTAGTTTGTGTTGCACATTTTAATGTGTTATTTGAACGTCTAACGTAAATTATGTGTTAATATCTGTATTACTGGGCAATGCCTTATTCCTTCGATTTCCTGTACTTTCTCTTATTTTAATAGAACATAAGGCATTGAGTATTAGATCCACTGACTGTTTTAATCTCGCCCACATTTTTCTTCATCACCATTCCTTTTTAACTCTAGTCAGTGGATACTTTTTAAAATTTTAACTTCATGTCTCATGTCATTCATTGCGTTCCATTAGGGGCCGATGACCTTCGATGTTAGGCCCCTTAAAACAACAAGCATCATCATCATCAGAATTACATAAAATTTTCCTACAAAAAATCATTTCAAAATACTTTTGCATCTTGCAATGTTCATACTGTTCAATATATCTTGATGTTTCCTTATTAAAAAAAAGGATTATTACAAACATATTCCAATTAGATAAAAAATATTCCAGCAGAGTCCAGATTTTTTATTTCTTCATTTCTCAGAATACAAAATATTACAAACAAAAATGAAATCCTGGTTTCCTTTCTTGATGACACACCTATCACATCTTCCCCTCCTTCAAACTCGAGTTCCACGAACCTGCTACGCAGGCGTAGTAGGAGGAGATGTGATACTCCCACGTGGCGCGTCCCAGGTGGCGGATAGGGGGGTCCTCACCGGCTTGCCGGCGGATTTGAGGGAAATAATATACATCTCGCGGACCAAACACACAGTCCCTGTGGGTGGGGGAGGCAGACGAATAATACACCCACGGTATCCCCTGCCTGTCGTGAGAGGCGACTAAAAGGGGCGACCAAGGGTTGATTGTATTAGAACCATGAAACTACTTGTGATTCGTACCACCACGCGGAGAACACCAAGGGTCGCTTTTACTTGTGCGTAGTACCACTACATTAGGTACGAAATTGGTTTGTGATTAGTAGCACATAGGAGCACCATTCGGTCGGCTTTTGCAGTACCCGTGAATAGTACCACCATATGAGCAGGACCGTGGGATTATAGCTACCATGGTTCTGCCTTGCCTGTGATTAGTACCCACTATATGAGGAACACCACGGGATAGGGAGAGGTCCCTGTGGTTAGTACTCTTATGTGATGAACACCATATGTTTGCGTTGCCTGTAAATGGCGCCGCAAAGTGAGAAAAACATAGGTCTGTATTATATGTCGAATTTCATAAGCTCTGAGTAGTACAATAATGTGTGGCATACCGCAAGTCTCTGCTACTTTTGATTAGTACCGCAACAGAACAAATACCATGGTTCTACTTTGCTAGCGATCAGTACCGTTATGAGGGGCCGATAACTTCGATTTATGACCCCCTTTTGACTCCACGCATAATTGATTGTGTTATGCTATAGCAGTACTCCCTTGGACAGTAATACTCCTTTGTCACGTCAGTTTATGTGAATGTGCGACATTGCGGCTCGCATCCACTGATTGTTTAATTCATGTACGTCCATTCATCCTTCGTTCTCACGCTTTTGAATTCTGTTCAGTGGAGAATTTTAGACTTTTAATATGTCATTCCATTTCGTCTTATTTCGTACCATTAGGGGCCGTTGACCCCGATGTTCGGCCCCTTTAAACAACAATCATCATCCTCATCATCAAACTCGAGCTAAGCTCGAGAAAAACAAAACAAAAACACTTAAACCTTACTGAGGGGGTTGTAACCGCACTACATCCGACACTTTACTTCACATTACTTTCGTTATCTTCAGGAATGTCTATACAGGAAAAAAATCAAGGAGAGCGTTGGTATCGCTGTCAAACGAAGGCGCAGACCGCGGCCGATGTCCAACGTCCCCATTCATATTGCAGTCCCTCCATGGCTCTCTTACAGCCTCAACACATCCCACCAGCTTAGTGAACTGGCCCATAATAGGCGAAGGTTACTGGCACAGCACTGCCTACTGCCGCCATCACAAACACCTCATTCCACCATCAGATAGTAGTGGCCAATAGGTGTGTTGCAGGCTCCAAACAGATACCCCAGGTTGAACTGAGTCCGTGGTATTGCAGTGGCTGAAACATAAACAGACGCAGCAGAAACTTGGAAATGAAGAAATAAGGACACTGGCCTGAACTCTCGACGTCTTAAAGTTGAGTTTCAAGGGCGTTTTCTAGTTGTTTTTTTTAACTATAACAAGCCTTCTTAGGGAGGTTCCCTCTCACAGTTATGGGATACCCCAGCTTCTTAGTAAGTGCTATTTCAGAATTTAGGACCATTTAAAAAACTAAAAGGAAATCTGCCAGACTTTACCCTAGTAACAAAAACATTACAAAATCCCTAACTATGCCCATTAATAAAATTCTAATCTTACCCCAAAATACATTACATTACAGTATACCTAATACGGTCACAATTGACCATACTCATTACAACTAAGCCAACCCTTAATTAAATTATTGTTCGCGATTGCCATAAACGGTATTGTTGCTGCTGCTGGTCCAGCAGTAATACCGTCGCTATATGTGGACGATTTTGCTCTTCACTATAGCTCGCACAGTATGGCAGTCGCAGAGCGACAATTACAGCAAGCTATCCGGAAGGTGGAGCAGTGGACCTTTGAACATGGTTTTCGGTTTTCTACTGCAAAGACCTCCGTTGTCCACTTTTGCCGTCAACGTACTCTACATCCAGATCCTGAACTTTATCTAGGAAATGTCGCTCTTCCCGTGGTTGACACTTACCGATTTCTTGGGCTCCTTTTCGACAGTAAATTATCGTGGGAGCCACACGTGCGGGAGCTAAAAGTGCAATGCACCAAGAGGCTAAATCTCTTGAAATTTCTTAGCAGCACTAATTGGGGAGCTGACCGTGCGGTGCTCCTACGATTCTACAGGACACACGTTTTATCTAGGTTAGACTACGGCAGTGCAGCATATGGCTCCGCAAGACCAAGCGTTCTTGCGAAGCTGAACAGCATCCACCACGCCGGGGTTAGGTTGGCGACGGGAGCTTTTCGTACAAGCCCCATCGCTAGCCTGCTCGCTGAGTCTGGTGTGCCGCCTTTACACCTGAGGCGCCAGCAAATGCTTCTTTCGTATGCTGCTCATTTGCGACAAATGCCACTTCATCCCAGCTATCCTTGCGTCTTCAACAATGGCAAACATTTTCTGTACGCTGCTCGTCCTCGAGCTACGCGGCCGGTTGGAATACGCTTGGAGAGCAGTTACAGGTTGTTTAACGTACCTTCGGTTCCATGCCTTGTCAGACAACCGAGTGGGGCACCTCCGTGGGTAGTTCGACGTCCTGAAATAATCCTGGACCTACACACTGGCCCGAAGGAAAACACGGACCCTTCGATTTATCGGAGGCTCTTCATGTCCGTTGTTGGCCGCTATCCAGGTTCAGTCGTCGTCTACACGGATGGTTCAAGGACAGATACGAAGGTGGGCTGTGCGTTCGTTGTCGACAATGATCGGTTTCTTTTTGCTCTCCCGGAAACCTGTAGTGTGTACACGGCAGAGCTCTATGCTATCTGCAGAGCTCTGCGGTACGCACTATACATTGAGCGCCGACGCTTTCTTGTGTGTACTGACTCCTTGAGTTCGCTTCAGTCTATTGATACCTGTTTCCCTCAACACCCTCTGGTGCAGCGGATCCAGGACCTGCTGGCCGGGTGTTGGGATGCCGGCACCAGAATCACGTTTCTGTGGCTCCCAAGCCACATGGGCATAGAGGGAAACGAGTTAGCAGATCAGGCTGCCAAGGAGGCAGTTACACTGCCCCCGTTGCCTTTCAAGGTTCCAGCAAGTGATATTCGCTCCCAGCTGCGACATCATGTTATGTCCCATTGGGAGATGGAGTGGCAGGCCATTCCACCTCCCAATAAGTTGAGTGCGATAAAAGGAACGACGAAGGTATGGAAGACTTCCCTTCGGGCTTCGCGGCGGGAAGCCGTGGTATTATGTCGTCTTCGGGTCGGCCATGGTATCGTGACTCACTCGCATCTTTTGAAAGGAGAACCTCCTCCGGTGTGTACCTGCGGTGACCATCTTACCGTGGTACACATGCTTACGGAGTGTACGGACCTGGTTGATCTTCGCCGTAGTCTTAACCTCCCGGATACCATCTCCCTTATCCTGCGTGATGACGTGCAGTCAGCAGACCTCGTCATCCGCTTTATGAGGGATAGTGGTCTGTTTTATCGTATGTAATGATGTCCTTTGTGCTTGTATCTCTGTGTCAATTACGCTCTCATCCTATTGACTTCATTTTAGTTTGTGTTGCGTATTTTAATGTGTTCTTTTCACGTCTAATGTAAAGTATGTATATATATCTGTACTAGCAGGCAATGCCTTATTCCATTATCTCCTGTAATTTTTCTTATTTTATTCCAAAATAAGGCATTGCGAATTAGATCCACTGATTGTTTTAATTTCATACTCATTTTTCATCGCATTTTTTAAAACTCTAATCAGTGGCTCCGTTTTAATTTTTAACTATCATATGTCATTTCGTCCATCTTGTTCCATTAGGGGCCGATGACCTTCGATGTTAGGCCCCTTAAAACAACAAGCATCATCATCATCATCAATTAAATTATTAATTATAAGGTCCAAAATATGTCTGCGCAGCCCATTACTAGAATTTTGCTTACAACTAAATAAATTCGTAATAACTACTAAATTAAGTTACCGTGTGCATTCTTAATCACCCCACGTTAAGAAAAGAACCAAACAAATAAAGGGAAGAATTTAGAATGTTGAATGGAAACTCAAAATAAGTACTTAATTACGTTAGCTTGCAACTATATTCAATGAATGAGGTTAGTAAGTCACTATTCATTTACCATGTCATATACTCATAAAATGTTTGCATAGATAAACTCACATTAGGTATTACGTGTCACACTAGTCAAATTTTAATGCATTTAAGCCAGGAATACCAAATAAAAATGAAAAACAAAAGTGATGCAAGAGTGCGCATACATAACTCTAACTCGCTGATATAAAAAAATATAAAAAGGCACAAATACAACCTTCATATCAGAGATTACCAGATAACCGCACGATACACAAGACTACCAAGCTCATCTGTCCTCCAATATACACACCCAAGCACACACAAGACAAGTGTGACGACTCCTGAATCAGCATAACCAACCAATGGTAAAAGTCACGAACGACCTCAACACCGACTCCCATCACATGACATCACAAAACACAGTACCCCCACACAAACACACTGCCAAACTTTACCCTAGTAACAAAAACATTACAAAATCCCTAACTATGCCCATTAATAAAATTCTAGTCAAGTGACCTCAAGTACACTTGAACTTATCACACGACAATGAGAGTCTTAGGGCCGATATCGTACTCCCGGGAGAGGAATGGCCTCTCAGCACCTTAAGCCCTAAGTCTCAGTATGCACACATACATCCCCAAGGCACCCAATACAGACACACAGTTATTTACAAAAAGGTTAGGTCAGATACGGCATGGCTACCCAAATTTTGAACCTTACTCAGTTTACAGAATCCAATACTTCCATAAATTGAGTAAATAAATTTAGAAGATACGAAACCCATAATGCAAGGAATTTTACCATCGAGAAAATCGAACAAGACAAAACAAGCAGGAAAATTAAATAACTGGCTTAGCTAAATCGCGATACCTTCAAAATTCCACTCGTGACAAATTTAAAATAACAGAAATGAAAATCTTGATAACCTGCAAACCTACTATGAATTTAACAACAATTTATAGTTCAGCATAAGGACACCGAAATGAACATTTGCAGAAAATCTTCCTAGTAATCATTCTACAATAACAAGGGACATCATTTTCCATCTAGGCACCTAAAACCAAGAAAAAGATTACGATGAATCTCATACTAGACGCACCAGATTTCAAACACGTCCCAAGCACAAGTGCAGATCCGTAACCCGGCAAATTTGCCCAAATGGGCCTCAGCGAACCGCTGGTCTATTAATATGGTGAGCACGTTTCACCCTAGAAGACTATCACAGTCAACGTAGACCCTTCCTAAGAAGTATGGGAACACACGGGTAAATAAATATACGTGACAAGGGAACAGACGCTTACATGATGGAAAAGCACAAGACAAACTAGGAAACTTTCGAATTTAGCAGCTGGCCTGGAACCCGTCCCCAAATAGTCCCATACCTACTCAGAAACGAACCCAAACACAGTAAAAGACCAAAACCACCACCACATGACCGGAAATTTAAATGCACGCCGAGCTAAAATTCCACACAAAAATAACTTCAGAAGATTACACGCGTAGAATACTGCAACTAAACAGGCAATAAGAAACAAATTTTTTAAAAGACTTTGCCAAAAACACGAGATTTGCAAGCTGAAAACACTCGAAGAAGTAGACGAAAATTACGAACCATAACCTCAGAACTATTGCCGAAAATTTACGAACACAGACATTTCAGAAAATCATCTTCTTCTCCTTGCAGATGTAATTTGGGCTTCTTGTTTTCATTTTGCCCATTAGGTTAGCGACTAGAAGAAAATTATGCAGCTGCGACGGTAAGTTCTCCATTATCAGTGGGTTATGTAGTCTAGCTTGCATAAATACACTAAAAACATTAACCATGGGAGCACTCGCTCTTCCGTCAACTTCTTATTTCTTCCTGCAAGTGCGCCTAACCGGGGATAGTATCTTTACTGTGAGAGGAGTGGAACCTGTAATATTCTTGAAGGATTACACAATGAAAAACTCAGGGACACAATGTGCTAAGCTTCACTTAAGAGTGACCCTTTTCGACGCCTTCTCTACGTACACTAACGGGACCGGGCCGACATATAAGGGATAGTGCACAGGTGAAGGACGAAGGGAACACAGTTTAAGGAACAAAAACAAACACAAAGCTACCAACCTACTTGGTGATGTCGGAGGAAATTCTAAAGCGGCGAGTAATATGAGTAATGAAATCACGGATCTTTAAAGAGTGTCGGTAAGCAAAATTACGCGTAAACGTTTCTAAATATATTGCTAAACATGAGTTACATATCTATCAAGAACTATGCTCCAAAACGTTAGGACTTCTTTATTCTGTAAATTGGTTACCTATAGGAGGCATGCTGGTAATACGAACTACACTAGTAACTTATTTTGATCAGACAGGATATACTTGTTGGAAACGGAATTCATAATTGTGATAACTTTTGCAAAAAAGTTCGAGGTGCATCGAAACTTGTGCAGTTAAAAAATATGATTAGCATACTCGCTAGTTCACCGCAAAAACACCGTGCAGGTGTTTGAAGATGGAACCGATGTTTATACTGGAGGGTGAGAGCATGGTTATAACGTAAGCGTATAATGTTTGTTATGTGGCATCGTAAATATTGACCAGTGTAATACCACGGTTTCGTGCCTGCCTGCGGTTGAAGATTATGGTAGTAGTGAACCTTATATGTGGAGGTCTCCTGCCAAATTTCATTCTACGTGTTTGTGCAATCAAGCTTTATGGAGGTTAGTAAATCCGTATAAGGCTGGGCTATTGCTTGTATACTATCGGTATCATTTGCCGCTTCCTTTGCCAATTGATCAACGATGGTATTACCAGTAATACCCGAGTGTCCTGGTATCCACACTAATGTGATTTGATCTCCAGCTTGTTCCAAGTCAAAAAGTATTTTTTAACGTTGTAAACATACCAGTTGGTGGATGGTTTTAAAGACGATATTGCATGTAGAGAGCTCAGGGAGTCAGTAAAAATGCTACCCTTGTTGGGGAGTGATTATTTGAGAAATAAAAGAGCTTGTCTGATAGCAAAAATTTCTGCAGTGAAAATTGATAGCGTGGGTGGCAGCGACACTTTTTGATGGGTTTCAAGCTGGGGAATATACATTGCTGCTCCGACGCCAGCCGCATTTTTTGATCCATCCGTATAAATGTCCAAACTTTGTGACTGCATGGCGACCCGAAGGCGTTTGTTAGTTGAGAGTGCAAGTTGAAACTGTTTAATGGACGTATGACTAGAGTTTATAGAGGGAAATATTTTCTGGGGAGTATAATAGAGTATGTCTAAATTAAAAGCGAACTGTGGCAGTGATGTATACTGTAGAATAGCATGTTTATATGGCAATAATTGGTGGAATGCTCTAAGCAAGGGAGGCTGAGGCAAGTTGCGCTGGTTATTGCGTTGGAGAATTTCATGTAAAAGTTGAATTTTGGGCATAATGACAGTGCTAGGTATGGCCATCTTCTTGAGTATATATTTTTTAGCTAAATATAATCTTATATGTAATAGATGTTCTCCAGATTCCACTAGCAAAGCATTAGTAGGTGTCGTTTTAAGGGCTCCTAAACGCAGGCAGAGGGCGCAAAATTGAATACGATCGATGTTTTGGAGTTTTGTCTCTGCTGCAGTGTCAAAAAGATGAGCACCGTAGTCTAATCTGGATCGAATGGTAGCTGTATAAAATGAAATTGCAATTACGGGGTCTGCGCCCCATTGCAGCTTGCAGGATATGAAGATAATGCTGTGCTTGCTGAGTTAGTGCTTGAAAACGGTATCTCCACGATAATTTATTATCCAATTAAATAGCGATGGGAGGTTCTTATGGGTATGGTGATATTTTCCAAAATGATAGGGGAGTTATCATAGTGCCTGTGATGCGTAAAAACCAGCGTGGAACATTTAGAAATAACTGCAAGCCACGATCCGACAACCATGCATTAACTGCACGTAATGTAGTTGTTAGTATACTCCGACATGTGACCCTGTGGGCATGACTAGCGTATATCAGGATATCATCGGCATAAGTGATAATGCGTGCTGTTCGTAGAACTAATCTTTCTAGGTCTTGTAAGTACAAAGCAAAACGTATCCCACTCAGAATATCCCCTTGCGGCAATCCCTTTGAGGAGGACCGAATTTGTATTGGGTGGCTGGAAGCTTTGATAATTCATCTTCGACCCATCAACAATTTACACATGAGGATGAGGAAATTGTAGGGTAGTAAAAAGGTTGCCGTTAACGTGTTTTTTCTAGCTCTAGCCAGCAGTATGTCTGTTATTAAAATATTGTGAGCATCCTGTGCGCTTCTCCCTGGTATGAATGCATATTGACTACTAGGTAAAAGGTTGTAATAATTAAGACACCATAGCGGACAATAGAGTAGAACAATAGAGTAGAATCTTTAGAAATACTTTTCTCAAAACCGAACCTAAAACAATTCCCCTATAATCGGCTGGTGTCGTGGGGTATCGATGTGTTTTTGTATCGGTACGAAAAAAAATCATTCCATTCAGGAGGAGCCAATGTTGTAACCAGAATAAAGTTGAAATGAGTAATCAGAATCGGCTTGGTTGGTGCAGGCAAGGCATGTAACATTGAGTAAGTAATATAGTCAGGGCCTGGGGCAGTTGATTTTTTCTTAGCAATACTGAATTCCAACTCTCGTAAGGAAATGGGTTTCAGTAATGTGTGTAACTGGCAACCAGACGGTTGTGGGGTTAGAGGAGACATAACTATTGCTGTATCGGGGGTTAGCTTTTGGTGGAACTCCCGAAGGGTGTCTTGATCTATTATTGCAGCTCCGTGAGAGTGATGCATATGATATAAAGAACGTATGGCATTCCAGATTACTTTGGCATTTGTAGCCATCGTTAGGGTGGAAATGAAGGCTTTCCAGGCTTCTCGCCTCTTATTATTAAAAATTCGCCTCATTACTGCAATATGCTTCTTTAGCACAAAATAATTTTGAGGAGTTAAGTCACGCCGATAGGTTTTAAACAGCTGCCTTCTCATTTGAGCTAACTGATGGCATTGCTGATTCCACCAATGTATTTTTGTTGAGGCTTGGACAAATTTTGGGATAGTCATCACCACCGGATGATATAGATTCAAGTATTGTTTGAGCAGAATAAATAAGTGAGTGTATGTGATCACTTCCTCTCTACGCGAAGTCATGCGTGCCCAAATGTAAGTACAAAAGGAATCTGGATCAAAATTAGTAAGTGATCGATGATAATATTTATATGATTGACATGCACTAGTATGACGCGATTTACTGACTCCAATTGTGATAATGATAGGAAAGTGATCCCTGAGATGTGTATCCTTGATGGTAGTCCATGATATGTTACGCGCTAGAGAAATAGTACACAATGATAAATCAATTGCACCTGGGGCAGATCCGGGAGTAGTTAACCTTGTGGGTGAACCATCGTTCAGTATTAATAGTTGATGTTCAGAGACTGTATGAAGGAGATTGTTGCCTTTAGGGGAGTTAACCGCACAACCCCAGGACGTGTGATGTGCACTGAAATCTCCGGCAAGGATAAGCTTTTGGTAAGTTGAAAATTGATTAAGAAAATATTCCACTCTACTCTTGTAAGGTAAATGTCCGGTGGACAGTAAATATTAACAACACACAGATTCAAAAGCTGGACCGCAAGTACATACAAACTGGGGATGTTATTTCGAAGTGAGACCAGTCGATAAGACAAATTGGATGCTATTAAAGTGGCTATACCATCATATCCATCGCCATCTAGGCTTTCAATATTATAACCCCGCAGATGAAAATGTGATTTTGAAACAAAGTTTCTTTTAAGAGAATGATATGCGGTACATATTACTGTATTAATAAACGTAGTTCATGTTGTTTTGGAATGATACTTCTACTATTCCACTGAAGAATTTTGAGCGTTTAACTTGAAGAAGTTTGTCACAGTATCCCGTAGCTTATTGACTACAGGGAATGTCTGATCGTTCGGTCCGAGTAGTTGCAGGAGCTGTAATATAGTATTAATGATTTTGGTTTGAAGCTGATTTTGTTGTCAAGAACGAAGATGATGGGCCATAAATAGTCGGTGGGACTGATGGATTTGAGGCAGGGGCTCTATAGGAGCTATGGTATTCACAGTATGAGCCGCAGGCCTTAATATACTAGTATAGGTGGCGTGGTTATTTTGTCCACGAAGGATATTTTGATAACCATCTCTATCATAACCGGGCCTCGGGACTGGCCGTGGCTCCCAAAAACTTACCGAGGTGAATTTTTGTTTCCTAGGTGTGTCAACAGCAGATTGGGATGTCGGTGCCGAAAGTAGTGGGAAATGTTGGAGGTGTAGGAGGGGGTCATATGATGCAGGATGTAATTGTTCAGCAGCTTCTTTGAAGGTAATATTATCTGTACACATGATTTTCTTTACATGTACCTGGTAATCATGCATGGCACATTCGTTCAACCCCACTTGATGGTTACTTTGGTAATGTAGGCAGTTCAGTATATCCTGCTGACAGTCCTTAGTACGATGTGACAAAGCACAGCGTCCACATGCGCGACGGTGAACTGCCAAATGCCCATAACGTTGGCAATTCTTACATATTAAAGGATTGAATATGAATGGTTGGACCTCCAATATAACGCTAAAAAGGCTGACCTGATGAGGTAACTTTTGTGCTCGAAAAGTAACTTTTACTGAACCTGTTGGTAAGTATTCTATACCATGTTCCGTTACAACTCTGCGATTAAGTCTTTGCACCTTGATCACTTGGAATATTGACTCTATGTGTTCGAGTATTTCTGGTATAGTCAAATCTTTATCTACTCCTTTTATCAGACCGACCCTGAAAACATTCGATCAGGGAATATATGCTTTGAGGTGTTTATCTTGTAAAATAGGATTATTTAGGAAATCATTGGCTTGTGTTGCTTGGTTTAAAAAACCTGGATTCTATTGCGCCCTCTTCGAACACTCTTTTTAATACCTGGGATTTTCGTATCATAGAATAATTTTCCTAATGCCATAGGGTGAATACCTGCAACATTTTTATTGTCCGTAGATTCTTCGATCACTAAATACGGACCGAAGTGTGAGCGGGAATACGTTTCCTTTACTACTGCCGGGGTATTAGTACCCAAGTCCATATCATTAGTTTGGTTAGTGCTACTGAGAACATTAGTAGACGGTGACTCAGGTTTGGTGAGGTTAAAATTGGTCGTTATATCTTTTCGTTTTACCACAAGATTAGGTGGACGTCGTGTCCCACCATCTCCACTTTCAGCATCCATCGCCTGGAAAACACTTCACACAAGCCGATTGTTACACAAAAAACCACTTATTAACTTCAGACACACGCACACGTCAAGACCTGGAACCGTCCAGATCACTCCCGCTCGACACAAGACTGTTCAGAAAATGTAATGAGACATCATGCTAAAACTTGACCAGAACACATTGATCACTCTGGCAATTCACACTACAATTTACGTGCTCTAGAAGGAAAACAAACAGAACGTGACACGCAATAAATCGGATGTCGGGATTGCACTACGCAATGAGTCAAACGCTCAGCTGTTTTCAACACACTTCAGCTGTTCAGGAGATGAACATGAATTCAGACACGGAAGGACAGTAGCCTACTTAGCACTATTTCACTACGTCCTTTAAAGCAACCAGGAATTACACAGATGTTATTATCAGAACACAAATCGAAGAAACTTGACATAATCAAACATATTGAAATTTATCAAAGAAGACTTTCGGAAGACGATCACAGCACATGAAATGTGAAGATATCACTTTACGACAAAACACGTGGTCAAATGAAACCTTGCCACACAGGAAAATTTATTAAAATGATCGAAACCAAAAAAACTTGTTCAAATACTGACGCACCATTTCCTCCAACCGTGAATTTCAAGGTGAAACACAGCAACACAAACTGCACAATGTCGCACGAAAAACACGTGGTGAGATGAACTCGCAAGAATCATGAAAAATAAAAATCGGGAATTAAGAATACACACGTAACAATTACAACCTATATTCAAACTTAAGATTTAAAATTAACTTTAGAAAAGTTAGCCGAGAATGATATAGTGACTAGTGTTGAGGTTATACAGGACAATACTTAATGTTAATATGATGAGATGTTTTATCTTGAGACTTGGGCAAGGTAGATTTTGATCTAAATACGCTGACGAAGGGAGTTAAGGCTCCCGAAACATGTACGTATACATTATTCAGATACTAATAACATATATTGACAGGGCAGACCAAACAATCACCCGTTGTACATTATTGTTGCTATGGGACAATAAGGACCAATTAAAGACCGACATGGTCAAGTTTTATCGATTGTGTAGCCTATACTGGAAATCAGTAAACGGCAGCCTGGCTGCACTTAAGTTTCTTGTGCAAGATAGACTACACGGTAAAAGAAGTATGTCTCCTCCTACCTAACTGAGGTTAATCCTATCAGATTATCTTGAGACTACCTCAAAAATTGGTAATGTCCTAACAGTCCCAATGAGACTAGTGTAAATTTTGACAGTGAAAGCTTATTCCAACACAGATAAACATCATATGTGGCTGAAAATGAGACTTATCACTGATTGTACCTATTTTATTTTGAATTAAGAACCTTGAAATATATTACTTGTATATTTATCCTAAGAGAAATCCTACTTTTGTTTCTTCAACAGATAACGGTATCACCAGATGTCATAAGATTTCGACAAATTCGTTCAGATTCCTTCGACGCAATGGAGATACACATGACTAATTCTGGTAGTGTTGAAGCTTATATTGGAATCCCAATGGATGACTATCCTGAGTTTCGCTTGTCTATTACCCCAAAGAAGCACATTCCACCATTTGACAAAGCGGGCAAATTCATTTTACACGCTGGCAAAACTCGCTCGCTCTTCATTCTTTTCAACCCAATAGATGTGGCAACGTACGAATTTTATTTGCCTATAGTCATCAACAAAGTGCTTGGTCCTCCTCTCATCGAGGTTCCTGAATCCATCAAACCAGATAAATATTTACAGTTAACTCAGAGGTAAGTACCCTACATATGTCAGAGTTTATTTTCTTTGTTCAATACAAAAGAAGTTAGTGATAGATAATATCCATCCATAACTGACTATATTTTTATACTCAGATTTTAGGAGCAACATCTTGGAACCGTTAAAAAAATTCTCAAACTATTTGATAGTTCTTAAAAAGCATAGAAGAGAGAATTTTTTTAATGAATGTTTCAGAATATACCTTTCACATAAGCTGCTTTTTGTTTTTGTTTCAAAAATTTTCCCTCCATTCTCTACCCTTCAAGAAATATTTTATATTTTTGAGCTTATACAAGCATATTTTCTAATATCTAAGTAATTTGCAATGTTTCTGTTCTTTTTGAAATAGTCAGTTTAATAAATCTTCATACGAGAGCCACCAGGCGAGTTGGCTGTGCGTTTAAGGGTGCGCGGCTGTGAACTTGCATCCAGGGGATAGTGGGTTCGAATCCTACTGTCAGCAGCCCTGAAGAAGGTTTTCCATGGTTTCCCATTTTCACACCAGGCAAATGCTGGGGCCGTACCTTAATTGAGGCCACGGCCACTTCCTTCCAGCTCCTAGGCCTTACTTATCCCATCATTACCATAAGACCTATCTGTGTCTGTGTGATTTAAAGCCACTAACAAACAAATATGAGAAGTAAAATAAATTACTAGGCTGTGTACACTGTGGTATGTCAACAGCTTTTTGTTTCTATCGCACAATGTTCTTCATATCTAATACCCCTGTAGGTGTATCAGAGGATATAATAATATTCCCCTTGTCCCATATGAAAACATTGTTCACTCAGGATAACTGAAGGCTCATAGATGATGCTTTATGGAATTGGAAGCCCCAAAGACTCAATTTACATAGTTTCTGTAGGAAGTATGTGAGGGTAAGAATGATGGAATTACAATAACATGGGGTAAAAAATGAAAACAGATTTGAGAAGTTTTAGACTGAAGCAGATATTTTGTAAAGATAAAAATAAAGTTTAAAGCAACATATGACAGCAAGGAGTGGTGAATCCATTTAGTTCTAGGACTAACAATCATGACATAACATTATTACACTCAATCCATTTGCTCATATGTGCCGAATTTGTGGCAGGAACCATGTTTTCATCTTTCCTGTAATATACAGTTCTAATTGATACGGAAACCAACCCACATACTTAATATGAAACACAGTTTATTTAAATACTGTACTTCACTTTACATCATATGTTCAGTGTCTCATCTCAGATATGAAACTACTCTATTCAGTCTCAGAGCAGAAAACACAAACCCTGCCAAAGCAATTACATGAACAACATCTACAATCAATACATAATCAATATCCATCTTCCTTTTGCATATATATACCGAGCTCGATAGCTGCAGTCGCTTAAGTGCGGCCGTTATCCAGTATTCGGGAGATAGTAGGTTCGAACCCCACTGTCGGCAGCCCTGAAAATGGTTTTCCGTGGTTTCCCATTTTCACACCAGGCAAATGCTGGGGCTGTACCTTAATTAAGGCCACGGCCGCTTCCTTCCCACTCCTACCCCCTGCGGGTGGGGGACGTACATGTAGAATACACCCGCGGTATCCCCTGCCTGTCGTAAGAGGCGACAAAAAGGGGCGACCAAGGGCTGACTGAATTAGAACCATGAAACTAATTTTGAATCGTACCATCACGCGGGGAACACCATAGGTTGCCTGTACTTGCGAGTAGTACCACTAAATTCGGTACGAAATAGGTTTGTGATTAGTAGCAGTAAAAGCCTGGCCTGGTGGATTCCAGTACCCGTGCGTCGTACCCATGTGTGCAACACCGCGGGTCAGGGCGTAGCCTGTGAGTTGTACCACTATATGAGCAGCACCGTGGGTCTGCGTTGCCTGTGATCAGTACCCACTATGTGAGGAGCACCACGGGAATACCGGCGCCCGTGTTTAGTACACCTAGGTGGGGAACCTTCTCGGTTTGCGTTGACTCTGAGTTGGGCCATTGTGTGAGACACACCATAGGTCTGCGTTACTTGTACGTATTGCAATACTTGTGAGTAGTACCATCTTTTGTGGAACACCGTGAGTCTTCGCTACTTCTGATTAATACCCCAACATGACACATACCATGTTTCTATTTTACTCGCGACATGTACCATTCTGTGGAGCCTTAGACGTGGATTTTGCACCCCCTTTAGACACCAAGCATCATTGTGCTTTAATAGTGGTTCCTTGGTCGGTGATAATGTTATTTTCGATCTGTATTGAGTCCGATCCACTGGTTTTTGTTTGTTTGTTTTGTGTTTTGTTGAGTTCCTGCCCATCCATTCATTCTTCATGCCGTATTTTATTTTTATTTTGGTCAGTGGATGCCTTTGCAATTTTTGTTCTTTCATTTCGTACCATTAGGGGCCGATGACCTTTGATGTTAGGCCCCTTAAAACAACAAGCATCATCATCATCCTTCCCACTCCTAGCCCTTTCCTGTCCCATCGTCGCCGTAAGACAATTCTGTGTCGGTGCGACGTAAAACAACTCGCAACAACAACCTTTTGCATATAAAATAAATTGCACAGCAATATTAAGAAAGATAGATGTAATCATCGACAGCTTCTATATCTATCTTTGACACAAGATAAAACTTTAAAAAGACAACCAACATGCAGAAATTCCTCACAGAATAGGTATGAGTTGGATAGCATTCCGAAGACTAACATTCATCCTGACCAACAAGGGTGTTCCAATTAACCTGAAAACTAAGGTGTTATAAATAGGGTAGGTATGGAACAAAAAAAACCCATTCTGCTTACTCTTATATTTTGTTGCCTTTTCTTTTAGCTGTTGTTCCCTTTAAGTAAATAAACGGTTGTGTGATTTGTTCGCTCTATAATTTACGGAATCTCTTTCATCTGGCGACTGCAACAGAATTTCAAATCATATTATGGAGAAATTAGTGAGAGCAAACGTTACGTCGTCAATTCACACGGTCACTCAACGAATTTAAACAGAAGTTAGAAACAGATCCACTCACCACGAACCTACTACGATGACGTGGCAGGGGGAGAAGTGATACTCCCACGTGGCGCGTCCCAGGTGACGGATAGGGGGGTCCTAACCGGCTTGCCAGCGGACTTGAGGGAAATAAAATACCTCTCGCGGACCAAACACACTACCCCTGCGGGTGGGGGACGCACATGTAGAATACACCCGCGGTATCCCCTGCCTGTCGTATGAGTCGACTAAAAGGGGCGACCTAGGCGCGGACATGGATTGCGGTTTGGAATAATGTGTTGGACCCCCTGTGGATGGGAGGAGTTGAGTACATTCCCAGGTAATCCCTGCCTGTCGTAGAAGGCGACTTAAAGGGTCATGTGGCCATGGTCCCCTCTTTATTTTTTATTATTTATCCGAGGGTCAGATGTAGACCATATCAAAATTTTGAAGTGCGTGCTGCCCGGAGATGGGCCTCTTACGTGTGCGATTACGCCCAAAAGCCCGCAACTGTCCACCCAGGACCATTGCGTGGTGGGAGCGCCATGTACGTTGGCAGTAGTATCAGCCTGACAACACAGGTCCCCGCACAGCCGAATGCCAGAAGGACATATTATTATTAATTATTTTAATTTATTTTTCTTATTTTTAGTGCTCTGTACACGCTATGGGGTACATGCTTTTGCAGGTGACTGGAGGAAGGGAGTCTTAGTGCTCATTGCCTCAGTCAACCCGTATTAGGCATCGTCAAACATCGGAACCCGGGCAGTACCTGCTACGACCAGGTGGGTATTGCCTTGGCTGCTTGGTTCGTCTACAGAGACCCCTGATCGGAGTGGGTGGCATTCGGGGAGGAAACTTTCGGGAATGGCTTCCAAACGAAGTCGCCCTTCTCAAGGTGGTCCCCCACCTAAGTCTTTAACTTTTGCTTCCCTGAGAGGTCCAACTCTCTGGGAACATGCGCAGCGTGAAGGAATGGGATCCAGCTTTCCTAGGTTTCTGGTCGCTACCAGAACCGATGGGCATGATTTTAAGCTGGTGAATTCGATCCTTTTTAGTCGAAACATCCAAGGCGTTTACGGCGAACTTGAGGACCTTAAGAAAATGCGCAACGGTAGTTTGCTTATGAAGACTCGTACAGCACTGCAAGCTGATCAGCTGCTTAAGTGCGACCACTTTGGCGAAATCCCCGTCAAAGTGGAGGAGCATAAGTCCTTGAACCTGGTTCGCGGAGTCATCTTTCACCGCGACCTTATTTTTAACACTTACGACGAGGTGATGGAAGACATGAAGAACCGTGGCGTGACACACGTCCGGCGCATTACGCGCAAGGCCAACGGTGAAGACGTTGCCACTGGTGCCTTCATTGTCTCGTTCAAGTTGTCAGTGTAACCAGAGATAGTCAAGGTAACAACTTATCGTTGCGATGTGAGACTGTACAATCCGCCTCCTATGCGATGCTATCAATGTCAGCGATTCGGACATATGGTATCTCGCTGTTCGAACCAGGCTGTATGTGGTGCGTGTGGACGAGTAGCTCACGGCGCGGAGGAGTGCACAACTCCGTACAAGTGCACTAACTGCTCCGGTTTTCATTCTCCTCGGGATCGGAACTGTCCGACATACCTGAGTGAGAAGAAGATCCAGGAGATCAAGACCCTGGATGGTCTTTCCTACCAGGAAGCGCGCCGTAAGTTTAATTCCATGAATACACCTGCCCGTACACTCGAATACACCATGATAGCTCAAGAGTCTTCCAGGTTCGTCATTTTCAACAACGTCACCTGTGCTGATCGCTGCGCCCAAGGCGACTGTTGCTGCTCCCAGCGACGTCGCAAAGAGTAAAAGATCGAAGGGGGGGACCACCCCACCTTCGACCAACCAGAAGTCTGTGCAGGCTGGCAGTTCCCAGCCGGCACAGCACGGGGGGAAGACTAAGTCCCCCCCCCCCTAGGAGGTCGACGAAAGTCGAGCCCCAGCCGGCGGAGGCGGCATCGTCGACCAGGGCTGGGAAACCATCTCCCAGCCCGTCTAAACTAGAAAAAAAGAAGGGGAAGAAGAGTGCACGTCCTGGGCGCTGTCGGACTTCACCCGCGAAGGAGATGTCATGCCCCCGCCTGAGGGGTATTAGTCTGCGCCGGGGGTACTCCTGTTCCCAAACCTGCGCGCTCTCCTCGTAGGGGACCTACTCGCCCCCGAAAAACGTCGAAGATCTGGGCGGCATCCCCGCCGTCTGTTGACGACGAGATGGATGTCGCGCTGTCCACTACATCTACGGATGAAGATGTTGATAGTCTTTAGGTTTGTGAGCATTTTATCGCTCATAACCTAACACTACTTATATCGTCCACACTGTGGCACTGTTACAGTGGAATTGTAATGGTTATGACAGGCATCTTGCTGAGTTACGTCAGCTCATTAGTGAGTACGCAGCGAGTATAGTCTGTATTCAGGAGACCAACTTCAGACCTGGTCATCGTACGGTCTTGAGAAATTTTAGGCTATACTCTACAGAACGATACTATGCTCACCGGGCTTCCGGTGGCGTTGGCATTTTTGTACGTTCTGATACCTACAGCGAAGAGGTTCCATTAAGAACCCCGCTCGAGGCTGTAGCTGTTCGCGTTTCACTGCCTGTCATAGCAACAGTGTGTAATGTTTATTTTCCACCAGGCCAGCATCTTAATATAACTGATGTCGTTGATCTCACCTCCCTTCCTTTTATTGGGCTATTTTAACGCCAAACCCCATGTGGGGCTCTGAGACGCCTTGCCCCCGGGGAAGATAGCTGGAAACATTAGCAACAGAGCTGGACTTATGTATTTTGAACCCAGGGGAATCAATTCACTTTAGTGTACGTTATGGCACGTATTCTCGCATCGACCTAAGTCTATGCAGCCGAACGTTAGTTCCACTGTTTCGGTGGAATACACACGATGATCTCTGTGACAGTGACCATTTTCCCATTATCCTTACTTTGTTGAAGCATGAATCCGTCGAGGCTCCCCCTCGATGGATTCTTAAAGGTGCTGATTGGGCAAAGTGCTCATCACTAGCTGTCTTTAATGACGATATCAGGCGGACTGTAGGTGAGGAAATAACTTATGTCACCCAAGTTATTCTTGCTGCTGCTGCTGCTGCGGAGTCCATTCCGTTCTTCTCGGGGACTCCTCGCCGAAAACTCGTTCCCTGGTGGAACGATGAAATAGCAGCAGCCATCACAGAACGCCGTCGCGCTCATAAATCTTACCGTAGACAGCCTACTGTGGCCAACTCGGTAACATTTAAGAAACTCCGCGCTAAGGCGCGAGTTCTTATTCGACAAAGTAAGAAGGCTTCATGGGAGAGATATGTGTCTTCCATGACGTCACATACTCCATCATCCCAAGTGTGGACGAAGCTTCGACGGATTTCGGGTATTCACGGATCATCTGCTGTACCGGGAATTTCCATTGCAGGCAGTGTCGCCACTGACGTTCTTGCGATTGCTAACCATCTCGCTAGTCATTTCGCGGATGTCTCCGGCCCCGGGAATTTCCATCCTGATTTCCTACCTCTGAAGCAGGAGGCAGAACGTCATCACCTTATTTTTGCCACCCAAGCTTCAGAGGACTACAACGTGCCCTTTACGGAGTGGGAACTCCGCAGCGCCTTAGCGCTTTGCAAGGACACGTCTCCTGGACCGGACAACATCCATAACCAGATGTTGAAACACCTTAGTGATGATAGTTTACTATATCTCCTTCGTGTGTTCAACCGAATCTGGACAGAGGGTGATTTTCCGTCTCAGTGGCGAGAGGGCATAGTCATCCCTGTCCTCAAGCCTGACAAAGATCCTAAGTATGCAGGAAGTTACAGACCGATTTGTCTTACAAATTGCCTGTGTAATCTATTTGAGAGGATGGTAAATCGCAGACTCGTGTGGTGTCTGGAGAAACAAGGACTCTTGTCCGAGTACCAATGTGGATTTCGAGCCGCTCGATCCACCACAGACCACTTGGTACGCCTGGAGAGCTCTATCCAGGATGCGTTTCTCCGAAAACAGCACTTGGTAGCTGTCTTCTTTGACTTGGAGAAGGCCTACTACACCACCTGGCGATATGGCATCCTTTCAGTCCTGCATCAATGGAGATTCCGAGGTAACTTGCCGGTATTTATTGCGAATTTTTTGTCCCTCCGTCTATTCCGTGTCCGAGTAGGTAGGACATATTCGCAATACCACGTTCAAGAAAATGGAGTCCCACAGGGATCGGTTCTTAGTGTCACTCTGTTCGCGATTGCCATAAACGGTATTGTCGCTGCTGCTGGTCCAGCCGTAATACCGTCCCTATATGTGGATGATTTTGCTCTGCACTATAGCTCGTGCAGTATGGCAGTCGCAGAGCGACAGTTACAGCAAGCTATTAGGAGGGTGGAGAAGTGGACCTTAGAACATGGCTTTCGGTTTTCTGCCGCAAAGACCTCCGTTGTCCACTTTTGTCGTCAACGTACACTTCACCCTCATCCTGAGCTTTATCTAGGAAATGTCGTTCTTCCAGTTGTTGACACCTACCGATTTCTTGGGCTCCTTTTTGACAGTAAATTATCGTGGGAGCCACACGTGCGGGAGCTAAAAGTGCAATGCACCAAGAGGCTTAACCTCTTGAAGTTTCTTAGCAGCACTAATTGGGGAGCTGACCGCGTGGTGCTCCTGCGATTCTATCGGGCACACATTTTATCTCGGTAATAATAATAATTTCGTGTGGCTATTACTAGCCGATTGCAGCCCTTGTAAGGCAGACCCTCCGATGAGGGTGGGCGGCATCTGCCATGTATAGGTAACTGCGTGTTAGTGTGGTGGAGGATAGTGTTATGTGTGGTGTGTGAGTTGCTGGGATGTTGGGGACATCGCAAACACCCAGCCCCCGGGCCATTGGAATTAACCAATTAAGGTTAAAATCCCCGACCCGGCCGGGAATCGAACCCGGGACCCTCTGAACCGAAGGCCAGTACGCTGACTATTCAGCCAACGAGTCGGACATTTTATCTCGGTTAGACTACGGCAGTGCAGCATAATGCTCCGCAAGGCCAAGCGTTCTTGCGAAGCTGAACAGTATCCACCACAGCGGGGTTAGGTTGGCGACGGGAGCTTTTCGTACTAGCCCCATCGCTAGCCTGCTCGCTGAGTCTGGTGTGCCGCCTTTACACCTGAGGCGCCAGCAAATGCTTCTTTTGTATGCTGCAAATTTGCGACAGATGCCACTTCATCCGAGCTACCCCTGCGTATTCAACAATGGCAACCGTTTGTTGTACGTTGCTCATCCTCGTGCGACGCGGCCGGTTGGGATACGCTTGGATAGCAATTATGAATTGTTTGACGTACCTTCGATTCCTTGCCTTGTCAGACAACCAAGTGGGGTACCTCCGTGGGTTGTACGACGACCTGATATAATCCTGGAATTGCACACTGGCCCGAAAGGAGACACGGACCCTTCGATTTATCGGAGGATCTACCTGTCCGTTCTTGGCCGCTATCCAGGTTCGGTCGTCGTTTACACGGATGTTTCAAGGATAGATATGAAGGTGGGCTGTGCGTTCGTTGTCGACAATGATCGGTTTCTTTTTGCTCTCCCGGACACCTGTAGTGTGTACACGGCAGAGCTCTATGCTATATGTGAGGCTCTGCGGTACGCACTAGACAATGTACGCCGACACTTTCTCGTGTGTACTGACTCCTTGAGTTCGCTTCAGTCTATTGATACCTGTTTCCCTCGGCACCCTCTGGTGCAGCGGATCGAGGACCTGCTGGCCGGGTGTTCGGATGCCGGCACCAGAATTACGTTCGTGTGGCTCCCCAGCCACATGGGCATAGAGGGAAACGAGTTAGTAGATCAGGCTGCCAAGGAGGCAGTTACACTGCCCCCGTTGCCTTTCAAGGTTCCAGCAAGTGATATTCGCTCTCAGCTGAGACATCTGGTTATGTCTCATTGGGAGATGGAGTGGCAGGCCATCCCACTTCCCAATAAGCTGCGAGCGATAAAAGAAACAACGAAGGTATGGAGGACTTCCCTTCGGGCTTCGCGGAGGGAAGCCGTGGTATTATGTCGCCTTCGGATCGGCCACGGTATCTTGACGCACTCCCATCTACTGAAAGGAGAACCCCCTCCGGTGTGTACCTGCGGCGACCATCTTACCGTGGTACACATCCTTACGGAGTGCGTGGACCTGGTCGATCTGCGCCGTAGTATTAACCTTCCGAGTACTATCTCCCTTATCATGCGCGATGACGAGCTGTCAGCAGACCTCGTCATCCGCTTTATGAGGGATAGCGGTCTGTTTTATCGTGTGT
Source organism: Anabrus simplex (assembly GCF_040414725.1). NCBI lineage: Eukaryota > Metazoa > Arthropoda > Insecta > Orthoptera > Tettigoniidae > Anabrus > Anabrus simplex. Next base: position 68,152,744 of record NC_090268.1, on the reverse strand, counting down.
GATCATGTCCTTTGTCCTAGTGTTGTTTATGTCAGTTCCGCTTTTATCTCATTGACTCCATTTTAGTTTGTGTTGCGCATTTTAATGTGTTATTTTAACGTCTAACGTACATTATGTGTTAATATCTGTATTACTGGGCGATGCCTTATTCCTTCGATTTCCTGTACTTTCTCTTATTTTAATAGAACATAAGGCATTGCGTATTAGATCCACTGACTGTTTTAATCTCACCCTCATTTTTCTTCATTACCATTCTTTTTTAACTCTAGTCAGTGGATACTTTTTAAAATTTTAACTTCATATCTCATGTCCTTCATTTCGTTCCATTAGGGGCCGATGACCTTCGATGTTAGGCCCCTTAAAACAACAAGCATCATCATCATCATATTCCGTGTCCGAGTAGGGAGGACCTATTCGCAATACTACGTTCAAGAAAATGGAGTCCCACAGGGATCGATTCTTAGTGTCACTCTGTTGGCGATTGCTATAAGCTGTATTGTTGCTGCTGCTGGTCCAGCAGTAATACCGTCGCTATAGTGGACGATTTTGCTCTGCACTATAGCTCGTGCAGTATGGCAGTCGCAGAGCGACAGTTACAGCAAGCTTTCAGGAGGGTGGAGCAGTGGACCTTAGAACATGGCTTTCGGTTTTTCTGCCGCAAAGACCTCTGTTGTCCACTTTTGTCGTCAACGTACTCTTCACCCCCATCCTGAACTTTATTTAGGCAATGTCGTTCTTCCAGTTGTTGACACTTGCCGATTTCTTGGGCTCCTTTTTGACAGCAAATTATCGTGGGAGCCACACGTGCGGCAGTTAAAAGTGCAATGCACTAGGAAGCTTAATATCCTGAAGTTTCTTAGCAGCACTTCTTGGGGGGCTGACCGCACGGTGCTCCTACGATTCTATAGGGCACATATTTTATCTCGACTAGACTACGGCAGTGCAGCATATGGCTCAGCAAGACCAAGCGTTCTTGCGAAGCTAAACAGCATCCACCACAGCGGGGTTAGGTTGGCGACGGGAGCTTTTCGTATAAGCCCCATAGCTAGCCTGCTCGCTGAGTCTGGTGTGCCGCCTTTACACCTGCGGCGCCAGCAAATGCTTCTTTTGTATGCTGCTAATTTGCGACATATGCCACTTCATCCCAGCTATCCTTGCGTATTCAACAATGGCAACCGTTTTCTATACGCTGCTTGTCCTCGGGCAACGCGGCCGGTTGCTATACGCTTGGAGAGCTGTTCCAGGTTGTTTAACGTACCTTCGGTCCCTTGCCTTGTCAGACAACCAAGTGGGGTACCTCCGTGGGTAGTACGGCGACCTGAAATAATCCTGGACCTACACACTGGCCCGAAGTAGAATACGGACCCTTCGATTTGTCGGAGGCTCTTCCTGTTCGTTGTTGGCCGATATCCAGGTTCAGTCGTCGTCTTCACGGACGGTTCAAGGATAGATACGAAAGTGGGCTGTGCGTTCGTTGTTGATAATGATACGTTTCCATTTGCTCTCCCGGAAACCTGTAGTGTGTACACAGAAGTGCTCTATGCTATCTGTAGAGCTCTGCGGTACGCACTGTACAATGAGCGCAACACTTTCTTGTGTGTAGTGACTCCTTGAGTTCACTCCAGTCTATTGATACCTGTTTCCCTCGACACACTCTGGTGCAGCGGATCCATGACCCCACGAACCTGCTACGCAGGCGTAGCAGCGGAAGAGGTGATACTCCCACGTGGCGCGTCCCAGGTGGCGGATAGGGGTGTCCTAACCGGCTTGCCGGCGGACTTGAGGGAAATAAAATACCTCTCGCGGACCAAACACGCACCCCCTGTTGGTGGGGGAGGCTGACGAATAATACACCCACGGTATCCCCTGCCTGTCGTGAGAGGCGACTAAAAGGGGCGACCAAGGGTTGATTGTATTAGAACCATGAAACTACTTGTGATTAGTACCGCCACGCGGAGAACACCAAGGTTTGGTTTTACTTGTGCGTAGTACCACTACATTGGGTACGAAATTGGTTTGTGATTAGTAGCACACCGGAGCACCGTGCGGTCGGCTTTTGCAGTACCTGTGATTAGTACCACCATATGAGAAGAACCATGGGATGATAGCTACCATGGTTCTGCCTTGCCTGTGATTAGTACCCACTATATGAGGACCACCAGGGGATAGGGAGAGGTCCCTGTGGTTAGTACTCTTATGTGATGAACACCATAGGTTTGCGTTGCCTGTAAATGGCGCCGCAAAGTGAGAAAAACATAGGTCTGTATTCTATGTCGGATTTCATAAGCTCTGAGTAGTACAATAATGTGTGGAATACCGCAAGTCTCTGCTACTTTTGATTATTACCGCAAGAGAACAAATACTATTGTTCTATTTTGCTAGCGATCAGTACCGGTACGAGGGGCCGATAACTTCCATTTAGGACGCCCTGTTGACTGCACGCATAATCGATTGTGTTATGCTATAGCAGTAGTCACTTGGTCAGTAATACTATTTTGTCACGTCATTTTATGTGAATGTGAGACCTTGCGGGTCGCATCCACTGATTGTTTTAAATTCATGTCCATCCATTCATTCTTCGTTCTCGCGCTTTTGAATTCTGGTCAGTGGCGAATTTTAGACTTTTAATATGTCATTCCATTTCGTCTCATTTCGTACCAATAGGGGCCGATGACCTAGATATTACTTACTTACTTACTTACTTATCCGGCGCTACAGCCCAGTGTGAGCCTTGGCCTCTTCTACGATATTCCGCCATCTACTTCGATCCTGAGCGGCTGGTCTCCACGGGCGGATGTTCATTGCCCTCAAGTCAGCTTCAACTTCATCACTCCATCTATTACGGGGCCTTCCTTGTCGCCGTCTTTTGTCTACTCGGGATTTAACTACTTTTCTTGGCATTCGATCTTCCTCCATTCTTTCCACATGGCCAAGCCATCGCAGTCTCTGTGCCTTAATAAATCTAACTATATCCTCCTGGTCTAGTATGTTTTGTATTTCAGCATTCGTCCTTATCCTCCAACCATTCTGGTCTTGAATTGGGCCATATATTCGTCTAATAATCTTTCTTTCAAATATCTTTAACTTATTTGCGTCATCAGATAAAAGGTTCCAGGCTTCTGAGCCATATGTCAGTACAGGTCTAATAAGGGTCTTATATATTTTGAATTTTGTAGGTTTAGACAATAGACGAGATTTAAATAATGTAAGATTAGCATAATAGGCCCTGTTTCCAGCTATTATTCTACGATGTATCTCCTCACTTATTCTATTATTATTTGTCAACATGGTTCCCAAATACTCAAAACTTCGTACATTCTCAAAATTATGGCCGTTTATTGTCAGATTATCTTGACTTCTTCTGCCCTCTATAACAGTCACATGCATATACTTAGATTTACTGTCATTCACCTCTAATCCCATCCGTTTTCCTGCTTCCTCCATTTCAAGAAACATTTCCTTCAAATATCTATCACTCCTGGCCATTAACACTACATCATCTGCATATGCACAAATTTGTTTAGATTTATATACAATATTTCCTGTATCCATTATTTTTTCAAGGACTTGGTTAATTGCCAGATTAAACAAAGTAGCTGAGAGTGCATCACCTTGTCTGACTCCTGTATTAAGAGCAAACTCATTTCCAATTCTTCCATCCACCATCACCTTTGCCCTTACTTCTCCTAAAGTGATTCTGAACATCCTAATCAGTTTCTGTGGTATTCCTATTGTCTCCATGTATTCATATAGCTTATCCTTGTATATACTGTCAAATGCTTGTCTAAAATCTACAAACAACATATGTAGATCTATATTATGCTCATAGCATTTTTCCATCGTTTGACGTACCACGAATATTTGATCTACTGTGCTCCTATTTCGCCTGAAGCCACACTGTACTTCATCCAATCTTTCTTCAGCATATGGAGTCAGATATTGTAATAGGATATTTGAAAATACTTTATAGATGATATTCAGTAGTGTGATTCCCCTATAATTAGTGCATTCATATTTATTTCCCTTCTTATATATTGGGAAAATTATTCCTGTATTCCACTCATCAGGTATCCGTTCTTCCTCCCAAATCTTAATAATCAGTTCATGTATCTCTCCTAGCATTTCTTTGCTACTATTTTTAATCAGTTCACTTGTTATTCCGTCTTCTCCTGCTGCTTTATGGTTATTTAATTTTGCAATAGCATTTTCTACATCTTTCAATGTGGGGGCATTTATCCATTGTTCTGGTCCATTCTGCTTCATATGCCGTTCACTTTCTTCCACATCTTCTCTTTCCTTGTTAAGGAGCTCTCGGAAATATTCGGTCCATCTTTCACTTATTTCCTCTTCATTCTGTAATAGCTTACCTTCTTTATTCTTACAGCCATTCAATCTTGGCTTATACCCTTTCCTGAAATAATTAATTTCAATATAGAATTCCTTTGTCCTCTTCTGTAACCTTTGTGTCTCTATACTCTCTAGTTTCTTCTTAATCATCTCTCTTTTCTTCTTCTTACAGATGTTATTAGCTTCACGTCTGCATTTCTCATAATTTTCCCTATTTGACCTTGTATCTCTCTGTAACATTTTTGCTCTTGCTGCATTCTTCTTTCCAATCGCTTCCTCACACTCCATATCGAACCAAATATTTCTTTTCTTTTTGGCTATACCCAGTGTTTCTTGTGCCGCTTTTTGTATGCACTTTTGAACTTTTGCCCACCTTTCCTCTATTCCAGAAACTTGTCCAATCATCTGTAAAGTATTATTCATTTTTGACTGGAATTCTTGTTTTCCTTCTGGTTGTTGTAGTTTTTCCAAATTCCATTTCTTTCTTTCCGTAGGTTGTCTCCTCTGTCCTATTGCCAACTTTTGCCTCACTATTGCTTTTACTAAATAATGATCAGAATCACAGTTTGGCCCTCTGCATGTCCTTACGTCAATAATCGATGCTGCATGCCTCGTTGTTACTAGTACATGATCTATTTGATTTACCACATTGCTTCCTGGCATCTTCCACGTCCCTTTATGTATTTTCTTATGATCAAAGCAGGTGCTTTTAATTATAAGACCACTCGTAGTTGCAAACTGTCCCAAGTAAAAACCATTCTCATTTGATTCTTCATGTAGTGTATATTTCCCGGCTATTGGTCTCATACACTCTTCCTTTCCCACTTTGGCATTAAAATCTCCTAAAATAATAGTCATGTCATATCTTGGTCCCTCTTCAACGGTTTGTACTAACTCATCATAAAATTGTTCCTTCCTTTCCTCATCCGCATCTTCAATTGGTGCATGTGCTGATATAACAGTTATGTTCCTAAACTTCCCCTTAATCCGAAGCTTACATATTCTATCTGAGATCGGTTCAAATCCTATTACACTCTTCTTCAATTTCCCATGTACTATAAATCCCGTACAGAACTGTCCTGTTCTTTCTTCCGGCCCACTGTAATAGAGGTTATAATCTTTCTTTTCAATACATCCTTGCCCTTTCCATCTTATTTCCTGAATCGCTACTAAGTCGTATCCAAATCTTTTTGTTTCATTTACAATTTCTTGCATTTTTCCCGGTTTCAACATTGTTCTTACATTCCATGTCGCCATGTTTATATCCGATTTCCTTACTCGTGTCCTTTTCCTAAGCTTTTGTCGTCTTCGATTTCCATCCGGTTTTCTCGTAGAAGTCTTCTGAACAATGCTTTTTTTACAAGGTGAGGCCGTTAACCCCACGCTCAACCCTATCCACTGGCTGGGGACATTGATTTTGGAGCATCCTACTCCTAGACAGGTTGTCTTCACCACGACTAAGGAGTCCCGTCTACCCCGTCTTACATCCTCAACTAATTAACCCCAGTGAGGATGGGTTGCCTCATCCGCCTTTTCCACCATTCCGAAGGTCTCCTTCTCTGCTGGATCCGTCGTTAAGGTCTTCACCCGTAACCCTGGGCAAGGGTTCCACGTTATACCCCGTGGGACTGGGTCCCCACCTGAACTTAGCCATCCTTTTACAACGGCCTACTGGAGTAGAGGATGCCCACCCCCGCAACGTGGATGCGCCAGGCAGGAGTTACTCAAGTGGGGAATAGGGAAGGTGGCCCTATCTCCCTTGAGTCGGGTTAATGGTTGTGTATGGTACCACAACCAAAGGCGATGACCTAGATATTAGGCCCCTTTAAACAACAATAATCAATCAATCATCATCGGATCCAGGACCTGCTGGTCGGGTGTTCGGATGCCGGCACCAGAATCACATTTCTGTGGCTCCCAAGCCACATGGGCATAGAGGGAAACGAGTTAGCAGATCAGGCAGCCAAGGAGGCAGTTACACTGCCCCCGTTGCCTTTTAAGGTTCCAGCAAGTGATATTCGCTCTCAGCTGAGACATCTGGTCCTGTCCTATTGGGAGATGGAGTGGCATGCCATTCCACTTCCCAACAAGCTGAGAGCGATAAAAGGAACAACGAAGGTATGAAGGACTTCCCTTCGGGTCTCGCGGAGGGAAGACGTGGTATTATGTCGTCTTCGGATCGGCCACGGTATCCTGACTCACTCGCATCTTTTGAAAGGAGAACCCCCTCCGATGTGTACCTGCGGCAACCATCTTACCGTGGTACACCTCCTTACGGAGTGTATGGACCTGGTCGATCTTCGCAGTAGTCTTAACATTCCGGGTACCGTCTCCCTTATCTTGCGAGATGACGAGCAGTCAGCAGACCTCGTCATCCGCTTTATGAGGGATAGTGGTCTGTTTTACCGTGTCTAGTGATGTCCTTTGTCTTCGTGTCTTTGTTTCCATTACGCTTTTAACCTATTGACTTCATTTTAGTTTGTGTTGCGTATTTTAATGTGTTCTTTTAACGTCTCTCTTAAATTATGTACTACCAGGCAATGCCTTATTCTTTTGTTTTCCTGTATATTCTCTTATTTTATTAGAAAATTAGGCATTGCGTATTAGATCCACTGATTGTTTTAATCTCACCCTCATTTTTCTCCATCATCATTTTTTTTTTAAACTTTAGTCAGTGGATATGTTTTAAAATTTTAACATCATCTCTCATGTCGTTTATCTCGTTCCATTAGGGGCCGATGACCTTCGATGTTAGGCCCCTTTAAACAACAAGCATCATCATCATCCGCTTTATGAGGGATAGTGGTCTGTTTTATCGTGTCTAGTGATGTCCTTTGTCCTGGTATATTTGTTTCAATTGTGCTTTTATCCCATTGACTTCTTTTTCGTTTGTGTTGCGTATTTTAATGTGTTATTTTAACATCTAATGTAAATTATATATCTGCACTACCAGGCAATGTCTTATTCCTTTTCTCCCCGTATTCTCTCTTATTTTATTTGAAAATAAGGCATTGCGAATTAGATCCACTGCTGTTTTAATCTCATACTCATTTTCTCATCACCATATTTTTTTACTCTTGTCAGTGGATTCATTTAAAAAATTTAAATATCATGCATCATGTCGTCCATCTCGTTCCATTAGGGGCCGATGACCTTCGCTGTTAGGCCCCTTAAAACAACAAGCATCATCATCATCATCAGATCCACTCAAGAATGTTGCTATTACAGCATTTAAGATATTCGATGATAAAGCATCGCGTCTTCTGATAATAGAAGGAAAGATTCGAAATTTATTATTTGCAGCTGAAGATTTCGACGAACAGGTATGTAGAAAAAATACGAAGCAGCTGAAGAGTACATAGAGGAAAGGATAACAGCAAAGAGCAGGTATGAGAGTTTGTTCCTTGAATCATTAAATGTCACACCCGAAAGTGGCGCAGCTAGTGTTATCTCAAGCTCCCTAATAAGAAACTTACAACTGCCTAAACTGGAGTTAAAGGCATTTGATAGCAATATTTGAAATTGGTCAGGATACTGGGGACAGTTTCGTCAGATAAATGATGATATTTCTATAGCTGATGAGGATAAGTTCCAGTATTTAATCCAAGCTACGTACCAGTTCTAGAGAACTTGTAGAAAGTTTCCCTCCTTCAGGACCTAACTACAGTAAGGCCATCGAACAGCTAAAGGCAAGGTTCACCTGTAATGAACTGTTAATAGGAACAAATGTTCGCGAGTTGCTTGGTTTAGTAATGATTTAAACTGCAGATAAGTAAACAATAAATTTAGGCCATTTATATGATGGGTTAGAGACCAAAATGAGAGCTTTAGGAACATTACGAGTAACAAGAGATAAATATGCTGCCACGCTATATCCGTTAGTGGAATCAGCCTTACGTGAAGACATTTTGAGAGCATGGGAAAGAGCACGAACTGTCTCTAGAGCTGAAATTTGTGATTCCAGTGATGGCTTATCTAACTTACTACAGTTCTTGAAACTTGAAGTTGAGAGCGAAGAGCGCTTGCAGTTGGCTCGCGATGGTATTTCTGGCAATGACTGCATCCGTGTTAAGTCTGAAAGTGTTAAACGGAAGAAAGTATCTACTTCGGCATTATGTATTTTTTCCTGGTGATTCTAAGCGGCATGCTGTTAAATGTTTATGGTGCTGCAAGACTTCACATGCTGCGGCAGACTGTTTAGCTAGAACTATGTTATGTGATCAGAAATAGGCTTTACTTCAGAACAAAGCTGTTGTTTCATATGTTTAAAGTCTGGCCATAGTGCCAAGAGATGTAGAAATTATGTTAAATGCTTTGTCTGTCTTAAACGGCATTTAACCACCATGTGCCCAGAAATACCAATACAGTCCAAAATCCTAAGTGTTGAACCTGTTAAAGAAAAGAGTCAATAGTCTCAATCACTCTTGGCTCAGAAATCAGGCGTCACCTTTTTACAGACGGTGATGGTTAAAATTGTGCATAACGGTAAAGTTAAGGAAGTACTGACCTTTATCACAGTGGAGCACAGAGGTCCTATATTTCCAAAGATGTTGTGGAACAGCTAGATATGAAGCCATCTGGGAAGGAGATGTAAAGCCATAGCCTTTCTGGGGAGTTGAAACAACAGCACAACTTGTATGATATAATTGTCCAAAGTATGGATGGTATGGAAGTCAAGGCCTGTATCCTAAGCTCAGGGAGAAAAACATTATTCTCTCTGACATGGGGAAGAATCCACCGGCCATAGGATTACTGATAGGTGCTGATATTTCAGGACTGTTCATGACCGGTTCCTATGTGCAGTTGGACAGAACATTGGTAGCGATTGAGACAAAGTTGGGTTGGACCATACAAGGGCCAGGGAAGAATTTGAATAACCTGCTGACTAACTTAACCTACAACTGCAACTTGGATTTGTCAGACTTATGGAGGTTAGATGTTATAAGTATTAGTGAAGTAGAAGCTGTGAAGTTTAAAGAGGATTCAGTTACTGATACCATTTTATTTTTCATGAAACTGAGATAATCGATGAAGAAGATAGATATGAGGTGCAGCTACCTTGGAAAGAAGGGCCCGCTGAGCTGCTGCATAATAAAGCTTTGGCAGAGAGGAGGCTTAAAGGTGTAACAAAACAAGTCCTCTCTAGTGGGCAACTGGAGAATTATCAAGCAGTATTCCAGGACTGGTTACAGTCAGACATCATCGAGACAGTTCCCGAATGTAAGGATAAGGGGCATTTCTTATTGCATCGGGCTGTAATTAAGCCTAATAGCCAGACTACAAAAATCCGACCGGTTTTTGATGCTTCAGCTAAGGACCGTAATGGGAATTTGTTGGAAGATTGCCTAGAAAAGGGGCCAAATATATTTGAACTGATTCCGAAGTTCAGGAAACATACCTTTGGTATCAGTGCTGACATTAAGAGGGTATTGCCGCAGATTAGCCTATCGCCCAGTGATAGGGATTTCTTGAAGTTGCTATGGTGGATAAATGTTGATACTCAGGAAATGATATGTTTCAGACACCATCATGTAGTGTTTGGAGTTTCTTCATGTCCCTTTCTGTTAACAGCTACCATCACTCATCTGAATCATGCTCCAAAAGAACTCAAAAAGAGGGCTGATATTCTGAAGCAAATGTTTTATGTGGATAACTGTATAACCAGCCTCGAATCTGTGGAATCTGTTACCGGTAGTAAGTTCATGAAAAATGATCCATGAGTAGCCATACTGTTGGCAGCCCTGAAGACGGTTTTTCGTGGTTTCCCATTTTTACACTATGCAAATAGTGGGTCCAATTCGTTCCCAAGAACTAGAACACCTTCTAGTCGGTGTGACGTAAAGCAAATTGTAAAAAATCAAAGTATTTGCTAGGTCTCAGAACCCGTGGACGTACAAGTTATTGTGACAATTGTTGTTGAGGTTACATCTTACAGTACTGCCTCTTTTACGATACCATAGACAAGGAATCTAACATAATTAATGGAAAATAGTTTGTTTAGCACTACTTCTGTCATTTTGTTTTTCATGATCCAGCTTTTCTGATTCTCGACTCGAGAGCATCCTGTGGAGAGCGTTTGGTATGTCATCGCGTTAAGTAGGAACGGCACTTGTCCGTGTGTCTACGTGCAAACACTCTCTCACTAGCACCATCAAGTACCTCTGACTCAAGTATTTCTGAGTTCCCTCGGCCAGTTGAACCGGCTCAAGAATTGGCAACTTGAAGAAAAGCATATAAGTTAATACTGAATTATTGACACCGTGAAATATATTTATAAAATATTTTGCTTGTAAACCTTAACTGAAGAAGTCGCAGACACATGGTGTTTTTTAAAAGTTCATGTCTTACACAAAGTTCATGAAAGAAGCCTCTCAGCTGATGGTCTCTGGAAATTTTGAGCTTAGAGACTGGGTCACGGCACCAAAATTAGATCAATTCTTCGGGGAGAACAAAAATGTCGTTCCTGTTCTCGGTGTAACTTGGGACACTGAAAATGACACGATATTTAGTGATGTAAGTGGTCCTATTATGAAGATAGTCCTCCTTTCGATAGCGCCAAGAATATTTGACCCGCTAGGATATACTTGTCCAATAACGCTCGTTCCAAAATTGATCCTTCAACAAAGAGATAATTAGGATGATTGGCTGGATGCTAAGATTTATAAACAACTGTCGCAATGTTTGCAAGAAATATGAAAAGACCCAAGCGGCAGAGAAGAAACTGTTGAAATGTATTCAGAATGAAAGTTCACACCCTAGTGATAAGAAAGTGATTAAGATGTTATGAAGAGATTTTTTATTTTTGTAAATGTATTTCATTAATTGAAGATGGCAGTTTCCAAGCCTATTACCGATTGGTCAGATGATTTTGGATTGTTGAAAATGGTTACGCATGCTACAGTCATGTCCGTCATCAAGTTGTGATATCGCATCATTAAGACATATCAAATGCAATAAAGTATAGAAGGCACAAGTTCCTTTACTTCAAAATCAAAAACAAACATTGGCGCCCAACATCACGGCTCTCAACCTGAGATGTTCAATACAAGCAAGATCATGAAATGTGTTCTTTTCTTCTTCTTCTTCTTCTTCTTCTTTCTTTGTGTTGTTGGGCCCTGCACACACGCAATTTACCCAGTCACCAATTGTACACTCGCTTGAACACTTTAGTCTCTATGTTTTATTATTATATGAAAGTACATTTATACGATTAGAACAATTAATTATTAGTAACAAGAAAATTAATGTTGAAATTACGTAGAGCGAGATACATCACATTGAGGAATTTCAAGTGTGTGGGAGGATTCAAAGACAAATATTACATTGGTTTAAGTAGTCCGTGATGGCTAGTACAATTTCCGGTGTGGGATTGGATACCAGGCAAGAGACACATGTGGGAAAGGCAACCTTTTGTTCTAATAATACACGAAAAAGAATATTTTGTTGTGAGTTAAATGTTTTACATTGAAGAATAATGTGATTAGCATCCCCAATAGCGTTACCACAGTTACATAGCGGTGAGTCAGTTAATTGTAATTTAAATTTATAAGCTGGTGTTAGTACATGGTTGAAACGAAGGCGAATGATAGTGGTAACATGCCGACGTGTGTAGTTCCCTTTAGCAAACCATGGCCGTAAACAGATAGAAGGTTGCACACTAAAATAAAAACCACCCTTAAAGGTCGCAGATCCTTTCCAATCATCCTGCCATTCCTGACAAAGTGCCTGTTTGATGAGCGGTTGAATATCAGTAGCGGGAAGAGCGATGTTACAGTTGAACCCATGTCCTAAAGCAGCGTCTTTGGCAAGAAAATGAGCTTTGAGATTACCATGAATATTAGAATGTCCTGGAATCCAGACCAACGTTATATCCTGATGGTTTTGATCTAGGTTAAACAATAGTAAAAAAATCATGAAATGTGAAAGGCAGAAGTGAAAACAATGCGTCGCAATTGAGGTTAAGCACCGGAGTAAAAATACAACACATCTCAAATTCGTGGAATCATTCACGGATATTGCATTCTCGTGCATAACGAAAATCAGTGAGGCCAACAACTTCCCCGGAGTGCAGCATAAATCAGTAATCAGGCAAGTACGATTCGATGTTGCGTACATACAAAGAAGTAAAGGCAAGATTTCAAGATTTACATACTTCTCACCGCTCACTGCAAGAATCTCCGTGAGAGCGTGAGTCTCTTTGACAAAGAGGCGGAAAACTATCGATAGCGCTATCGATAGCGACCACTATCGCCTGATATCCATAGTCAGTTGCCTACTATCGATAGTCAACGATAGGTTTTTTTTACCTCATTGGCTTATTTTATACCCTAACAGAAATTGTACCGCTGTTTGCAGTTAACCGGTGAGGAGTTTGTTCCAATTCAAAGGTGTGCATTTAAGTAACTCTGTGTACCTGCGACTTCAGTGCCGGCAGAAAGACTATTTAGCATTTTGGAAGGTGGGATTCTCCATTCAACCTAACCTTAGTTGAGTTGATATCAATACGGGACAAAAAATTAGATTTATAAGTTGTCAGAGATTGTATGTTGACGAGAAAAGATAAGGCACATTTTAGGCCAAAGACTTAATGAAAACAACTGAAAACTCTCCTGCCAGCTGTTGAGAATGCTGTAAAACATTTTTCCAAATATATTACAATACCCAAGAAAATGTCGGGTGATCGCGAAATGAACACTGCAGCTGAACAAGAATTTCTCGGGCGGTCACGTTGTGGGCAAGCGTGTGCAGCCCGAGAATGTCTCGGACGTGTCACTAAAGAGATTTATGAGTGATTCCGATTTGAATTTCAGAAATTACATAGCATGAAATTCTTGTGCTTTGTAATGATTTTTTTGTCGATTGTGTTCAATAAATGTTCTATTTTCAGGCATAATGGTATGATTGGTTCCACTTTTTGAAAACTATGGATTTTTTAAAATGCTGTTTGTTCGGGGCGTCGACCTGTAGAGATCTTTTGCCCCTACTTGCACCATATAATATAAACCTGCGTGTAATTGGAATGGAGGAAGTGTAGAGTGTTGAATGTGAGGAAATGAACGTTTAGGACGACACAAACACCCAGTCTCCAGGCCAGGGATATTAATCATTTACACCTGCGTAGCAGGGGGAGAGGTGATACTCCCACGTGGCGCGTCCCAGGTGGCGGATAGGGGGTCCTAACCAGCTTGCCGGCGGACTTGAGGGAAATAAAATACCTCTCGCGGACCAAACACACACCCCCTGTGGGTGGGGGAGGCTGACGAATAATACACCCACGGTATCCCCTGCCTGTCGTGCGAGGCGACTAAAAGGGGCGACCAAGGGATGAATGAATTAGAACCATGCAACTACTTTTGATTCGTACCATCATGCGGGGAACACCATGGGTTGCATGTACTTGCGAGTAGTACCACTAATATGGTACTAAATATGTTTGTGATTCGTTGCAGTAAAAAGCCTGGCCTGGTGGATTCCAGTACCCGTGCGTTGTACCCATGTGGGCAACACCGCGGGTCTTGGCGTAGCCTGTGAGTTGTACCACAATATGAGCGACACCGTGGGTCTGCGTTGCCTGTGATTAGTACTCACTATGTGCGGAACACCACGGGGCGCTTGGGACCGGCACCCGTGACTAGTACCCTAGGTGAGGAAACTCATCGGTTTGCGTTGGCTGTGAGTGACGCCATTGTGTGCGAAACACCATAGGTCTGCGTTACCTGTACGAAGTACAATACTTGTGAGTAGTACTATCTTTTGTGGAACACCGTGAGTCTTCGCTACTTCTGATTAATACCCCAACATGACACATACCATGGTTCTATTTTACTCGCGACATGTACCATTCTGTGGGGCCTTAGACGTGGATTTTGCACCCCCTTTAGACAAAAAGCATCATTGTGCTTTATAAGTGGTACCTTGGTCGGTAATACTGTTATTTTCGTTCTCTATTGAATCCGATCCACTGGTTTTTGTTTTTGTTTGTTTTGTGTTTTGTTGGGTTCCTGTCCATCCATTCATTCTTCATGACATTTTTTATTTTTATTTTGGTCAGTGGATGCCTTTGTAATTTTTGTTCTTTCATTTCGTACCATTAGGGGCCGATGACCTTCGCTGTTAGGCCCCTTAAAACAACAAGCATCATCATCATCTTAATCATTTACAATTAAACACCCCTGACCCAGCCGAGAATCGAACCCGGGCCACCGGGAGACAGGCGGACGCGTTTCCCCCTACACCGCAGGGCCGGGCAAACTATCGATTACTATCAATAGTAGAGCTCATAATATCGGAAAATATCGACGGCGATTACTATCGATAGTTTGCCGCCTCTACTTTGACATATACACCATCCTTCCTATACATACGGTATTCTTTAGAGATGAGCACTATCGACTGAAAACCGCTATCGACTAGTCGGGCGATAGCCCCTTCGAAATATCGACTAAATAGTCGAATGTTTTCAGTCGAACAAAAGTATTCATTACTTCCTTTCGAGAAGACTGAACAGTCGAATGAAAGTATTCATATAACGCAACTAGTCAGTCCATGAAAAACATTCGAATGTTTCCAGTCGAAACTCTCCGTATCAAAAGTGGAGAGTCGTACTTTTACGAATTCGGCTCATTTTAACGCAATTTACCAACAATTAGAAATCACTTGTATAGACACGCATTAAAATCAGATTTACGCACTCGTTCGTACGCGGGGCTAATAGATAGAGAGATGCCCTTAATACGAACCAACATCATACGAATGGCCTTTCTTGGTGCTAAATAGACAGTGAAACGTAGAAAGACGACAACGAGGCTCTATTCCCGAACAATGTTAACAATGATAATATGTAAAACGTGTTGCTGTAGTACCCAATCAAGATATACTGTAGATGAGAACAGCCAAACACAATACTACCGTATTTTCTAAATTATTATTATTATTATTATTATTATTATTAGTATTAGTATTATACCATAGCGATACGCTATGGTTATACCTTACGTATGAATAGGGCTTTACGTAATTAACATAAACAAATATGCAACGAAATAAAGAGCATATAAACGACAAGAGAAAATCGCCATATATCGTAGGTACATATGAAGTTAACATAATTTTATATTACATATCCGAAGTGACCATAAACCGATAGTTCCATTTGCTTCCATGTCGCTGTGACTTGAGTGCGACTGAATTCAGTCGACTTGTTTTCGGACTTTTTAACCTTCGAATATGAAGCGGTTCTTCTGACGTTTCCACCAACAGGGCGTTGGTTGGTGTTGTTCTGAGGGCACCCACACTGATACGTAATGCAGAAAATTGTAATCGATCCAATGCTAATAGACTTCGTTTAGAAGCTAAATCAATTATATGTGCACTTGTAACCCCTATTATGGGGGTATATGCATATATATTATATATATTCATAAATCCAGCCGAGGGAAATCCAAAGTATCGGTGACACCGAGTACTTTCAAACGGTAGGCAGTAATATTACGCAGCGAGTAAAACGCCAAATTGAGAATGGAGGCCGTGGTAAAAAACAAGTTCTCCAATAAGCATTCCAGGATAACCACAGAGGGCGCAGTGGAAACTATATTAGATAATATTTAAAAAAATTAAAAGAAAATGGCAGGAGAAATAAGGGACATGACGGGTGAAAATAGATGAGAAACCAAGATAAAATTTGGAAATAGATATATTAGAAGAATTAAATCATGCTCTTACAATTATTAGATGAATAGAAGTCTTTACAAATACGGAATTTTCCCAACCACATGTAATACAAATTTGTTGCACCGAGAATAAAACATCCAAGAGAATGAAAGCAAATAAGAGAATAGGCCAGGAGAGGAAAGGGATGGACAAGAAAGGGATGAATACGGTATAAAGAGAAATGTTGAACAACGAGAATAAGAAAAGGATGTACACAGTTACCAGATTGGAGTATACCCGCATGAAGTCTTCTAAGCAAAGGTCTAAATGTAATATGAAAGTTGCCACCTCTTCAATTATCACCCGAATAGGCACAAATTAACGTTGTCACACTGGTGTAAGTCACTGTACACTATAATGAAACAGTCTCAAAGTATGCAAAAACATAAATGGTGAAGCACTGATTAAGCACAAGTGTGTATAGGAGTCGCAGAGTTGCCGATATACCACACGCACATTTGGAAAGCAAATTGTCACTAGTTAGTCAATAGAGGCTTAGATATAGTAAATACAAGTGAAATCTCGGCCTGGAAATGCACTGCTCCCAGTTAGAATATGTAAAGAAAATAGCTCCAAATGCAACCTAGAAGTATTTACAATAAGGACATTATCAGTTTGTCATACCTCATCTTGAACCAAGTAGTTCTGCCCGAAAATGGAGAGTCCAGGGCACATGTCGCTAAGGACGGAGATGACGTTAAAGGTTCCTCCCTCCACACAGGCCAAAGTCCATCTCAACACATTCAAAGGAAGGCCGGGTATTTATAGTGTGGAATAATGAGAAATATGTCTGGAAGATTCCAGAGGTTAGTGGAGCATGCGTGACAAAGCGGGCGATGTCACATGACATCAGGCAGCGAAAAGGAAGTTAGTTTATCGTAGATCGTAAAGGTGGATAGAGCAGAGTTCGTGCAAGGTACGATGTGTGGAAATTCACATAAGTATGTAAGTTCCAGTTGAAGAGAAAATGCGGTGTATATCCAGATGAGGGTAAGTCCATATTAATAGTAGAAAAAGGTTATGTGCGCGGCGAGGTACATAACAGTAGTTGCCGGTGAAGTGAAGAGTCCGTTACACACTGTAATCAAGAGTAGAACGAATGGTTGCACGGTATAGCTGTAATGCTGACAAGGGGTCAGCACCCCATGTACGTTTCGTTACTGTTCATAATATATTGATGTATCGATCAGATTTTCTAATTATAGACTATATTTGAGGATGCCATGTTAGCCTTTGGTCTATATAAATGCCTAAGTATAAATGTTGTGGGACAAAGATGTTATGATCATCGAAAATAATAGGACTTCTATCAAAAACTCTTTTGTTAGTGAAAATCCTCGCCGCACACTTAGGTAAGGAAAGAGAAAGTCCATGGGTCGTTAGCCACCGAAAAACTAGACTCAAAACATGGGGTATTGTGGCTCTACAATTGTCAATGTTGTGGTGTGAACAATAAAGTATATAATCATCTGCAAAGGCTAGAATTCGGGCATACGGTGTTACAATAGATTCTAGATCTTTCATATAGAGAGAAAACAAAAGTCCGCTTAGTATTGATCCCTGTGGCAATCCCCGTGATGTGAACCGGCTATCAATTTTATGTTGAGTTGATTTAATTGTTAAACTACGATTGGTGAATAATTGTTTTAAAATAGAAATGAATCTGATGGGAAATCCATAGGTGGATAACTTCTCCCATAGGATATGTAATAAAACGGCATCATAGGCGTCTTTTATGTCCAAGAAAACTGCAATAGTAGATTGCTCCCGCCATTTTGCTAATAAAATATCGAGAAGTAATATAATAATAGGTTCCTGCGTACTAAGACCGCTCATAAAAGCGAATTGGTACTTAGGTAATAACGAATAATATTCTGATATCCACGCCATTCTTTTCATTAGGATTTTACGGAAAATTTTTCGGATAAATGATCCCATTACAATTCCGCGAAAATTTTCGGGTACTGTGGGTCGTTTGGTGGGCTTTAAAATAAGAGTTATAAAAAATTGTTCCATTGCATTGGTACTTGTAGTGTCTAAAAATGTCATTGTAATATTGTAGTAAGTGGATATGGGCTTGGGAAGGCAGTGTCTTTAGCATAAGATACGTGATTCCATCAGGTCCTGGAGAGGAACTATTAACATTATATAGGAGAGATTGAAGTTCATTATATGTGATTGGTTTTAATAATAAAGTAAAATGACAAGAATCACCCACAGGGGAGGGTAAAAAGGGGGGATTTACTGATACAGGGGCGAGAGTGTGCAGAAAGTCTTCTAAAACTTGTCGAGGAAATGAAAATTGAGCTTGATATTGAAACGTCCTTGTTATCATGCGAATGCCATTCCAGAATTTCGCGGTCGGTAGCTGTGGAGATAAAGTAGAAATGAAAGATTGCCATGCCTTACGTTTCTTGGTGTTAAAAACTAGCTTTGTTTTTGATATGTCATTACGTAATTGGAAGTAATGATGCTGTGTCATAGATTGACGATATTGTTTAAATAATTGTTTTTTCGTATTAATGAGGTCATGGCATTCTTTATCCCACCATTTTATTTCGTACTCCGGGGGAGGGCTCATTACCTTAAGAGGTCTGCACGGATTGAACATATTTAAATAATGAGTTAAATAGGGAACCAAGGTTGAAAAGGTGATATGATTGATACATGCTTGATAAGTTTGAATATTGAAATTTTTATAGGAACGTACATTACTTACGATTGAAGGGGCATTATATCCGGAGGTTGTTGGGCTATTACCATAGGTTATGATGATTGGAAAGTGGTCACTGGTGTAAGTGTCTGATAATGTGTGCCAAGTGGTAATAGGAACCATGTTTGTACGGCATAACGTAAGGTCCACAGCACCTGGTGGAGATCCAGGCGGTGTAAAACGTGTTGGTGAGCCATCATTTAAAATAAAATGGTCATGATGATTTGACATAACAAGTAAATTTGATCCCTTTAACGTGTCCGTTGTACACCCTCACTCGGTGTGGTGACAATTGAAGTCGCCGACAATGAAAAGGTGCTGGAATTGTGCAAATTGATCGAAAAATTGTGTCCATTGACTTTGACATAAATTTTAGGGGGACAGTATATATTCATAAAACAAAGATTACGGTGTACTATCCCTACCGCATACGTGTGTGGAATAATATATTCCAAAGTTAGCGGTATATAACTTAATGTCGTTTGTACACATGTGGCTACACCATCGAAACCATTACCATCATGGCGGAAAACCTGATAAACTGTTAATCGGAAGGAAAAATGTGGTTGAAACCACATTTCCTACAAAATTATAATGTTAGCCTGCTTTTCATTTATTAAAAATTGTAATTCGTGTTGCTTAGAAGTCACACTTCGACAGTTCCATTGTAATAATCTAATCATAAAAGAATATTCATTATATGGTCCCTTGGTTGGTATAGTACATGATGGAGCTGTGGCTCATGGCTCATATTTTGGAGTAACAGTATTATAAGTCGCTGGATTTCCTGATGAAAGCGTTCCTTCGTAGGGGTATAATTTATGGCTTGGGGGGCCACGGAAAGTTGCTGCCCACTTTGTTGTGACAAACTTGGTAGATGTGATACTTGCTCAGATGGTATCATCGTACTCGATGATGGAATAGGGTTTACTGGGACAGAATGCTCATTTCGAAGTATGGCCATGTATCCTTGCCTATCATAGCCGGGTTTAGGTGTGAGAGGGGGTGATTGTATAATAACTTGGGTAAACTTTCGTTTACGGGGGTTTGTTGTCGGTGGAGATTGAGGATTCGTTGGTAAAGGAGGGAATTGATTTTCCTGTTGTTCAGAATAATAAACTGGAAGTGCTGTTCTAGCTTTAGCTTCCGGAAAGGACAGGTATTCTGTGCTCATTAGCCGTTTAATTTTAACCTGATATTTGTGTTCAGGACAGTTCGGAGATCCCGTAATGTGATTCTTCTTACAATAGACACATTGCATGAATTGCTCGGTGCAAGCATTGGTTTCGTGCAGCTGGGAACATTTGCCACAACGTGCATTTTTGCCTGACATTGCCGTATCGTGTGCCCATAACGCTGGCATTTGAGACAGCGGTTAGGTGAAAAAATAAAGGGTTCTACTTCCATATAGACCTAATATAATGCAACATGTGGTGGGAGCGTTTGAGCCCGGAATACGATTTTAATAGAACCCGTAGGGAGATATTGCGTTTCACCATCTTGGATTACTCGACGATTGAGTCTTTGCACACTTTTGACTGGTACTTCAGATTCTAAATACTGGAGTATATCCTCATTAGATAGACGTTTCTCGACTCCGCGGATTATTCCTACACGCAAAAAGGGATATATGCTTTGATTTTCAAAGTTTCTAGAATGGAGCTGTTTAAAAACGCATTGGCTTGAGCAGCCGTATGGAAAGTAACTTGAATTCTGTTGCGACCTTTACGATGGATAGATTTAACATTTAACTTTGTTTCATAGAAACGGCGACCAAGAGCCATAGGATGTAAACTACCTATGTTCTGATCGGTCGTAGATTCCACAAATACAAAATATGGTCCATGGTGAAACCTGTTATAATAGTCCGGAGGAGATACTACTTGTGACACCTCTGGTTGTTGGATACGTTGTTCATCATTAGAACGTGATGACACGTCCGTATTGAGACGTTGCGGATCATTCCCAGGTGACTGAGATCCCTGCTGTTGCCTCGTATCAATAGATGAATCAGTCATCGATTCCTCATCCATGAGTATTTCAATTTCACGATCCACTAGTAAATTAGTCCCGGACATTGCCAATGTCCCCCCACTATCGACAGCCATAGCTTACCACTCCTTCACCACACATATACTATGCACAAATGATCACCAATACCGCGCTCAACTGACCCGCACAAACAAGGTAGTGTACCGCACGACAAATAACGACCAACTGCGAAGACACACAACTGTGTCGACTTTTGTGCTGACTGGACAGTGAAACGTGGAGAGATGCGTGGCGGGAATGCGACTGAATTCAGTCGACTTGCTTTTTAACAAGACCAATTACATGAGATCCTAATGCAAAAAGAACATAGCGGACATCGGCGTGCGATATGACAGGTTGAGGGAAAGGTTATGCATGTTTATTCCGAGTCACCTAAAGAAAATATCACAAGTCTAACCTCATGAAATGCAACTCACTAACTCAAAATACGAATAATTAAACACCACAAGTAGCGTTATCGCGTATTGTAAGTCTAAATGAAATTTCAGAGGGGAAAAACGAAGGGAGAATTATTGTATCAACGTCAGGTTGAAACACAGAGTATAAAAATATTTCGCATATGAATCTCCGGTCAGCAAATACGACATATAGATGTCAACAAAGTACATTATTAACCTTACATGAAATACTATGTAACACCACCATTAACCACAGCCCATTATGTAAAACACGCAAACAAATTTCCCCAAAATTTCAACCCTCCAAAATCCACCTGTAATTTTGAGTAGGTACAAGCGATATTTGTATGATAAACTTGACCGTCTAAAGCACTCGTCACCTTAAAACTCATCAGAATTGATGGCATAATTGTATTTTATATAAAAAAAGAACATAATGCTCACGTTAACTCACGGGAAATGGGGTTAGGTTTAGTTTACGCATGTTCACTGTAAAACGTTGAAAATTAATTAAGTTACATCATTCTTACACCACAGTTTAAGATTAATTTAGTCTCTAAATCATAAATCTTGGTCATGATTTTCCGGATCTTTCTGGGACTGATTTAATTTTCTTTGTAGTAAGGTACGTTGGCTGATAGGGTAAAAGCTAGGATAGGCATCATTAGTTTTAACTTCGGAAGTTTGCGCGGCACTGGAATTAGATCACCGCCTTCTATAGGTATATGTCTTCCCTCAGAATACATTTGATTTCAAAAAAGATAAAATCATGAATGCACACAACAATATTAGTCCTATGATTCGTTTCGAAATTTTCCTTACGAATGCTCTTAACCCAATTTTGCCTTAATACTAGGTCTATTGGAAA
Source organism: Anabrus simplex (assembly GCF_040414725.1). Lineage (NCBI taxonomy): Eukaryota > Metazoa > Arthropoda > Insecta > Orthoptera > Tettigoniidae > Anabrus > Anabrus simplex. The sequence goes on along the minus strand of NC_090268.1, from coordinate 68,130,657 downwards.
CGGGAACACAGAGCTCTTACTTACATCCAGGTACACAGCACATTGAACTATAAACATATTGCATAGGCAACTAAAAATAAAGAAAGTAATTTTGGAGAAGAACACGAGAATCAAAATTAACCTAATCACCACCGACATTGTTAGAATAAATAAGCTCTTTCAGAACAAAAAGCTTCTTACGGCACTGAAAGAGGATCTATAATCTTCTTAAGACCATAAATAAATATCATGTACGATTAATAATATTCAAATTTCCATAAATATTTGGTAACAACACGGCTTACACAAATCAAAACAAACGCATGCTAGACTCCAGCTCCCGCCATTATGGACAGTTTCGATAGGTCGGTTTAGGTCTGAGATATTGTAGTTGGTCTTGTTTTTAAAGTAGTCGACTGTTACGATAATTTAAACTATCGACTAGTTCGATAGTTATCAGTCGATAGTGTCCATCTCTAGTAATCCTAGATTCTAACCTCTTTCCGTTAGTGCATGATCGTAAACATAAACATGCAGTGTATGTGGTGAATTAGAAGGGAACAGTAACCGTCTGTTTTTTTCAATGTCCTGTTTATTCTGCACCCCGGCGTAAGCTACTCACTAGCCTGACACGAATGAAAACTCCCTTTCCTACAAGTCTTACTTGTCTATTAATTGATCTCTCACCTGATATCATTGCAGTTCTTAATCAATTTATTGACGATGCTCAATTGATCCTATAATCATCCCAAGCTCATGGTCCTTTAATTACATATTTCACTAGTATATACATTTAGTCACTCATTTTCATTTGATTTTTTTTGGCTCCCGTTATACTTCACTTTAGTTGCTACTGTTTTTCTTTTTTCGCTACCATCCACAGCTACAGTCTTTTGTTACTCACGTTCCCCGTGCTTCAAACATTATCATACGTAATTCCGGTACATTCGTCATCCCCACGAACCTGCTACGAAGGCGTAGCAGGGGGAGAGGTGATACTCCCAGGTGGCGCGTCCCAGGTGGCGGATAGGGGGGTCCTAACCGGCTTGCCGGCGGACTGGAGGGAAATAAAATACCTCTCGCGGACCAAACACACTACCCGCTGCGGGTGGGGGACGCACATGCAGAATACACCCGCGGTACCCCTGCCTGTCGTATAAGTCGACTAAAAGGGGCGACCTAGGCGCTAACATGGATTGCGGTTTGGTATAATGTGTTGGACCTCCTGTGGATGGGAGGGGTCGAGTACATTCACAGGTAATCCCTGCCTATCGTACAAGGCGACTTAAAGGGTCATGTGGCCATGGTCCCCTCTTTATTTTTTTTATTATTTTTCCGAGGGTCAGATGTAGACCATTCCAAATTTTGATGTGCGTGCTGCCCGGAGATGGGCCTCTAACGTGTGCGATTACGCCCAAAAGCCCGCAACTGTCCACCCAGGACCATTGCGTGGTGGGAGCGCCATGTACCTTGGCAGTGGTATCCGCCTGACAACACAGGTCCCCGCACAGCCGAATGCCAGAAGGACATATTATTATTAATTATTTTTAATATTTTTCTCTAAATTTTATGCTCTGTACACGCTATGGGGTACATGCTATTGCGGGTGACTGGAGGAAGGGAGCCCTAGTGCTCATTGCCTCAGTCATCCCGTATTAGGCATCGTCCACCATCGGACCCCGGGCAGTACCTGCTACGACCAGGTGGGTATTGCCTTGGCTGCTTGGTTCGGCTACAGAGATCCCTGATCGGAGTGCGTGGCATTCGGAGAGGATGTTATCGGGAATGGCTTCCAAACGAAGTCGTCCTTCTCAAGGTGGTCCCCCACCTAAGTCTTTAACTTTTGCTTACCTGAGAGGTTCAACTCCCTAGGAACATGCGCAGCGTGAAGGAATGGGATCCAGCTTCCCTAGGTTTCTGGTCGCTACCGGAAACCGATGGGCATGATTATAACCTGGTGAAGTCGATCCTTTTTAGTTGACACATCGAAGGCGTCTATGGCGAACTGGAGGAACTTAAGAAAATGCGCAACGGTAGTTTGCTTCTAAAGACTCGTATAGCACTGCAAGCTGATCAGTCCTTGAACCTGGTTCGCGGAGTCATCTTTCACCGCGACCTTATTTTGAACACTGACGGCGAGTTGATGGAAGACATGAAGAACCGTGGCGTGACACACGTCCGGCGCATTACGCGCAAGGTCAACGGTGAAGACGATGCCACTGGTGCCTTCATTGTCTCTTTCAAGTTGTCAGTGTTACCAGAGAAAGTCAAGGTAACAACCTATCGTTGCGATGTGAGGCCGTACATCCCGCCTCCTATGCGATGCTATCAATGCCAGCGATTCGGACATATGGTCTCTCGCTGTTCGAATCAGGCTGTATGTGGTACATGTGGACGAGTAGCTCACGGCGCGGAGGAGTGCACAACTCCGTACAAGTGCACTAACTGCTCCGGTTTTCATTCTCCTCGGGATCGGAATTGTCCGGCATAGCTGAGTGAGAAGAAGATCCAGGAGATCAAGACCCTGGATGGTCTTTCCTACCAGGAAGCGCGCCGTAAGTTTAATTCCACGAATACACCTGCCCGTACACTCGACTACAGCATGATAGCTCAGAGTCTTCCAGGTTCATCATTTTCAACATCGTCACCTGTGCTGATCGCTGCGCCCAAGGCGACTGTTGCTGCTCCCAGCGACGTCGCAAAGAGTAAAAGCTCGAAGGGGGGGACCACCCCACCTTCGACCAACCAGAAGTCTGTGCAGGCTGGCAGTTCCCAGCCGGCACAGCATGGGGGGAAGACTAAGTCTCCCCCCCTAGGAGGTCGACGAAAGTCGTGCCCCAGCCGGCGGAGGCGGCATCGTCGACCAGGGCTGGGAAACCATCTCCCAGCCCGTCTAAACCAGAAAAGAAAAAGGGGAAGAAGAGCGCCCGTCCTGAGCGCTCTCGGACTTCCCCTGCGAAGGAGAAGTCATGCCCCCCGTCTGGGGGGTATGAGTCTGCGCCGGGCGGTACTCATGCTCCGAAACCTGCGCGCTCTCCTCGTAGGGGACCCGTTCGCCCCCGAAAAACGTCGAAGTTCTGGGCGGCATTTCCGCCGTCTGTTGACGACGAGATGGATGTCGCGCTCTCCACTACATCTACGGATGTAGATGTTGATAGTCTTCAGGTTTGTGAGCATTTTGTTGCTCATAACCTAACACTACTTCTATCGTCCACACTATGGCACTGTTACAGTGGAATTGTAATGGTTATGACAGGCATCTTGCTGAGTTACGTCAGCTCATTAGTGAGTACGCAGCGAGTATAGTCTGTATTCAGGAGACCAACTTCAGACCTGGTCATCGTACGGTCTTCAGAAATTTTAAGCTATACTCTACAGAACGATACTATGCTCACCGGGCTTCCGGTGGCGTTGGCATTTTTGTACGTTCTGATACCTACAACGAAGAGTTTCCATTAAGAACCCCGCTCGAGGCTGTAGCTGTTCGCGTTTCACTGCCTGTCATAGCAACAGTGTGTAATGTTTATTTTCCACCAGGCGAGCATCTTAATATAACTGATGTCGTTGATCTCATAGATCAGCTTCCACCTCCCTTCCTTTTATTGGGCGATTTTAACGCCCATCACCCCATGTGGGGCTCTGAGGCACCTTGCCCCCGGGGAAGAGAGCTGGACATATTAGCAACAGAGCTGGATTTATGTATTTTGAACACAGGGGAACCAACTCACTTCAGTGTACGTTATGGCACGTATTCTCGCATCGACCTAAGTCTATGCTGCCGAACGTTGGTTCCACTGTTTCGGTGGAATACACGAGATGATCTCTGTGACAGTGACCATTTTCCTATTATCCTTACTTTGTTGAAGCATAAATCCGTCGAGGCTCCCCCTCGATGGATTCTTAAACGTGCTGATTGGGCAAAGTTCTCATCACTAGCTGTCTTTAATGACGATATCAGGCGGAATTGTCGGCGAGGAAGTAACTTACGTCACCCAAGTTATTCTTGCTGCTGCTGAGGAGTCCATTCCGTTTTTCTTGGGGGCTCCTCGCCAAAAACTCGTTCCTTGGTGGAACGATGAAATAGCAGCAGCCATCAAAGAACGCCGTCGCGCTCATAAACGTTACCGTCGACAGCCTACTGTGGCCAACTGGGTAACATTTAAGAAACTCCGCGCTAAGGCGCGAGTTCTTATTCGACAAAGTAAGAAGGCTTCATGGGAGAGATGTGTGTCGTCCATGACGTCACATACTCCATCATCTTAAGTATGGACGAAACTTCGAATTTCGGGTATTCAAGGATCATCTGCTGTACCGGGAATTTCCATTGCAGGCAGTGTCGCCACTGATCCCCTCGCGATTGCTAATCATCTCGCCAGTCATTTCGCGGATGTCTCTGGCTCCGGGAATTACAATCCTGAATTCCTCCCTCTGAAGCGGGAGGCAGAACGTCATCACCTTAGTTTTGCCACCCAAGCTTCAGAGGACTACAACGTGCCCTTTACGGAGTGGGAACTCCGCAGCGCCTGAGCGCTTTGCAAGGACACGTCTCCTGGACCGGACAACATCCATAACCAGATGTTGAAACACCTTAGTGATGATAGTTTACTATACCTCCTTCGTGTGTTCAACCGAATCTGGACAGAGGGTGATTTTCCGTCTCAGTGGCGAGAGGGCATAGTCATTCCTGTCCTCAAGCCTGACAAAGATCCTAAGTATGCAGGAAGTTACAGACCGATTTGTCTTACTAATTGCCTGTGTAAGCTATTTGAGAGGATGGTAAATCGCAGACTCGTGTGGTGTCTGGAGAAACAAGGACTCTTGTCCGAGTACCAATGTGGATTTCGAGCCGCTCGATCCACCACAGACCACTTGGTACGCCTGGAGAGCTCTATCCAGGATGCGTTTCTCCGCAAACAGCACTTGGTAGCTGTCTTCTTCGACTTGGAGAAGGCCTACGACACCACCTGGCGATATGGCATCCTTTCAGTCCTGCATCAATGGAGATTCCGCGGTAACTTGCCGGTATTTATTGCGAATTTTTTGTCCCTCCGTCTATTCCCTGTCCGAGTAGGGAGGACATATTCGCAATACCACGTTCAAGAAAATGGAGTCCCACAGGGATCAGTTCTTAGTGTCACTCTGTTCGCGATTGCCATAAACGGTATTGTCGCTGCTGCTGGTCCAGACGTAATACCGTCCCTATATGTGGATGATTTTGCTCTGCACTATAGCTCGTGCAGTATGACAGTTACAGCAAGCTATTATGAGTATCCACCACAGCGGGGTTAGGTTGGCGACGGGAACTTTTCGTACTAGCCCCATCGCTAGCCTGCTCGCTGAGTCTGGTGTGCCGCCTTTACACCTGAGGCGCCAGCAACTACAACTTACGTATGCTGCAAATTTGCGACAGATGCCACTTCATCCGAGCTATCCCTGCGTATTCAACAATGGCAACCGTTTGTTGTACCTTGCTCATCCTCGTGCGACGCGGCCGGTTGGGATACGCTTGGATAGCAGTTATGAATTTTTTGACGTACCTTCGATTCCTTGCCTTGTCAGACAACCAAGTGGGGTACCTCCGTGGGTTGTACGACGACCTGAAATCATCCTGGATTTGCACACTGGCCCGAAAGGAGACACGGACCCTTCGATTTATCGGAGGATCTACCTGTCCGTTCTTGGCCGCTATCCAGGTTCGGTCGTCGTTTACACGGATGGTTCAAGGACAGATACGAAGGTGGGCTGTGCGTTCGTTGTCGACAATGATCGGTTTCTTTTTGCTCTCCCGGACACCTGTAGTGTGTACACGGCAGAGCTCTATGCTATCTGTGAGGCTCTGCGATACGCACTGTACAATGTACGCCGACACTTTCTCGTGTGTACTGACTCCTTGAGCTCGCTTCAGTCTATTGATACCTGTTTCCCTCGGCACCCTCTGGTGCAGCGGATCCAGGACCTGCTGGCCGGGTGTTCGGATGCCGGCACCAGAATTACGTTCGTGTGGCTCCCCAGCCACATGGGCATAGAGGGAAACGAGTTAGTAGATTGGGCTGCCAAGGAGGCAGTTACACTGCCCCCGTTGCCTTTCAAGGTTCCAGCAAGTGATATTCGCTCTCAGCTGAGACATCTGGTTATGTCTCATTGGGAGATGGAGTGGCAGGCCATCCCACTTCCCAATAAGCTGCGAGCGATAAAAGGAACAACGAAGGTATGGAGGACTTCCCTTCGGGCTTCGCGGAGGGAAGCCGTGGTATTATGTCGCCTTCGGATCGGCCACGGTATCTTGACGCACTCCCATCTACTGAAAGGAGAACCCCCTCCGGTGTGTACCTGCGGCGACCATCTTACCGTGGTACACATCCTTACGGAGTGCGTGGACCTGGTCGATCTGCGCCGTAGTATTAACCTTCCGAGTACTATCTCCCTTATCTTGCGCGATGACGAGCAGTCAGCAGACCTCGTCATCCGCTTTATGAGGGATAGCGGTCTGTTTTATCGTGTGTGATGATGTCCTTTGTCCTAGTGTTGTTTATGTCAGTTGCGCTTTTATCTTATTGACTCCATTTTTAGTTTGTGTTGCGCATTTTAATGTGTTATTTGAACGTCTAACGTAAATTATGTGTTAATATCTGTATTACTGGGCGATGCCTTATTCCTTCGATTTCCTGTACTTTCTCTTATTTTAAGAGAACATAAGGCATTGCGTATTAGATCCACTGACTGTTTTAATCTCACCCTCATTTTTCTTCATTACCATTCTTTTTTAACTCTAGTCGGTGGATACTTTTTACAATTTTAACTTCATATCTCATGTCTTTCATTTCGTTCCATTAGGGGCCGATGACCTTCGATGTTAGGCCCCTTAAAACAACAAGTATCATCATCATCATCATCATCATCATCTACTGTGTAATTGGGAGCAAGAGCTCCTGGGCATGATTGGGGTCTTCTGCCCCTTTGTTGAATCTTGTATATGGGTAAAGTTGTGCTTATAGCTCAAGAATAGTGTGTTTGGCTCTCGGAGCCCAAATCCTGTAACCACTGTAATTGTACATTCTCGATTTGTTGCTAGGCTACTAAGTACCTGTTATCTTTGTTATTTCTTGATCTTGAAAAGAAAATATAACCTTGTTAAATTTTAAATTAACTTTAATTTCATAGATTGAGACCTATTCATCCCAGCACCTTCTTTCACCTCTGCTGATCCACCAAACCTCCGTAACAGAACGTAATAATTTCATGCAGGTGAGAAGGGGGGAAATAAGGGAGTGTGACACAGAAAAAAGCACAGGGACACAAAGGTACTAAACTTCACGCCGAAGTGGCCCGTTTTGGCGACTTGTCTACTACTCAAAACAATACCGGGCCTACAATTGGGATAGACAAACACTTAGGAAAAATGTAGTAGGGAGAAAGGAAAAAGTTAAAGCTAATAGGAGTATTGATTGAAGGAATATGGAGGAGTTGAGGTATATACCAGAGAATTTAGTGCAGAGATGAGAGTACTAACCTAAAAACAGTAATGCGCAATGCTCTGATTTAGTTGGTGAAAGACGAATGTACCAGAATTACGTATAATAATGTTTGAAGCACGAGGCACGGGAGTAACAAAAGACTGTAGCTGTGGATAGTAGCGAGACAAACAGTAGCAACTAAATTGAAGAATAACGGGAGCCAAAAGAAAACTAAGATCAAATGAAAATGAGTGAATAAATGTATATACCAGTGAAATAAGTAATTAAATGACCATAAGCGTGGAATGATTATAGGATCAATTGAGCATCGTCAATAAATTGATTAAGAATTGCAATGATATCAGATGAGAGATCAATTAATAGACAAGTAAGACTTGTAGGAAAGGGAATTTTCATTCGTGTCAGGCTAGCGAGTAACTTACGCCGGGGTGCAGAATAGACAGGACTATGAAAAAATACATGGTTACTATCCCCTTCTAATTCACCACATACACAGTTAGGCTGATTAACTAAATGAAAACGAAATTTGTATTACGGCGTAAGGGAATGATTGAAACGTAATCTAATTACGTTAGTGATATGTCGACATGTGTATGTACCCCTGGCAAACCAGGGTTTTGTGGTAATTTGTGGTTGGAGTTGATAATAATACGCGCCTCTATAACGCGCAGATTGATTCCAGTCATCTTGCCAGGACCTGTAGGCAGTGTCCTTAAGACTGGGATAGAAATCAAGAGGGGGTATAGCAACTGTGAGAGGGGGGGGTTGGGAGTCGACTAGCTTCTTTAGCAGCAGTGTCCGCTAGATCATTACCAAGAATATTGGAATGTCCCGGTATCCATACGAGTGTAATATATATGCCAGTTTTTTCAAGTTGATAAAGTAGGGAATTGACAGTGTATATATATATATAAATTTAAGGATGGAGTAACGGATGATAATGCCTGTAATACACTTTTAGCGTCTGTATAAATAGTAGCTTTTGGCAAGGAATGTTGTTGTATGTAAATTAATGCCTGTTGGATGGCAAATAGCTCTGCAGAAAAGATGGAGAAAGTAGTCGGAAGAAGAAAACGTTCAATTGTGCTAGAGTCTCTAATAACAAAAGCAGCACCGACTCCTTCAGGGTGTTTTGCGCCATCTGTGTAAAAGTCTACACCGATAACCGGGGGAGATATGCGCATTTTTTTGACATGGGGAAGTTGCAATCAGCGATAGCTGACGATCCTGTTAATAAAGATTTTTGAGAGAAAATTATTGTGGGTGTGTAGTGTAAGCTTGCAAATGGAGTAGAATACATGGGTATGGAAGGAGGCCTGAGGATCGAAGTGCAGGATCTGTTTATAATGATATATGCAGTATATATATTTGGAACGCGTCCCGATCTAGGCGGACATTGTTGATAGTAGTCATGTAATAGCTGTAACTTTGGAATTAAAGGAGAAGATGAAAAAGCAAGCCTTTTAAAGATATTTTTGTGCGAGTAATAAACGCCTTATCACAAGTGGGACTTCACTCGTTTCCACTAATAATGCATTGGTTGGAGTAGTCTTAAGTGCTCCAATACAAAGGCGTAAAGCTTGAAATTGAAGGGTATTGAGTGGAATAAGCGAGGTAACTGAAGCGATGTTTATTATATGAGCTGAATAATCAAAAATGGAGGGTATAGATGCTTTGTATAAGGAAAGAGCAGTATTGGGGTCGGCGCCCCAGTTACGACGAACTACAGTTTTAAGAATTTTGATAAATCCATCAACTTTTTGACGTATCAATGCAATATGTCGTTGCCAGGTGAGTTTGTGATCAAAGATTATGCTGAGGTATTTGTGATGAGTAGTAATAGGGATACTGTTGTTGTTTGAGTCATCAGTCCATAGATTGGTTTGATGCAGCTTTCCATGCCACCCTATCCTGTGCTAACCTTTTCATTTCTACGTAACTATTGCATCCTACATCTGCTCTAATCTGTTTGTCATATGCATACCTTGGTCTACCCCTACCGTTCTTGCCACCTACACTTCCTTCAAAAACCAACTGAACAAGTCCTGGGTGTCTTAAGATGTGTCCTATCATTCTATCTCTTCTTCTCGTCAAATTTAGCCAAATCGATCTCCTCTCACCAATTCGATTCAGTATCTCTTCATTCGTGATTCGATCTATCCATCTCACCTTCAGCATTCTTCTATAACACCACATTTCAAAAGCTTCTATTCTCTTTCTTTCTGAGCTAGTTATCGTCCATGTTTCACTTCCATACAATGCCACGCTCCACACAAAAGTCTTCAAAAACATCTTTCTAATTCCGATATCAATGTTTGAAGTGAGCAAATTTCTTTTCTTAAGAAGGCTCTTCCTTGCTTGTGCTAGTCTGCATTTTATGTCCTCCTTACTTCTGCCATCGTTGGTTATTTTACTACCCAAGTAACAATATTCATCTACTTCCTTTAAGACTTCGTTTCCTAATCTAATATTTCCTATATCACCTGCCTTCGTTCGACTGCACTCCATTACTTTTGTTTTGGACTTATTTATTTTCATCTTGTACTCCTTACCTAAGACTTCATCCATACCATTCAGCAACTTCTCGAGATCTTCTGCAGTCTCAGATAAAATAACAATATCATCGGCAAATCTCAAGGTTTTGATTTCCTCTCCTTGGACTGTGATTCCCTTTCCAAATTTCTCTTTGATTTCCTTTACTGCCTGTTCTATGTAAACATTGAAAAGGAGAGGGGACAAACTGCAGCCTTGCCTCACTCCTTTCTGGATTGCTGCTTCTTTTTCAAAGCCCTCGATTCTTATCACTGCAGACTGATTTTTATACAGGTTGTAGATAATTCTTCGTTCTCGGTATCTGATCCCTATCATCTTCAGAATCATAAATAGCCTGGTCCAATCAACATTATCGAATGCCTTTTCTAGATCTACGAATGCCATGTACGTGGGCTTGTCCTTCTTGATTCGATCCTCTAAGATCAGACGTAAAGTCAGGATTGCTTCACGTGTTCCTACATTTCTTCTGAAGCCAAATTGATCTTCCCCCAACTCAGCTTCAACTTGTTTTTCCATTCTTCTGTAAATAATACGTGTTAAAAATTTTGCAGGCATGAGATACTAAACTAATAGTGCGGTAGTTTTCACACCTGTCAGCACCGGCTTTCTTGGGAATAGGTATAACAACATTCTGCCGAAAATCGGATGGGACTTCTCCTGTCTCATACATCTTGCACACTAAATGAAATAACCTTATCATGCTGGTTTCTCCTAAGGCAGTCAGTAATTCAGAGGGAATATCATCAATTCCAGGTGCCTTGTTCCTATTTAGGTCACTCACAGCTCTGTCAAACTCTGACCTCAAAATTGGGTCTCCCATTTCATCAGCATCAACAGCCTCTTCATGTTCCAGAACGAAATTATCTACATCGTTACCTTGATACAACTGTTGGATATGCTCCTGCCATCTTTCTGCTTTGTCTTCTTTCCCTAGAAGTGGCTTTCCATCTGAGCTCTTAATATTCATGCACCTAGATTTCCTTTCTCCAAAGGTTTCCTTGATTTTCCTGTATGCAGCATCTACCTTTCCCAGGACCATACAGCCTTCGACATCCTTGCACTTCTCCTTCAGCCATTCTTCCTTAGCTACCTTGCACTTTCTATCCACTTGATTCTTTAATCGCCTGTATTCTTTTCTGCCCTCTTCATTTCTAGCATTCTTGTATTTTCGTCGTTCATCAATCAGGTCTAGTATCTCCTGAGTTATCCACTGATTCTTAGTTTATCTTTTCTTCCTTCCTAACATTTCTTCAGCAGCCCTACTGACTTCATTTTTCATGACTCTCCACTCTTCCTCTACTGTGTTTCTTTCGGCCTTTTCATTTAGTCCTTGTGCAACATGTTCCTTGAAACGATCCATCACACTCTTTTCTTTCAACTTGTCTAGATCCCATCTTTTTGCATTCTTTCCTTTCTTCAATTTCTTCAACTTCAGATGGCATTTCATGACCAACAAGTTGTGCTCAGAGTCCACGTCTGCTCCTGGGAAAGTTTTGCAATCCAACACCTGGTTTCTGAATCTCTGCCTAATCATAATGAAGTCTATTTGATACCTTCCAGTGTCTCCAGGTCTCGTCCACGTATACAGCCGTCGTTTGTGGTGTTTGAACCAAGTATTGGCGAGGACTAAATTATGGTCAGTGCAGAATTCAACCAGCCGACTTCCTCTTTCGTTCCTTTGTCCCAATCCAAATTCTCCTACTGTGCTACCTTCTCTTCCTTGGCCTACCACTGCGTTCCAGTCTCCCATCACAATTAGATTCTCGTCACCTTTGACATATTGTATTAAATCTTCTATCTCCTCATATATTCTTTCAATTTCTTCATCATCCGCTGAACTAGTAGGCATATAGACCTGCACTATTGTGGTGGGCATTGGTTTGATGTCTATCTTGGCGACAATAATTCTTTCACTATGCTGGTCGTAGTAGCTTATCCGTTGCCCTATTTTCTTATTCATTATTAAACCAACTCCTGCATTACCCTTGTTTGATTTCGTGTTGATAATTCGGTAGTCGCCTGACCAAAAATCCTGTTCTTCCTGCCAACGTACTTCACTTATACCAACTACATCTAACTTTAGCCTATCCATCTCCCTTTTAAGATTCTCTAACCTACCACAACGATTCAAACTCCTAACATTCCACGCTCCGACTCGCAGAATGTCAGTATCCATCTTCCTGATGATCGCCCCCTCTCGTGTAGTCCCCACCCGGAGATCCGAATGGGGGACTAGTTTACCTCCGGAATATTTTACCCGGGAGGAAGCCATCATCAGTACATCTTTCATACAGAGAGAGCTGCATGTCCTTGGGAGGTGATTACGGCTGTAGTTTCCCGTTGCTTTCAGCCGTGTAGCAGTATCAACACAGCTAAGCCATGTTGAGTATTATTACAAGGTCGTATCAGTCAATCATCTAGACTGCCGCCCTTGCAACAACCGAAAGGCTGCTACCCCCCTTTCGATGAACCATTCGTTAGTCTGGTCTCTCAACAGATACCCATCCGATATGGTTGCACCTGCGGCTCGGCTATCTGCATCATTGGGACACGCAAGCCTCCCCACCGCGGCAAGGTCACATGGTTCGCAGAGGAGGGTAGGGATACTATATCCCTCAAAAGTAAAGGGAGAGTGATCATAAGAACGTTTGAGTAAATATCATTGCCGCACATTTTTCGATGGATAGTTGAAGGCCGTTATCTTGAAACCATATATGCACGTGACTCATGACCTGGCTCATCACCTGTCGTGCAATATCAATGTTGTCTTGCGATGTGTAAAGAACTGTATCATCTGCATAAATAAGTACTCGGGCATATTGTGAAATGGGATGTTCCAATTCACTGATATAAAGGGCAAATAAAATTCCGCTTAATATATCACCCTGAGGCAAACCATTACAAGCAGAGCGGCTAGGTACATGATGATACGATGATTTAATATTTAATGAGCGATATGTATATAATTTTTGCAGGGTAACAATAAAGGCGGGAGGTATGCATTTCGCAGCTAATTTTTCCCAAAGACGGTAGAGTAAAACCGAGTCATGCACTTTTGATATCTAAAAATATAGAAAGAGTACTTTGCTTACGATGTTTGGCTAGGAGCAGGTCAATAGTAAAAATATTAATAGGATCTTGGGTGCTTTCTCCTTTAAGGAAGGCATATTGATATTTAGGTATTAACTGATAATACTCAATAGTCCATAATAGCCTTTGTAATAATACTTTTAAGAATGTTTTACGAATACAAGATCCAAGTTTAATACCACGATAATTTCAGTCCAATGCGGTGGAATATGCGTATTCAGCAAAATATCATAAGAATTTAGAAGTGCATTTTGTGCTCGCAAGGGTAAGAGCCGGAGCATAGTGTATGAAATATAGTCCGGACCTGGGGTGTATTTAGAGGCGGAATGAAGAACAGCTGATATTTCACTTAATTGAATGGGTTGCAGAAGAGTGGAGTACTGTGAGTGAACATTATATGAGGGCAGTTCAAAATAAGGTATCACATAGTCAGGGGTCAGAGAATGCTGAAACTTATTGATGATATCACGTGGGATGATTCGATGTACTTGATGTTGAGAGGCACACAACAACATACGAATAGCATTCCATAAATGCAGAGCTGACTTATGGGAATTGAGAGAGGAGATGAACGACTTCCACGCAGCACGTCTTTTCTGATTAAATATAAGTTTTGTTTTGGCAATATGATTCTTCAAACGTAAATAATTATCTCGCGTTAGAGAACGACGATATGTGTGGAATAAAGCCTTGCGGGTTAATATTAATTGGTGACATTCCTTATCCCACCAATGGACATATTGGAACGGGCAAGGGGTAGAAGAGGCGAATGGTTTGGGAGGATGATAGATATCAAGATATGATGAAGAAGTGACACAAGGGAAGAGTACGTGTTGATGCGCTCTGAGCTATGACGTAGATGATATTGCAGATAAGATATATATGTCTGGTCATCAAATGATCGTATGGAGCGTACATTGCTGGATGACAATGAAGTGGGCTGGGCTTGTAGGAGTCTACCAACCCTACACGTAATCCATATAGGATAATGGTCGCTGGTGTAGGTAACTGAGAGTATTGACCACGTAATTATAGGGGTCAAGATTGAGCGACAGAAAGTTAAATCAACCGCACTAGGTAGGGATCCAGGTACAGTGAGGCGAGTGGGGGGAGCCATCATTAAGAAGAGTTAGGTCATGCTGCTGTGACGCTGTGAGGAGATATGAGCCTCGTGGGGTATCACTAGTGCCACCCCATGCAGTATGGTGCAGATTGAAGTCCCCGAAGATGATAATATTTGATAAATGATGAAACTGTTGGAAAAAGCGAGACCAACTCGAACTCTAAAGATAAATATCAGGGGGGGGGGGGGCAATAAAGGTCAATAAGGTGTAGTTGCCGATAAGAAATGGCGACAATAAAAGTATGTGGAATGTAATACTGTATAGGTAATGATTGATATGAGATCGTAGAATGAATAAGAAATGCCTCCCCTCCATACCCCGGGCCATCATGCCGCACAAAGTCGTATCCTGGAAGTAGAAAATTTGTTTGTTCGGAAAACCATGTTTCCTGTAAAGCAATAACGTGCATGAGTTTCATTAATAATTAACTGAATATCACTCTTCTTATGATGGACACTCCTAGCATTCCATTGGTCGATATTGATCATATAAAGAAAAAATATCACTTAGCCGGTCACGTAATTGGTATATAACATGCTCTATAGAAGGGTGACCGCCTACCGCTTGCAGTAGTAGGATAATAATTTTATGGATGTCCTGTTGTAGGTCGTCTTTTTGGCGATAAACGGGACGTTGTGGCTGGTCAGAAGATGGAAGGGGGGAAATTACATTTGCTAAAGGAGCCGGGAATTGCGGCTGTGAAAGGGGTGGGGGGGTGGGGGAGCATTAATGTTCATAGGCACATTAAGTGAATTAGGGGTATCCCGAAGGATAGCCATGTGTGCAGCTCGATCATACCCTTGAGCGGTTTGCAGTCTGGGTGATTGAGTAATAATCTGAGTAAACTTTCATTTTCTCGGATTTGAAATAGGAGGAGGGGAATGTTCAGCAGCAAGGCGGGGGGGGGGGGGGAATTGTTGGGGGTGTTGCGCAGGGCAGTAGCTAGGTGGTGAAATCTTGGACTTGGCCTCAAGAAAAGATACATGCTCGGTGCTCATTATTTTCTTAATAAGCTGTTGTTGTTTGTGCTCAGGGCATGACTCATGTCCTGTGCGATGGTCCCCATTACAATGAGCACATTTGGTATACTGCTCCATACACTTACCCGTAGCATGCGACAAGGTGCATTTGCCGCATCGGAACGTTTGCGAACGACACTGTCGGACTGTATGGCCGTATCGCAGGCATATTTTACAAATTATGGGATTAAAGATAAACGGTTCCACCTCCAGAAAGACACTATATAGAGATACATATCGTGGCAACTGCTGGGATCGAAACACGACTTTTACTGACCCAGTAGGAAGGTATTTGATAGCCTCATTAACAACAGCTTTGCGTTTTAATCTCTGGACAGATTTAACAATGTAGTCAGATTTGAGATGTTGGAGGATAGATTCCTCAGTCAAATTTTTATCAAGCCTTCTTATGATACCAACACGGAATATGCTTGTGCTTGGTATATATGCCCGTGCACAAATAGATTCTAATAACGGGTGACTCAAAAATTTATTTGCTTGGGTAGCATGCTCAAATTGCACCTGAAGACGATTTCTGCCCTTACGTATGATGGATTTTACTGGTAAATTTTGATCATAAAATAAACGACCTAAGGTCATAGGATGCAGCTCTCCAACATTTTTGTCCGTTACAGATTCTACCAGAACAATGTAAGGACCAGAATGTTCTCGAGTGTATTCGTCCAAACTAATCGGAGATGTTGACTTTTGAGTATTCTGAGTGGTTTGTTTGTTAGGTATTGGATCTTGAGAACTTCGATTATTAGATTGACTATTTAGAGAAATATCGTCCATTTCCACCTCAATCTCCTTTTCAACTGGTAACTTGGAGATATCCAGAAGGGACCTCCCATCACTGGCGGCAGCCATCACACGCGAACTTCACAAGACACAAAGCACGAACAAACTCCTCACGACCACCAAGTAAATACCGTGCACACTGTACAACCGAACTGATTCGAAGCACAGCGTAGACTCAACCTTAATTTCAATATGTCGCAACTAACGAAATTGAAACAATCGCGTGGTCGAGTAAAAGGCACGTTAACAAGAATAATAAAGTCGATTACAGCTGACATGTCAAAATCAGAGGCGAAGGTTAAAATAAAAAAATGTGAAGAGCTATGGAATTCTTTTGAAGAAGTACAAATGAAAATCGAGGAAACTGAAATCACTGATGAAACAGCTGCATTACAGTTTGAAGAGGAATGTGAGGGAGAGCGAGAGCTATTTGAATCTATTTACTTCAGCGCAGTTACACAACTGCAAACGATAATAGATGAAGCAGGAGATGTTCAAAATAATTGACTAGCTCAAATGAACACGACAGTAAACAATGCCGTTCATCAACAGGAATTCCACAACCTCATAACAGAAGAATGCAGAAATTACCAGAAATTAAATTAGCCTACCAGAATTTAACGGCGAACGAATTCACAAAATGGTTGCTTTTTAAGAACAGTTTTGAGTTGACCATTCATAATAATACTCAACTAACAAATATCCAAAAATATCAGTAGGCCTATCTGATCGGTCTTCTGCAGGGCGAGGCATGCAAAGTAATTCAAGGTTTTACCATTTCAGAAGAAAACTTCTCAAGTGCGTGGTACTTGCTTGTAGACACACATGATAATCAAATGATGATAATTGAGACACATCTAGCTGAACTTTTCAAGTTTGCTACAGTTTTTAAAGAGAGCAAAACTGAATCACTCAGGCAATTACAATTTCATTTTCAAAATCACATGGCTTCATTAAAAGCAATGAAGCAACCGGTACAATATTGGGACACCTTGGTTATTCATCTAGCAAAGAAGCAGCTGGATTTCATTAAGCAAAGAGACTGGCAGGAAAGGGTGACCACGAACCTGCTACACAGGCGTAGCAGGGGGAGAGGTGATACTCCCACGTGGCGCGTCCCAGGTGGCGGATAGGGGGGTCCTAACCGGCTTGCCGGCGGACTTGAGGGAAATAAAATACCTCTCGCGGACCAAACACACACCCCCTGTGGGTGGGGGAGGCAGACGAATAATACACCCACGGTATCCCCTGCCTGTCGTGAGAGCCGACTAAAAGGGGCGACCAAGGGATGGTTGTATTCGAACCATGCAACTACATGTGATTAGTACCACCACGCGGAGAACACCAAGGGTCGCTTTTACTTGTGCGTAGTACCACTATATTAGGTACAAAATAGGTTTGTTATTAGTAGCACACAGGAGCACCGCGCGGTCGGCTTTTGCAGTGCCTGTGATTAGTACCACCATATGAGCGGGACCATGGGATGATAGCTACCATGGACCTGCCTTACCTGTGATTAGTACCTACTATATGAGGAACACCACGGGATAGGGAGAGGTCCCTGTGGTTAGTACTCTTATGTGATGAACACACTGATCTCTATACATGGATGGCTGGTGGCTTGGGTAGCAGTAAGCCGAATAGAAGATGACTGGCGTAGTAAGATGGCAGCGAGTGCACGGTGCAGTAGACCCATTGAATACACCACGAGGAGCGCGCTTGCTTTGTTTATGCTTTGTTCAGTGACGCCAACCCCCTTGATTGTAGTTCCACGGGTGTTCTGTGCTGTGTTATTTCAAAAGAAATAGTAGTGTATTTTATGAATTTAGGTTTGTTGCCTTGTAGTATGCTTGTAAATTCGTTCGTTCGTAATCTGTTTATCCTCCAGGGTTGGTTTTTCCCTCAGACTCAGCGAGGGATCCCACCTCTACCGCCTCAAGGGCAGTGTCCTGGAGATTCAGACTTTCGGTCGGGGATACAACTGGGGAGTATGTCCAGTACCTCGCACAGGCGGCTTCACCTACTATGCTGAACAGGGGCTTTGTTGGGGGATGGGAAGTTAGGAAGGGATAGATACAAGGAAGAGGGAAGGAAGCGGCCTTGGCCTTAAGTTAGGTACCATCCCGTCATTTGCCTGGAGGAGAAGTGGGGAAACCACGGAAAACCACTTCCATGATGGCTGAGGAGGGAATCGAACCCCCTCTACTCAGTTGACCTTCCGAGGCTGAGTGGACCCCGTTCCAGCCCTCATACCACTTTTCAAATTTCGTGTCAGAGCCGGGAATCGAACCCGGGCCTCTGGGGGTGGCAGCTAATCACACTAACCACTACACCACAGAGGCGGACACTGCTTGTAAATTACAAAATTAAATTTAAATGTATATGTATTTATGTGAAATCCGAATGAAGGAACATCCAACCGGGTATTAACATACCGCAGTGTTCAGCTTATGGATGTACAAACAGAAACGATCAGCAGAAGGAGAAATAATTTCATCGGTGAGTTTTGTACTGTACATAATAATCTTCCTAAGGGTAGTATTTTCAGTTTTAGGTTATTGTATCTTATTTCACATATTCTGGGAGCAAAATGCCAATTTTTCTAGGTTTCCTTTCTCGAAACCCGAACATCTAAGATCATGGATTAGGTGTATCAGGCGGGAGACTCGGGAGCCTTCTAAAACAGCTGTTCTCTGCTCCCATCACTTTGAGGAAGACTGTTTAGATAAAAATGGACAAACTGCACGCCTTAGAAGTGATGTATAGCCAACTGTTTTCAATTTTACTGAACATTAACTGCAAGTAAAGATTTACTTATATTTTTATTTATTTGTCATAATTAAACTGACGGTTTTGATGAAATAATTGACGTGACCGTATAACAATCTTAGAAAATGAAGTCTGGAGGAATTCTAGACCTTATTTACATCAGTAATAAATATGGGTTTCAGACACTGGAATGGTGGGAGAAGGCAAAGTGTGGTGGGTGTTTTAGGCTATCCCATTATACTAGTTGTGGTATTTGGGGCTCATTTAACGGGTGTTACATATTTCTGATGATGACCATCAATATTGCTTTGGTAGCTGAATTTAATTAAAGAGGTCTGTAATAGTAAATTAAGCTGCAGGTAATGTGATATACTGACAAGTTTTGAATATTTGCTGGTTTTAATGAATGTGTACATTTGCTTCAATTATATTTTAATTTGATAAACTGCGCGCTATTTCATAGAAACAGGAAACAGGAATTCATTATCAAGCACCGATTATGGTATGTCGAATCTAGGCCTGTATAGTGAGCTACGTTTATACGTACATCATTTTAAGAATGCATAATTTCGTGACATGTATGTATACAATTTATAGCAATGTTTCCAGAAACTGATTTTCACTCGTATTGTGTTACCGATCGCTAATTGCATGTATTCAACACCTAAGTTAATATTAGTCGGCCGTTATTATACACTCATTTTTATTGCTATCCCGGAGATTTACTGACCTCGGAACGACGTGTCAGTGATCCCAATGTCCTTATGCTTTGAGTGAACATGTCCCTATATTTTTAATTATTCCAACGCGCCATTAATTGCGATTTAAAATTGACTATATTATCATTGCTTCCCCATAAGGAGAGCTCTAGGATGGGTACGCCAACATGGCGAACCACGCGCTCAACTTGGCGTACTTTCTCCTGCAGCAGAGAGCTGCCATCAGCGATCCATGTATAGAGATCAGTGGATGAACATCATAGGTTTGCGTTGCCTGTGAATGGCGCCGCAGAGTGAGAAAAACATAGGTCTGTATTAATGTCGAATTTCATAAGCTTTGAGTAGTACAATAATGTGTGGAATACCGCAAGTCTCTGCTACCATTGCTTAGTACCGCAACAGGACAGATACCATGGTTCTACATTACTAGCGATAAGTACCATTCTGAGGGGCCTTTGACTTGTATTTTGGACCCATTTAGACACCAAGCATCCTCGATTTGCCTTGGAAGTGGTCCCTTGGTCAGTAATACTATTAACTATGATAGTTTTTTGAGTCGGATCCACTGATTGTTTTAAATTCATGTTCATTCATTCATTCATTCATTCATTCATTCATTCATTCATTCATTCATTCATTCATTCATTCATTCTTCATGGCATTTTTTATTTTGGTCAGTGGATAATTTTGACCTTTTACTTTGTCGTTTCATTTCGTACCATTAGGGGCCGATGACCTCAATGTTAGGCCCCTTTAAACAACAAGCATCATCATCATCATCATCAGGAAAGGGTGAAAGGCAACACTCCAGAAAACATGCCAACATTGGATGATTTCTTGAAATTTTTAACTGAGCGTTCCCTATCACATATGCTTTTAAATCATAACAAAACCAAGGCATTGAACACAAAGGCAAGTCCGAAGGACAGACAACCTAGCAAGAAAGTTGTTATGACAATGTCTCAGGCAAGCTGTCATCTGTGTGGTGGAAGTCACCCCATTTTTACATGTGAAGAATTAAACGATCAGTTGAAGACAGAAGAAAACTACTTCAAGAAAAAGGACAGTGTCATAACGGTTTGAAACCAGGACATATTGCAAAAATTGCAGAGGGTCAAAATGCAAGAAATGTGGACTTCTTCACAACACACTTTTACATGCTGAGGAAGATGACAAACAGAAACAAAATGTTAAAGAAAATCAAGTGCCCATAAACCTGTGTGTCAAATCTCAGCATTCACCTGCTTCACTCAATGTGAGCTTGGCGAAAGGAATAACATCACAAATACTTTTGTCAACAGCTTTAATTGATGTGAAAGATCTTCACGGAAGAAGAATGACATGTCGAGCCTTACTGGATCCGGGATCTCAGTCAAATCTAATGAAGGAAGGTCTGTATAAGAAACTTGGTTACCGAATGTCAAGACAAACACACAGATCATTGGAGTAGATTGTTCCAAAGTGGAAACAAAAAGGATCACGAGAGTACACCTCGCTTCAAGGAATGACGGATTTGAGGTGGAAGCAGAATTTCTAGTTTTGCCAACTATAACAGGATGATTGCCACAGTTGGAAATCAAGGACAAAATTATTATTCCAAAGGACATTTGCTTGGCAGATCCCTCATTCAACAAGCCTGGAGACATAGACATGTTAATTGGTGCAGGACTTTATCGGAAAATAGTCATAGGTCCACCCAAGAATGAAGCTGAAGGACAACCAGCTCGGCAAAACACCCAATTAGGCTGGATTATAGGTGGTGAAGTTTTTTAGAACAAACAAGGATCAGCAACAACATGCATGAAAATTAGCAATCAACAATTATCAGATCAGATGGAGAAATTTTGGAAACAAGAAGCAATTCCGGAGATTCAACATTACACATCAGAAAAAAGAATATGTGAAAGACAGTTCACGGACACCATTTCCAGAGATACGACAGGTAGATTCATCATAAGGCTCCCTATTAAGCCAGATGTCATCCTCGGAGAATCAAGAATACACGCACTAAACAGACTCGAATCATTAGCGAAGAGATCAAGCAGACACCCTGAACTCAAGACTGCTTATGCAGATTTCATGAATGAATATGAAAAACTAGGACATATGAGCTTGATTAAAAGAAACCAAAATCAAGATGTACCAAATTCATACTTCATACTCCATCAACCAGTGGTACGTCCAGATAGTGACACCACAAAGGTCAGAGTGGTATTTGATGCCTCGGCAAAAACATCACTCGGGACATCACTCAATGACAAGCTCATGACAGGACCTAATTTACAGCGAAATCTTTTTCACATTGTACTTAGATTTCGCAGCCATAAGTACATGTGGTTTTTTTACTTATAATAATACAAAACAATTTAAAGCAAAAATAATAATGGTAGGAAAGTCAACTCTGAGTCCTGATGTAGCATATATGCTACACGTCATAAAACAACTGAGTGCAACATACTACATTCTTCGGAAAATTTTAAAAATTTATTTGAGAAAACTATAATCTATCGAGTGCAAAAGCAAGCTCGGGACAGAAGAGGTTAAGTGGAGAGGACATTCTAGAAGACGTGATCGGGCTACGGCGGCAAATACAAAACTCAAGAGTGGTGAAATGCATTTGAGGAACTGGATGTCCAACAGCAAAGAGATCTTGCAGGATTTGGAGAGCAAAAGTGATGAAGAGACTTTACTGGTTTTAGACAAAAGTGAAGCTAATAAGACTCTTGGACTCCTCTGGGACTCAGCACGAGATTGCCTTCAGTTTCGAGTTGAGCTGGCAAAGCAATCATCAAGATCCAAAAGAGAAGTCGCCTCCAAAATTGCACAGATTTTTGATCCACTAGGACTCGTGGGTCCAGTACTGATCAAAGGGAAGTTGTTGATGCAACACTTACGGGTAGATGGATTTGAATGGGATCAGCCATTGTCTTGAGAGCACCTTCAGATTTGGAACGAGTACTATACGTCATTAGAAAGACTGAACAACATCAGAATTATGAGAAACATAAATCCTGGGAATTGCTCTGGCTCTTTTGATTTGTTTGGACTTAGTGATGCTTCAGAGAAGGTGTTTGTAGCATGCATTTATGCAGTTTGTCAAACGCAAAGTGGTCTCTACATTTCCAATTTACTTTGTGCAAAGATGAAAGTAGCTCCTTTAAAAACCATTTCGTTGCCAAGACTCGAATTGGAGGCAGCCCTTCTTCTTGCACAACTTGTCAAAACAACAGTGAGTGCTTTGAAAGAAAGAAATGGTCAGATCAGATTATGGAGTGACAGTACAATTGTTTTGGGATGGATCAACACTGAGCCAAGGCTGCTGAAGATATCTGTGGCAAACAGGATTGCAAAGATTCAAGAAGCCACTGAATGCAACCACCTGGAAGCATGTTCCTTCGACTGAAAATTCAGCTGATCTTCTCTCAAGAGGAATTACTTCAGCAGAACTCGAAGATAAAAAGCTGTGGTGGAGTGGACCTTCTTGGCTTTGCACACAACGTCAACAACCAGAGCATTCAGAAGAATTTGAAACAGAACTAACAGTGCAGAAGGTCACAGCAGTTACGTTGACAGCAACATCAACCAGCATTCTATTGAATAAATTCTCGTCATTTCCGAAATTATGCCATATAGTAGCATATTTTCAAAGATTAATTTATAATTGCAAACTCAAACCGACAGAAAGGAAAAAAAGGTTCACTAGAAATACAAGAAACTTGTAAAGCAGAGAAACAGGTAGTTAAATGGACACTATTAGAAGCATTCCCTCAAGTACTACATTGCTTAATTAATAATCAAGGCCTCCCAAAGAAGAGTTCTCTAAAGTCACTCACTCCATTTCTGGATAGTGACGGATTAGGGTTGGAGGAAGGCTTTGTTTCTTCAGAGCTAACATCAGAACAGAGACATCCTGTGCTTCTACCAGCAAATCATCACATCACCAGAATGATCATGGAAAATGATCATCATCGTCTGAAGCATTGTCCCCCAGAGGAACTGCTACATGTAACTCGACAGCGATATTGGCCTATCAGCAGCAGAAGAGAAGCGAAAAGGATTGTCAAGAGGTGTCTGAAGTGCTTTTGTTACCATCCTACAGTTCCAGAGGTACGCATGGCAGATTTACCAAAAGAAAGAGTTACGTTAGTTGTTCGACCATTTGTTACCACAGGAGTGGCCTATGCAGGTCCAATATCTGTAAGAGAAAGCCACAGAAGAGGCCGCATTCATACTTACAGGGGTTATGTAGATGTATTTACATGCTTCAGTACCAAGGCAGTGCATTTGGAGTTAGTGTCAGAGCTAACGACCGAAGCTTTCTTAGCTGCACTGCAACACTTTATGGCGAGAAGAGGTTTGTGCAAGCAGCTTTTATCTGATAATGGGAAGAATTTTATTGGAGCAGCCAACGCACTACAGGATATCCAGTCCTTTTTGGAAAAGGGTCAACGACCATTACTTCCTCACTTGCTCAGCAGCAGATACAGTGGAGTTTCATTACTCCCCGGTCACCCCACTTTGGGGGATTGTGGGAAGCAGCTGTAAAGTTGATGAAAAGACATTTGCTGACTGAAACACAGGGACGTGTGCTAACTTTTGAAGAAACCTACACTATTCTTTGCGATATAGAGGCTGTATTAAATTCACGTCCCCTTACTCCCTTGCCAAATGATCCAAATGATTTAGAAGTCTTAACACCAGCACATTTTCTTCTAAGCGAATCGATCGTGCAACCAGTGCAAAGGGATTTGCTAAGAGAACCCGATTAACCACTTGTCACGTTGGCAGCACTTGCAGAAATTTCGGCAGTGGTTGTGGCAGAGATGGCAGCGAGAATACTTGCAGGAATTGCAAAAACGCGTCAAGTGGCATGATACCAATCGACGTATTGATGTTGATTCTTTGGTGCTATTAATTGAGGACAACATCCCTCCTCTAGAGTGGCCCAGAGGTAGGATAGTTCAAGTTCACCCCGGACGAGATGGTGAGGTGAGGGTTGTCACCGTTCAGACGGCTGGTGGAACTTTCACCCGAAGCATCAAGAAAATATGCCCTCTTCCCATTGAAGAGGATGACAAGGAGAACTGGATTCAAGATTTCCTGTGATATCTCTAACTTTGTGTTATTTTTCATCAAAGATATAATTTCAATATTATTTTCTTTAATCACAAAAATATGTATGTATGGAGTTTTGTATTAATGCATATGTTAAGAATAAGTATTTTTACAATAGGTATAAGATTACAACTCCTTTCAAGGGGGGCAAGATGTTATGAAGAGACTTTTAATTTTTGTAAATGTATTTCATTATTTGAAGTTGGCACTTTCCAAGCCTATTACCAATTGGTCTGATGATTTTGTATTGTTGAAAATGGTTACGCATGCTACAGTCATCTCCGTCAACAAGTTGTGATATCGCATCATTAAGACATATCAAATGCAATAAAATATAGAAGGCACAAGTTCCTTTACTTCAAAATCAAAAACAAACATAAGAAAATGCAAACTTTTACCGATGATGAAGGGCTAATGAGAGTTAAGACAAAACTTACCATAGGGGACGAATGTAATGACTTCAAATGTCCATTATTATTGTCGGGTAAGAATCTAATTGTAAAGAGAATGATTCGTCAGAAAATCACCATTTAAAGCATGCTGGGCTTCAGACATAGTTGTCAAACCTATGGGAAAAGTACTGGATAACAGGCATTAGGAGACTAGCTAGGAAAGTAACCAATGTGTGTGTTACATGCAAAAGGTTTCGAGGGAAGGCTATAGAACCTCCCTTTGCTCCCTTACCCCAAAACCACATAAAGTGTGCCGCTGTTTTCCAGGTACCGTAACAAGAATTGACTTAGTGGGGCCATTGTATCTAACTACAGGTGAAAAGGTCTGGGTGGTCATATTTACATGTGCCATTTATAAAGCCATACATCTGGAACAAGATCCCTCAGCACAGATCATTCCTCCTGGCTTTCAGAAGATTTATAGCACAGAAGGGAAGAATCGACACCGTGCACACGGATAATGGCACTAACTTCGTCGGCACGTATAATGCTTTGAAAACTGTGGACTGGAAGAAGATAATATCCTTCTCATCAGTACACAAAATTAAATGGAACTTCAGTGCTCCCACTGCTGCCTGGTGGGGAGGATGGTGGGAGAGGTTAGTAAGGACCTTGAAAGAGCTTCTGAGAAGAAATCTGGAAAGAGCGACACTCACCTATGACGAACTTGAAACTCTGCTATGTGACTGTGAAGCGGTCATGAACTCTGGACCTCTCACATGCACTGAAGATGAGTTTGAAAACTTGAAGCCTCTGACTCCTGCTAACTTCATGCAAGGCATCCCTGGAAGTGTAGTGCCTAAAATTGCAAGATGGGAGTGATGTTATAGATAGGGTAGGTATGGAACAAAAAAGGACGGTTCTGTTTACTCTTCATATAATTTAGTTGCCTTTTTTAATTTAGCCGAGATGGCCTGTTATATTGTTATTCTGTTTAAGTAAATAATTGTTTGTGTGATTTGTTTGCTCTATAATTTATGGAATCTCCTTCATAAGGTTTGTAATACATGCATGTTACCAGTTACTACTTACATTCTGGAAACGATGACTCCGACAAAGGAAAGTTTTCACAAGCTTCAGCGAACACAACGAGCCATGGAGCGACAGATGCTAGGGATCAGCCTTAGGGATAAGATCCGTTCAGAGGACATTAGGAGCAGAACGAATGTAACGGACATCCTAGAGAGAGTAGCAAGACTAAAATGGCAATGGGTAGGACACGTAGCTCGACAAGACTACAACAAAAGGACCTCTAGGATTGTTCACTGGAGACCATGGGAACACAAGAGATGCATTGGAAGACCCCAGAAGAGATGGCTCGATGACATAAAGCTGTTGGCTGGAACACGCTGGTTCCAAGTGGCTGAAGACCAAATATGATGGAAGTATATGGAAGAGGCCTATATCCAGCAGTGGATTGAAATAGGCTAGAAAAGAAGAAAGATATAAAGAAAAACAGAATGAAAGAAAATAAAAAGATTGACCATTAAAAATATTACAAACTAATGAAAAGATTTACAGCAAGTTACCCTTATCAATTAATTCAATATTAGTAATCAATTATTAAAAAGTTACATTCATTAATCTTCATAAAATACTTTAAAATATGAGAACACAATAGAAAGGTAAAATAACTACAGTACATGTAAGATAAAAATAATAATGTTTTACCCTCCTAGAGCCAGGAGCCACGAACCTGCTACGCAGGCGTAGCAGGGGGAGAGGTGATACTCCCACGTGGCGCGTCCCAGGTGGCGCGTCCCAGGTGGCGGATAGGGGGTCCTAACCGGCTTGCCGGCGGACTTGAGGGAAATAAAATACCTTTCGCGGACCAAACACACACCCCCTGTGGGTGGGGGAGGCTGACGAATAATACACCCACGGTATCCCCTGCCCGTCGTGAGAGGCGACTAAAAGGGGCGACCAAGGGATGATTGAATTACAACCATGAAACTACTTTTGATTCGTACCATCACGCGGGGAACACCATGGGTTGCCTGTACTTGCGAGTTGTACCACTATGTTCGGTATGAAATGGGTTTGTGTTTAGTAGTAGTAGTCATGAGCGTGGCCTGGGGGTTTCCAGTACCCGTGCGTCGTACCCATGTGAGCATCACCACGGGTCTGGGCGTAGCCTGTGAGTTGTACCACTATATGAGCGACACCGTGGGTCTGCGTTGCCTTTGATTAGTATCCACTCTGTGAGGAACACCACGGTGCCCGTGGGACCGGCATCCGTGCCTAGTACACCTAGGTGAGGAAACTCATTGGTTTGCGTTGGCTATGAGTGGCACCATTGTGTGAGAAACACCATAGGTCTGTGTTACCTGTACGAAGTACAATACTTGTGAGTAGTACCGTCTTGTGTGGAACAC
The DNA here is from genome assembly GCF_040414725.1 of Anabrus simplex. NCBI lineage: Eukaryota > Metazoa > Arthropoda > Insecta > Orthoptera > Tettigoniidae > Anabrus > Anabrus simplex. The sequence goes on along the minus strand of NC_090268.1, from coordinate 68,103,186 downwards.
CGTGAGTTTCGCTACTTTTGATTAATACCCCAACATGCCAATACCATGGTTCTACTTTACTCGCAACATGTACAATTCTGTGGGGCCTTAGACATGGATTTTGCACCCCTTTCGACATCAAGCATCATCGTGCTTTATGAGTGGTCCCTTGGTCGGTAATCAATTACGTATGATCTTTGAGTCTGATCCACTGTATTTTGGTTGTTTGTTTCCTTTTTTTGTTGTTGGGTTCATGTCCATCCATTCATTCTTCATGATGACATTCTTTTTTTTTTTGGTCAGTGGATGAATTTGACATTTTTGTTCTTTCATTTTGTACCATTAGGGGCCGATGACCTCGATGTTAGGCCCCTTTAAAAAACAAGCATCATCATCATCAGCAAAGCCAGGAGCCAATCTGGTGGGCCATTGGCCATCAGCTGGAAGAGGCCAGCGCTCTGCTTCCACACTACTATTGTAAAGTGCCAAGCCAATTTTTAGTGGAAATACGGCATTTTAAATTTCGCGTATATCTATTGGTGTATGCCAAATATCAGCAAGAAATTTTCTACATGTTGACTACATAGAATAAACATCTGATGAATGATATAAAGAATTAAAGATGGATTATTGTTGATATTATAGTTGTCGATAATGTTTATTTTCGGGAAAAGTAAAACATTTTCGCACTTTCTAACACAATATCTACTTTGAAAAAAATCATTTACAATACAACAGTATAAACGTATTGATACATAATGTATTTCTGAATATAATTCTATAAAATAGTTACTTCCACAAGAGGTGATACTCCCAAGTGGCGCGTTCTTGGTGGCGGATAGCGGGATCCTAACCGGCTTGCCGGCGGACTTGAGGGAAATAAAATACCTCTCGCGGACCAAACACACTACCCCTGCGGGTGGGGAATGCACATGTGAATACACCCGCGGTATCCCCTGCCTGTCGTATGAGTCGCCTAAAAGGGGCGATCTGGGAGCGGATATGGACGGTTTGGTATAATGTGTCGGACCTCCTGTGGATGGGAGGGGTTGAATATATTCACAGGTAATCCCTGCTGTCGTAGAAGGTGACTTAAAGGGTCATGTGGCCATGGTCCCCTCTTTATTTTTTATTATTTTTCTGAGGGTCAGATGTAAACCATTACCAAATTTGGATGTGCGTGCTGCCCGGGGATGGGCCTCTTACGTGTGCGATTACGCCCAAAAGCCCGCAATTAACCACCCAGAACTCTTGTGGGTAGGAGCGGCATGTACCCTTGCAGTAGTATCCGCCTGACAACACAAGTCCCCGCACAGCTGAATGCCAGAAGTACATATTATTAATTGTTTTCTTTTTTCCCCTCTATATTTAGTGCTCTGTACACGCTATGGTGTACATGCTATTACGGGTGACTGGAGGAAGGGAGTCCTAGTGCTCATTGCCTCAGTCATCCCGTATTAGGCATCATCCAACATCGAACCCGGGCAGTACCTGCTATGACCAGGTGAGTATTGCCTTGGCTGCTTGGTTAGGCTACAGAGACCCCTGATCAGAGTGGGTGGCATTTGGGGAGGAAGTTTTCGGGCATGGCTTCCAAACGAAGTCGGCTCTCTCAATGTGGCCCCCCACCTAAGTCTTTAACTTTTGCTTCCGTGAGAGGTTCAAATCCCTGGGAACATAGCACAGCGTGAAGGAATGGGATTGAGCTTCCCTAGGTTTCTGGTCGCTACCAGAACCGATGGGCATAATTTTAAGCTGGTAAAGTCGATTATGTTTAGTAGACACATTTAAGGCGTCTACACCGAACTTGAGGACCTCAAGAAAATGCGCAATGGTAGTTTGCTTATGAAGACTCATACAGCACTGCAAGCTGATCAATTGCTTAAGTGCGACCACTTTGGCAAAATCCCCATCAAAGTGGAGGAGCATAAGTCCTTGAATCTGGTTTGTGGAGTCATCTTTCACCGCGACCTTATTTTGAACACTGACGACGAGTTGATGGAAGACATGAAGAACCGTGGCGTGACACACGTCCGGCGCATTATGCGCAAGGTGAATGGTGAAGACGTTGCACAGGTGCCTTCATTGTCTCTTTCAAGTTGTCAGTGTTACCAGAGAATGTCAAGGTAACAAGGTATACGATGCTATCAATGCCAGCGATTCAGACATATGGTATCTCGCTGTTTGAATCAGTCTGTATGTGGTACATGTGCACGTGTAGCTCATGGCGCGGAGGAGTGCACAACCCCATACAAGGGCACTAACTACTCCGGTTTTCATTCTCCTCGGGATAGGAACTGTCTGACATATCTGAGTGAGAAGAAGATCCAGGAGATCAAGACCCTGGATGGTCATTCCTGCCAGGAAGCGTGCTGTAAGTTTAATTCTACAAATACACCTGCCATTCACTCAACTATAGCTTGATAGCTGAGAGTCTTCCGGAATGTCTTTCTCAACATCGTTACCCGTGACAGTCACTGCGCCCAAGGCGACTGATGCTGCTCCCCGCAATGTCGCAAAGAGTAAAAGCTCAAAGTGGGGGACCATCCCACCTTCGACCAATCAGAAGTCTGTGCAGGCTGGCAGTTCCCAGTTGGCACAGCAAGGGGGGAAGGCTAAGTCTCCCCTCCCTAAAAGGTCGGTGAAAGCCGTGCCCCAGCTGGCGGAGGCGGCATCGTCGACCAGGGCTGGGAAACCATCTCCCAGCCCGTCTAAACCAGAAAAGAAGAAGGCGGCGAAGAAGAGCGCCCTTGCCGAGTGCTCTCGCACTTCCCGTGTGAAGGAGAAGTCATGCCCCCCATCTGGGGGTAGGAGTCTGTGCCAGGAGGTACTCCTGCTCCCAAACCTGCACGATCTCCTCGTAGGGGACCTGCTAGCCCCTGAAAAGCATCGAAGTTCTGGGCGGATGTTGCGCTGTCCTCTACATCTACGGATGTACATCTTGATAGTGTTTAGGCTTGCGAGCATTTTGTCGCTCATAACCTAACACTCCTTTTATAGTCCGCACTATGGCACTGTTACAGTGGAATTATAATGGTTATGACAGGCATCTTGCTGAGTTACGTCAGATCATTAGTGAGTACGCAGCGAGTATAGTCTGTATTCAGGAGACCAACTTCAGACCTGGTCATCATACGGTCTTAAGGAATTTCAGACTATACTTGACAGAATGATACTATGCTCACCAGGCTTCTGGTAGCGTTGGCATTTTTGTACATCCTGATACTTACAGCGAAGAGATTCCATTAAGAACCCCACTTGAGGCTGTAGCTGTTCGCGTTCTGCTGCCTGTCATAGCAACAGTGTGTAATGTTTATTTTCCACCAGGCTAGCATCTTGACATATATGATGTCGCTGATCTTATAGATCAGCTTCCACCTCCCTTTCTCTAATTGGGTGATTTTAACACCCATCTCCCAATATGGGGCTCTGAGACGCCTTGACCCCAGGGAAGAGAGCTGGAAACATTAGTAACTGAGCAGGATTTATGTATTTTGAACACAGGGAAACCAACTCACTTTAGTGCATGTTACGGCACATATTCTCGCATAGACATAAGTTTATGCAGCCGAACGTTGGTTCCACAGTTTCGGTGGAATACACACGATGATCTCTGTGACAGTGATCATTTTCCCATGATCCTTACTTTGTTGAAACATAAATCTGTCGAGGCTCCCTCTCGATGGATTCTTAAACATGCTGATTGGGAAAAGTACACATCACTAGCTGTCTTTAATAACGGTATCAGGCAGACGGTCCGCGAGGAAATAACTTATGTCACCCAAGTTATTCTTGCTGCTGCTGAGAAGTCCATTCTGTTCTTCTTGAGGACTCCTCACTGAAAACTCGTTTCTTGGTGGAACGATGAAATAGCAGCAGCCATCAAAGGATGCCATCGCGCTCATAAGCGATACCGTAGACAGGCTACTGTGGTCAACTTGGTAACATTTAAGAAACTCTGCGCTCAGGTACATGTTCTTATTCGACAAGGTAAGAAGGCTTCATGGGAGAGATGTGTGTCATCTATGACGTCACATACTCCATCTCAAGTGTGGACTAAGCTTAGATGTATTTCGGGTAAACAACAATAAAGGTGTTTTAATTTAATCACCTATTCAATACATTTATTTTCACTTATAGTGGTTACATAAATAGACTCACAGTTAAATGGGACATGTTTCGCCCTTAATTAAGGGCATCTTCAGCCTAAAAACAATCAAGAGTACAACTAATATTAAAAGTGGAAGCTAAAAGTTTAGCCAGTTATTAAAATTCAGGACATAAAAATGTGAAAAACGATACAATATATAAAGATTAGCATCTAGCTAGTCATTCCGCGGATGTGTCTGGCCTGCACCATGATTTCCTCACTCTGAAGCGGGAGGCAGAACGACATAACCTCAGTTTTGCCAGTCAAGTTCCAGAGGACTATAACATGCCCTGTATGGAGTGGGAACTCCGCAGCGTATTAGCACTTTGCGAGGACACTTCTCCTAGACCAGGCAACATCCATAACCAGATGTTGAAATACCTTAGCGATGACAGTCTTCTATATCTCCTTCGTGTGTTCAACAGTATCTGGATGGAGGGTGATTTTTTCATCTCAGTGGCTGGAGGGCATTGTCATTCCTGTCCTCAAGCCTGACAAAGATCCTAACTATGTAGGAAGTTACAGACCTATTTGTCTTACAAACTGCCTGTGTAACCAATTTGAGAGGGTGGTAAATCGCCGACTCGTGTGATGTCTGGAGAAACAAGGACTCTTGTCCGAGTACCAGTGTGGTTTTTGAGCTGCTCGATCCACCACTGACCACTTCGTACGCCTGGAGAGCTCTATCCAGGATGCATTTCTCCGCAAACAGCATTTAGTAGCTCTTTTTTTTTTTGACTTAGAGAAGGCCCACGACACCACATGGCGATATGGTATCTTTTCAGTCCTGCATGAATGGAGATTGCAAGGTAACTTACCGGTATTTATTGCGAAGTTTTTGTCCCTCCGTCTAGTCCATGTCCGAGTAGGGAGGACATATTCGCAATACCAAGTTAAAGAAAAAGGAGTCCCACAGGGATCGGTTCTTAGTGTCACTCTGTTTGCGATTGCCATATACGTTATTGTTGCTGCTGCTGGTTCAGCAGTAATACCGTCGCTGTATGTGGACAATTTTGCTCTGCATTATAGCTCACGCAGTATGGCTGTCGCAGAGCGACAATTAGAGCAAGCTATTAGAAGGGTGGAGCAGTGGACCTTAGAACATGGCTTTCGTTTTTCCACCACAAAAACCTGTGTTGTCCAATTTTGTCGCCAATGTTCTCATCACCCTCCTCCTGAACTTTATTAAGGAAATGTAGCTATTCCTGTAGTTGACACTTACCGATTTCTTGGACTCCTTTTCGATAACGAATTATCATGAGAGCCACATGTACGGCAGTTAAAAGTGCAATGCACAAAGAGCCTTATTCTCATGAAGTTTCTTAGCAGCACTTCTTGGGGGGCTGACCGTACGGTGCTCCTATTATTCTATAGGACACATATTTTATCTCGGCTAGACTACGGCAGTGCAGCATATGGCTCAGCAAGACCAAGCGTTCTTGTGAAGTTTAACAGCATCCACTATGGCGGGGTTAGGTTGGCGACGGGAGCTTTTCGTACAAGCGCCATTGTCAGCCTGCTCGCTGAGTCTGGTGTGCCGCCTTTACACGTGAGGCACCAGCAACTTCTATTTACGTATGTTGCAAATTTGTGACAGATGCCACTTCATCCAAGCTATCCTTCTCGTGTTCAACAATGGCAACCGTTTGCTGTACACTGCTTGTCCTCGTGCAACGCAGCCGGTTGGGGTACGCTTGGATAGCAGTTACGAATTATTTGACGTACCTTCGGTTCCTTGCCTTGTCAGACAACCTAGTGGGGTACCTCCGTGGGTTGTGCGACGACCTGAAATCATCCTGGATTTGCACACTGGCCCGAAAGGAGACACGGACCCTTCGATTTATCGGAGGATCTACCTGTCCATTCTTGGCCGCTATACAGGTTCAGTCGTCATTTACACGGATGGTTCAAGGACAGATACGAAGGTGGGCTGTGCGTTAGTTGTTAACAATGATAGGTTCCTTTTTGCTCTTCCGGCAACCTGTAGTGTGTACACAGCAGAGCTCTATGCTATCTGTGAAGCTCTGCAGTATGCACGGTCCAATGGATGCCGACACTTTCTTCTGTGTACTGACTCCTTGAGCTCGCTACAGTCTATTGATACTTGTTTCCTTCGGCACCCTCTGGTGCAGCAGGTCCAGGACCTGCTGGTCGGGTGTTCGGATTCCGGCACCAGAATCACCTTTATGTGGGTCCCATGTCACATGGGTGTAGAGGGAAATGAATTAGCAGATCAGGCTGCCAAGGAGGCTGTCACACTGCCCCCGTTGCCTTTCAAGGTTCCAGCAAGTGATATTCACACTCAGCTGTGACATCTAGTTATGTCCCATTGGGAGAGGGAGTGGCAGGCCATTCCACTTCCCAATAAGCTGAGAGCGATAAAAGGAGCAATGAAGGTATGGAGGACTTCCCTTCAGGCTTCTCGGAGGGAAGCATTGGTATTATGTCGCCTTTGGATCGGCCACGGTATCTTGACGCACTCCCATCTACTGAAAGGAGAACCCTCTCCGGTGTGTACTTGCGGCGATCATCGTAGCGTGGTACACATCCTTATGGATTGTGTGGACAGAAACGTAGTCTATAACTCCCGCATACCATCTACCTCATCCTGCGAGATGACGAGCCGTCAGCAGACCTCGTCATCCGCTTTATGAGGGATAGTGGTCTGTTTTATCGTGTGTGATGATGTTCTTTGTCCCAGTGTTTTTTATGTTAATTGCGCTTTTATCCCATTGACTTCATTTTAGTTTGTGTTGCGTATTTTAATGTGTTATTTTAATGTTTAACGTAAATTATGTGTATATATCTGTACTACCAGGCAATCCCTTATTCCTTTGTTTTCCTGTACTTTCTCATATTTTATTAGAAAATAAGGCATTGCGTATTAGATCCACTGATTGTTTTAATCTCACCCTCATTTTTCTTCATCACCATTTTTTTTAACCCTAGTCAGTGGATAGTTTTTAAAATTTTAACTCATATTTCATGTCGTTCATCTCGTTCCATTAGAGGCCGATGACCTTCGATGTTAGGCCCCTTAAAACAACAAGCATCATCAGCATCAAAATAGTTACTTTGGATATGAAAAATATAAAGAATGAGAATAAAAATTCAAATATATGTGTCTAGTATAAACAAGATAATTTTGCTCTCCCATAAAATTTGCGTATATGTGTCAATGTATGACAAATACTGAAAAGAAATTTTCTACGTGTGGACTACATAGAATAAAATATTCTGAGTTATTGAAAAACAAAATAGTTGATATTATAGTGGAAATTTTATTTTCAGGAAATAACATTTCACTTTCTGATTCAGTTTCTATTTGCAAAAATATTTGCAATACAACAGAATATACATAATTAAAAAATATATGGTGCTAGACCTCTGGCGGGCCTTGGCCTACCAAGTGACTGTTTGTCAGTGCGAAGGTCTGCAAGGTGACACATGGTCAATGCGACAAATCCTCTTAGTCGTTATTCTAAGTTTTCTAGACTGGGGTCACCATCTAACAGTCAGATAACTACTCAATTGTAATCATTTAGGCTGAGTGGACCTCAAACCAACCTACAGTTCCAGGTAATAATCCCTGACCTGGCCGGGAATTGAACCCTTGGCCTTCGGATGGGAGGCAGGCATGCTACACCTGGCCTCCGAGGACCGGCATATGCGTAAAGGTAGAGAATTTATTTCTGAACAGAATTCTGTGAAATAATTACTCTAAATGGGAAAAAGAACAACAATACAAATACAGATTCAAATATTTATCACTAGTAAAAATAAGGAAAATCAAAAGATAATTTTACTCACCGAAAATTGTTGAGCTGAAGACTTTTCACCAGATAATATTACGTTGTTAACCAAAGTATTAGACCAGTGTTGAGTTACTTAGGAGTATGGTTCTATATTAACACTAACAGATAATTAACACTTATCACTAACACTAATAGGAACTATACAGACAATAAAAATATTTAAGCCTAACACAGCTTTTAATTGTAGAGCTCTGGTTACACATCATCGACTTCGTTAGCAGACGCATACTCTCCGTCACAGCACCTTCAAATCTTTTGCTCGGCCGGGTGGTCTTCATCTATACTCGCTACCCAACTGACCTCAAGACAAACATATAGGCTGGCACCTAGTTGGAGGTCAGCCTTCCCAACACCCTCGTGCATACCTGTCTTATCACAGGTGTTGATCCCACTTTCACCGATACTGACATCTATCACGTACTCCGCTCAACTGGCGCCCCCATCTAAGATGTCTGCAGGCTGTTGGATGGCACTACTGGATTACGGCCATCAGAGGGTCTTTGTTACCTATGATTAGTACCCACTATATGAGGAACACCACGGGAATACCAGCTCCTGTGATTAGTACACCTAGGTGAGGAACACTATGGGTTTGCGTTCCCTGTACAATGTACAATACTGGTGAGTAGTACCATAATGTTTGGAACACCGTGTGTTCATGCTACCTTTGATTAGTACTGCAACTTGAGAAATACCATGGTTCTGCTTTACTAGCAATAAGTGCCACTATCAGGGATCGTTGACATGGATATTTTACTTCTTTAGACAACAAGCATCATTGATTCAGGATTGTGCTTTGGAAGCAGTCCCTTGGTCAGTAATATTGTTTCTGGGAAGGTGCAGCATTGCAGGTCGGATCCACTGAGTGTTTTAAATTCATATTCATCCATTTATTCTTCATCATCACGTTTTGAATTCTGGTCAGTGGATTAATTTTTTACTTTTAAATTTTAATTGCATTTCGTACCATTAGGGGTCTATGACCTAGATGTTAGACCCCTCTAAACAACAAGCATTAGACTTGCAAGTAACCGTGTTCGAGCCTGAATATATAACGGACACTGGAGAATGAGGTGATTTGCATCCGCCTCATTTGAACCACACTGACATATCGGTTGGTTGACAATGTTGAAACGATACTTATACATGGGCGTAAGCGCATGGTTGAAACGTAGATGAGTAATATTTATTATATGACGCTGTGTGTAGGTAGTTCGTTGATACCAGTGTTTGATTGGCAGAGAGGGTATGATTCTGTGGTAGAATTTCCCTTTTATTCTTGCAGTTTCATTCCAGAACTGTTGCCATGTTGATTTTTGATGTTTCTTTAGTATTGGAATTAGATCAGTAACTGGAGTCATAAATGTCATTGGAGGGGTGTTGAGCAGTGATGCTTCTTTGGCAGCTTTATCCACTTTTTCATTACCGGGAATATTTTTATGTGCTGGAATCCATATAATCGTATTCTGTGTACCAGTATTATGTAGGTAATATAATAGCTGCTTAACATTATACACATATCAGTTAAGCGTGAATTTAGAGGACTGGATCGATTGTAATGCTGATAGTGAATCTGTGAAGATATTGGCATTTGGGATTGATTAGTTTTTTTATATACAGTAGTGTTTGTCGTATTGCTATAAGTTCTGCTGTGAATATAGAGAAATCCGGGTGAAGTTTATATAGTTCAACGTGTTGTATTCATTCATAATAAAATGCTGCGCCTACTCCGCAGGAATTCTTAGATCCATCGGTATAGAAATTATTACCAATATTAGAGTATGATAAACAACATTTTTTCAAGGTTGATGAAAACGTAGAATTTTTATACTGCAGCAAAACAAAACTAGTAGTTATAGCTTTTTATTGGGGTAGTATTGGACTACTTCATACAATACTTTATAATGGGGGAGGTTTGTACTCCTGATGATATTTGTTTTGAATAATAATTATAATATCGTGTGGCTATTTCTAGCCGAGTGCAGCCCTTGTAAGGCAGACCCTCCGATGAGGGTGGGCGGCATCTGCCATGTGTAGGCAACTGCGTATTATTGTGGTGGAGGATAGTGTTATGTGTGGTGTGTGAGTTGCAGGGATGTTGGGGACAGCACAAACACCCAGCCCCCGGGCCATTGGAATTAACCAATGAAGGTTAAAATCCCTGACCCGGCCGGGAATCGAACCCGGGACCCTCTGAACCGAAGGCCGGTATGCTGACCATTCAGCCAATGAATCAGACTTTGTTTCGAATGTAGATACATGTTGGCATACACTTATTAGAGCAGGGTTTTTTTAATTTTGTATATTATACGAATTGTATCTTTCATACAGTGGTTGGAGTTTTGGTATAATATGATTAGAAACTGATATTAAACGTCGTAGTAGGTACTTGGAAGCAAGGTACTGCTGGTGAATATAGAGTGGTGGTTCTCCCGTTTCCACTTGCAAAGCATTCGTTGGTGTAGAACTTAATGCACCAAAACAAGTACGTAATGCTTGGTGTTGTATAGTATTTAGCTTATTCAGTGTTGCAGGATTAGCAATATCAATGATATATGCGCAATAATCTAATCTTGAACGAAGAATTGTAGCACAGTACACTGACTTGGCTGTTGCAGGGTCTGCCCCCCATGATCAGCTTGTTATAGCTTTGAGGAGTTTTATATAATTAGCAGCCATATTTCTGAGGTAGTTGACATGTCTTGAAAAATTTAGTTTGTTATCTAGGATGATGCCTAGAAATTTATGATGTGTATTTATCTGTATCTCATAGGAACCCACTGTTAGCGGTTCAGCATTGCAGATCCGTTTCTGCGTAAAAATGAGTGTAGAAAACTTAGATGTAGATAGTGATAAACCATGGGCACTGAGCCACTTCTGTACTTCAAGCATTACTTTAGTAATAGTATTACGGACACTATCAATATCTCTCTTTGATGTGTAAATGACTACATCATCCGCATAGAGTAAGATTCGGACAAATTGTAGAACAAGTTGTTCTAGGTTTGAGAGATACAATGCAAATAATATGCCACTAAAAATATCACCCTGAGGAATTCCATCCGTAGCCTGACGAGAAATAGGTGGAGAATCAGGGTGTTTTATTATAAGCGTTCTGTATGTAAGGAGGTTTCGGAGTAGTGTGATGAACGAAGTAGGAATGCCATTGCATAATAGTGAAGCCCATAACATATGCAATGGGACGGAATCAAATGACTCCCCGTATATCCAGAAAGATTGCAATTGTGTGGTATTTGCGTGTTTTAGCAAGCAATATGTCGGTTAGTAGTATATTAATGGCATCATGTGAACTGCGACCTTTAAAATATGCATCTTGGTATTTGGGAACTAATTCATGGTATTCTAAGTACCATAAAAAATGTTGTAGTATTATTTTTAAAAATGTTTTGCGTGTGCAAGATGCTAATACTATTCTACAAATATTCTTGTGATCATTCAACGGTAGCAGTGGTTTGGGAATAGGTACTAAGAAAAATTTATTCCATTCATCTGGAGGTGCCGAGGTTTGTAGGATTTGGTTGAAGTGATTAACAAGTGCTTGTAATGCCTGATTGGGGAGGGCTTTTATCATTGTGTAATTAATGTAATCCGGACCAGGTGTGGATGTTTTACATTTTTGTAACGTAGCTGTAAGTTCACGGAGGGTGATGTTCTGGAACAAAACTGAGGATGATCGTGTAGAATCGTTGCTTTTAGGGATATACTGTGGGACCACCGTATTCGGAGTTAATGAGTAAAGGAATTGTTCGAATATATTGGGCTAAATTAAAGGTCTAGTCATTTGTGTGGAGACACACGTCAATGCTCTGACCGCGTTCCATAAACTTGTTACTGATATATATTTATGGAAAGAATTGATAAATGATTGCCAAGCTTTGCATCTTTTTTGGTGGAATATTCGTCGTAGTGTAGCAGTATGGTGTTTCAGGTGAATATAATTCGCTAAGTTTAATGTTTTCCGATAGATTTTAAAAAGGCGTTTCCGTTTAAGAACTAAGTGGTAGCATTCCTCATCCCACCATCTGAGGCCACCAATATTGTGGGACTGTGCATTAGGTGTTGGTTTAAATGGATGATAACATTCCAAATATTGATATATCATATGATAGAGAATATTGTAATTAAATTCATCGTCTGTATGTTTTTCAATCTGAATGAGTATAAATATCTTAAACGCCTCGGGATCAAACTTATGTAAAGAGCGTGTTGTACTCATTACGTTTTGGGACCATGGGGGTGTCACTATTGATCCGGAACTGTGAGTGATAAATATTGGAAAGTGATCACTGTTGTGGGTATCACTTAATGTACGCCAGGTAGTTGTGGATGCTATATTATAACTGCATAATGAAATATCCACTACACTGGGAGGTGCTCCAGGGGGGTTTAATCTGGTCGGTGACCCATCATGGAGAATGACTAGGTTACTTTGCTCTATTGCATTCAAGAAGTTAGTTCCCGTAGGTGTATCAACTTGTGAACCCCATTGGGTATGGTGAATATTCATGTCCCCTAAAATCAGGAGTTGGCTGGTGTCAGGGAATTGATTAAAAAATTGTTGCCATTGCATATGTGATATATATTGATCAGGTAGGCAATATATATTTGACATGTATATTGTTATATATCATACCAAGTACGTATGTGTTAGGTATTTGGTATTGGGGATGAAACAGCTGATATGCAACTGATTGATGTATTAGAAATGCTACTCCATCATACCCCGGGCCGTCTTTGCGTTCAATTTGGAAAGAAGGTATAGAAAAAACATTATCGGGCGCAAGCCAAGTTTCTTGTAGGACTACTATAGCCGGTGTTGTTTCTTTTATCAATATTCGCAATTCGTGATGTATTATTTATTCCAAATACATTTAGCATTCCATTAAATTATTTTCATTGTCTTGATTGAATAAGTGCTGGAGGCTGCCGCAGAATTGTCCAATCATTGTTAACATATTAGGCTGATCCTTAAGTAGTGGTTGTAGTAGTAACATGAGTGTATGTAGGCAATTTAGGACTTGGTCCTTTTGCGTATCACGTTAAGAGGGCATACCAGCTTGGTTTACCGCTTGCTGTGATGAGTGTTGTCTGGATGTAGGTGGGATCAGCTTAGGATGTGAAGGGGGGTTTTGCTGAGCCATCATTGATGCATGTCGAGGAATTTGATAGTGTTGCAGAAGTTGCATATGTCCCATACGGTCATAACTGGGAGTTGGTTTGAGTGGTAAATCTTGAACAATAACCTGTGTAAACTTCCGCTTACGCGGAGCTTCAACAACAATTGGAGTCGCTTGAGTATGTAGGGGGGGGGGGGAAATTTCTAAGAGAATCTTGTGGAGCTGTTGGCTGTGGGTATAAACGTGAAGCAGCCTCAGAAAAGGAGACATTCTCTAGGCACATTAATTTTTGATTTCAGCTTGGCATTTGTGTACCTCGCAATCAGTCGAACCTGATACATGCTGCTGATTGCAATGCAAACATTGTATTACATTAGATAGACAATCAGTTGTCGCGTAATTTAAAGCACAATTCCTGTCTCTAGGTGGAAGATTGACAATTTCTTAGCATGTGGCCATATCTTTGGCATTTCGCACAAATAATTGGATAAAAAATAAATGGAGTAACTTCTAACACAACTTGGAAAATGGAGACATACACTTAAGAAAATGGAAATTGCAACACCATGAAGGCATTGGTCGTTTGTGTTGATTTTCAAGATATGGAATGATGCCATGTAGGTATGTTAATGATCAAAGTTTCAGACCCATTAGATTGTTGCTACAGGTCTCCCTACGGGATTAGTAGCGGAGGAATCAACTCCAGTATACAGACTCTGGTGTCGCGTAGTTGACTTGCAGTCTGTTCCCCGTCAAACATGCCTCAACGACAGATAAGAGCACGCTATCAACAACTGTCGCCGTTTGAGAGGGCTCGGATAATTGGGCTGTGTGAGGCTGAATTATCGTGTTGGCCGACAGGCAGCTACGGTACATGTATGGCAGCAGTGGTCAAATGAAGGTACCCACACTCGTAGACCTGGCACTGGCCCAGCGCGACAGACAACTGTGAGAGGGGTTCGCCGCATCATTCGGATGGCTCGGATGGAATCCCATGCAACAGCAGCGCAAATTCGAGCAGCTGTGGCACCCCACGTTACACAACAAACAGTTGGTAATCGCCTGTGTGCAGCTTATTGTCGAGAGGCACACAGGGCCAACACCAAGCATGGTATGGGGAGCTATTGGCTTTAATGTGAAATCACAGTTAGAGCTTGTTGAGGGCACTATGACTGCTCGACAGTACGTTGATAGGGTACTCAATCCAGTGGTTGTCCCTATGATGGCGAACATTGCTAATGGGATGTTTCAGCAGGACAATGCCCGGATTCACACTGCACACATCTCCAGAGAAGCTCTCAATGACATCACAACCTTAGAATGGCACGCCAGATCCCCGGACTTCAGTTCTATTGAGCATGTATGGGACATGATGGGTCGACAACTGGCCAACCATCCTCAGCCACCCACAACTCTGGAACAACTGACCTGTGCAGTGCAGCAAGCATGGGTCACAATTCCTCAGGAAGCAATCCAGGGCCTTATTGACTCCATGCCTCGACGAATTCATCATTGTATTGCAGCTCATGGTGGACACATCCTGTATTCATTGTTGTCCAAACTTGCGGTCAGAGGGACCTGAAAGTGTAATCATTGAATCACAACTGAACACTCGTCTTGTATGTTCAATTGCAGCAAGGTAGCACCACTCCTTCTGGGTGTTGCAATTTCCATTTTCTTCAGTGTATTTGGGAAGATGTTTAGCACAAAAGACAACTTTAACTGAGCCAGTCGGCACATATGTTACCTTCCCCTCTTCTATAGTCTTACGATTTAGTCCTTGTACAGAATGTACCTTTACATCACTTTTAATATTAGTGCTAATATATCAACTTCTGTAAGATTTTTCTCAACCCCTCTAATTATACCAGTCCAAAATAGGTTTGAATGTGGAATGAATGCTTGTAAATTGTGTGAGGCAAGAAAATTACTCTGTAAAAATGAATTACCATGTAGGATAGATTGAAAAGTGATCTGAATCCTGTTTCTCCCTTTTGGTTGAATGGAGTGAACATGGAAATTACTTTCATGTAGAAGTCTTCCGAGTGCCATTGGGTGTAGGTTGTCAATGTTATTCATATTTTTGGCGGACACAAATGCAATATATGGACCTTGGTGATTGGTAGGGTAGCTATATGAAGCAAACTTATTGTTAGTGGTTTTAGTAGTTGAATTATGAGCCTTATTAGGTGGAGGATTAATAGCCACAGAGGTATCCTTAACGTTATTCACTGAATTTAGGTTCGTCCTCACTGTTTCTTCATGATCTACATTTTCGTTAACTGAAGGATCAGGTTCTTCATCTCCGCCACTGTCACTATCCATGTTGTCCCACACTGTGCACTCTACCATTCTTCAAGCACTAAGTAGAAAATTCTAGAACCGAATCGATACAACCGCACCGTGCAACAGAGTGACGATCTGTTTTCCAATGCAGTCAAGAAAACATAACTAGTAACTTGTTTCTTTTCTTATTATTATTTTCAAAAAATCTAAGAACCTAGATATAACACTTATGACACAATGATATTAAATTAAGATATAAAACATAGCACAGTCCAAAGAATGATCTAGAGTATCGTCTATCAATTCCTAACATCAGCTTCCTTCCTAACCACATCATTCCTTAACTTGTCCAGTTTGGTTTTTTGAATTGTGGACCTAAGGAACTTCATCTCAGATGCCTGAAACCTTGATGAGTCTGTCTTGGTGAGGGTGCAGGTTTCAGTACCATAGGTTAAACTTGGTATGAAGTACTGATTGAACATCGCAAGCTTGGATTTTGTTGGTACTTTGGGATCCCAGAGGAGTGTTCATACTTGCTGGTAATAGTGAGAGCTTTTCTGTACTCTTATTTGCCACCTCCTTTGTGGCTAGTGTATCTCGAGATATTATACTGCCAAGGTATCTAAAGTTTTGCACACTTTCTAGTGGATGGTTTCCTAGCATGATGTTTGCTGGTCGTCCTGCTCTTTTGATTGCATCACTACTATTTTTTGTTTGCCTATCTTCAGATTGAACTGCTGGAACTTAACCTTCCATTAATTGAGTCTCAACTGTACTTGATCCTCAGTATCACATCAGATCATAACGTCATCAGGGAAAGCCACTGCATTTAGTTCACAAGAAGTTTTCTTGATATTATTCATTATGTCATCCATGATGGAGATAAACAGTAATGGGGATAGTGCACTGCCTTGCTCAACTCCACTTTTGGTCTCAAACCAGGATGAATGTCCATCATCCAATCACACACAGCTGGTACAGTTCTCATACAGCATCTGAACTCCTCACCAGTCCCTCCAGCACATTCCTTTTTCTCAGGCATTCCCATATCTTCTCTCTTTGCAATGCCGTCATATGCCTTCTCAGTATCAAGCAAGACCATAAACAGGTCTTTGCCATTTTTCCCAATATTTCTCCATTAACATATGAACACTGAAGATTAGGTCTGTTGTAGACCTGTTAGCCCTGAAGCCATACTGTTTCTCTTCTAACTGTGACTCTAAGATGACTCACAATCTGCTCACTAAGATTTTCTCAAGAATCTTAAGGCCATGAGAAAGGAGTGTTATTCCTCAGTAGCTGGATAATTTTTGGTGATTTCCCTTCTTAAATACCACGAACCTGCGACGCAGGCGTAGCAGGGGGAGAGGTGATACTCCCACGTGGCGCGTCCCAGGTGGCGGATAGGGGGGTCCTAACTGGCTTGCCGGCGAACTTGAGGGAAATAAAATACCTCTCGCGGACCAAACACACACCCCCTGTGGGTGGGGGAGGCAGACGAATAATACACCCACGGTATCCCCTGCCTGTCGTGAGAGCCGACTAAAAGGGGCGACCAAGGGATGGTAGTATTCGAACCATGCAACTACATGTGATTAGTACCACCATGCGGAGAACACCAAGGGTCGCTTTTACTTGTGCGTAGTACCACTATATTAGGTACGAAATAGGTTTGTGATTAGTAGCACACAGGAGCACCGCGCGGTCGGCTTTTGCAGTACCTGTGATTAGTACCACCATATGAGTGGGACCATGGGATGATAGCTACCATGGACCTGCCTTACCTGTGATTAGTACCCACTATATGAGGAACACCACGGGATAGGGAGAGGTCCCTGTGGTTAGTACTCTTATGTGATGAACATCATAGGTTTGCGTTGCCTGTGAATGGCGCCGCAGAGTGAGAAAAACATAGGTCTGTATTAATGTCGAATTTCATAAGCTTTGAGTAGTACAATAATGTGTGGAATACCGCAAGTCTCTGCTACCATTGATTAGTACCGCAACAGGACAGATACCATGGTTCTACATCACTAGCGATAAGTACCATTCTGAGGGGCCTTTGACTTGTATTTTGGACCCATTTAGACACCAAGCATCCTCGATTTGCCTTGAAAGTGGTCCCTTGGTCAGTAATACTATGAACTATGATAGTTTTTTGAGTCGGATCCACTGATTGTTTTAAATTCATGTTCATTCATTCATTCATTCATTCATTCGTTCGTTCATTCTTCATGGCATTTTTTATTTTGGTCAGTGGATAATTTTGAACTTTTACTTTGTCGTTTCATTTCGTACCATTAGGGGCCGATGACCTCGATGTTAGGCCCCTTTAAACAACAAGCATCATCATCATCATCATCTTTCTTAAATAGGGGTATAATGACACCCTTTCTCCAATCACTATGTATCTTGTCATCTTTCCAAATTGCACTGAGCACCTTCTGTACCCACTATAAACCTTGGAGTCCTGCTGCTTTAATCATGTCCTGCTGACCTCATCGATTCCTGGGGATTTCCCTTGTGGCATCTTTTTACGGGCTGCTTCTGTTTCTGCCCATGTAATGGGAGGTTCCTCTGTGTAGGTTTCAACAGCTGGTTCTTTTGTTCTCTGATCTTCTTCTGTCCTCTTCAACAGGTGATCAAAATGATTCCTCAGAACCTCTCTGATATCCTCTTCTTTACTGGCCAGGTTTCCATTAGGATCTTCAATTGCTTCGATGGTTTCAGATGAATTCCTTATGTTTTTTTTTATCACTCTGAACAATAGTTTCATATTGCCTGTGCTGTCTTCCTCCAGTTTTTGAGTAAATTTCTCCCAACCTTTTTATCTTTACCTTTCTACTACTACCCCCTGTGGGTGGGGGACACAGATGAAGAATACACTCTCAGTATCTCCTGCCTGTCATAAGAGGCAACTAAAAGGGGCCCCAGGGGTTCTCAGCTTGGAAGCGTGGGTTGGCGACGTCAATTCTTCCACTTACTTCTGCCAGGCCCCTCACTTTCATCTATCCTGTCTGACCTCCGTTGGTCAACTCTCGTTTCTTTCTGACCCCGACAGTATTAGAGCATTCGAGGCCTAGGGAGTCTTTCATTTTCATGCCCTTCGTGGACCTTGCCTTTCTTTGTTACATCATTTTTTGAAGTAATGGATCCCTTCTTTTTTTTCTCTCTTTGTCTACCCCCTCTGGGTGGGAGACACAGACAAAAAATACACCCACAGTATCCCCTGCCTCTTGTAGGAGACTAAAAGGGGCAACCAAGGGATGATAAAGTCAGAACCATGAAACTACTTGTGATTAGAACCATCATGCGGCGAACACCATGAGTCACCTTTACTTGCAAGTTGTACCATTCTGTTAGGTACTCAATAGTTTTGTGATTAGTAGCAGCAGAGAGTGGTTCACTGTGAGTTCCAGTACCTGTGATTAGTGCCACTAAATGCGGAACACCACGTGCTTCCGTTACCCGTGACTAGTACCATTCAGTGAGAAACACCATGGGTCTGGGCGTTGCCTGTGGTTAGTAACACAATATGAGAGACATCGTGGGTCTTTGTTACCTATGATTAGTACCCACTATATGAGGAACACCACAGGAATACCAGCGCGTGTGTTTAGTACACCTAGGTGAGGAACACAATGGGTTTGCGTTGCCTATGTGTGAGAAACACCAGAGGTCTGCATTCCCTGTACGACGTACAATACTTGTGAGTAGTACCATAATGTTTGGAACACCGTGAGTTCATGCTACCTTTGATTAGTACCGCAACTTCAGAATTACCATGGTTCTGCTTTACTAGCAATAAGTGCCATTATCAGGGACCGTTGGCATGGATATTTTACTTCTTTAGACAACAAGCATCATCGATTCAGGATTGTGCTTTGGAAGCAGTTCCTTGGTCAGTAATATTGTTTCTGGGAAGGTGCAGCATTGCAGATCAGATCCACTGAATGTTTTAAATTCATATTCATCCATTTATTCTTCATCACCATGTTTTGAATTCTGGTCAGTGGATGAATTTTTTACTTTTAAATTTTTATTGCATTTTGTACCATTAGGGGCCGATGACCTAGATATTAGGTCCCTCTAAACAACAAGCATCATCATCGTCTTTCTATTACTCTTTTTAACTCTCAGTTTCTTGTCCTGATCCTTCCCTTGTCCCTTACTTGTTCTGGCTTGGATTTCTCTCTATCTTGTTCTTTTTTTGCTATGTTCCTTTTCTTTATTGAGGATACTCTTTCATTCCACCAGGGTATCTCTGTTTCCCTTACTCTTGCACTTGTCTTCCTGCAAACCTCTATTACTTCTTTTATTAAGGTGTTTTTAAATCTTGTCCACTCTCCACTTTTTCTGTAGGCAGTTGTCCTCTTATATGGTCCTGATAGTCTGTCCTCTTTCCAATCTGTTGTAGTTCCCACACCTTAATCTTAGGTAATTTCCTGGTTGTTATCTTCAGTGCATTAATGTCTTTCAGATCTGCTACTAATAACCAGTAGTCGCTATTGAGGTTCTCACATGGAATCACCTTGACATTAGTCACAAGTCTTCATCTGTAATAACATAGTCAATGACCGTCTTTCTCTTTCCTTCCCAGCTGTAACGGGTAATCTTGTGACTGACTCTTTTGTTGAACCAACTGTTTTTTACTACAAAGCAGTTTCTTCTGCAGATGTTCCCCTACTAAATTTTTTCTCCCATGTCCATGTGGTTCCATCACCTTCTCATAGCCATTCCTGTCTGTCCCAAGCTGTGTGTTGAGGTCCCCGATGGTCTCTTCTAGGTCTTTGAGAAACTTGTTCGTTTCATCTTGACTGCAACCCATCTGAAGGGCATATACTTGCACCAGTGTCAGCTTCCCTTTCCCAAGGTAAAGTGTTGCCTTTATAATCCTCTCATTGATGTTCTGGATCTCTGTAATACCACCTAACTCTTTTGACAATATCAATCCTACTCCATTTCTCATCTCTCTGTTGTTACCATTCAGTGAAGGGTATAAGTTAGTTCTTCTTCAACTCTCTGTTCACTTTACCTTTCTGTTTAGTTTCACTCAGTCCTAGGATTGATATTTTCCTTCTCTCCATGATGTCCACTAACTCTGCACATTTCCATGTCAAACTCAGTACATTGATTGTTCCTATTCGAGTGTAGTTTCTTCTCCGGAATTGTTGCACAATTACAAGGCCAGGCCTGTCATCAGGCCACGAATCTACTATGCTGGCGTAGTGGGGGGAGAGGTTATACTCCCACGTGGTGCATCCCAAGTGGCGAATAGGGGGGTCCTTACCGGCTTACCGGCAGACTTGAGGGAAATAAAATACCTCTCGCGGACCAAACACACAACCCCCTGTGGGTAGGGTATGCAGATAAAGAATACATCAACGGTATCCACAGCCTGCTGTAAGAGGTGACTAAAAGGGGCAACCATGTGATGATTGTATTAGAACCAGGAAACTACTTGTGATTAGTACCACCACACGGGGAACACCATGGGTCACATTTACTTGCGTGTAGTACCACTATGTTAGGTACAAAATAGGTTTGTGAATAGTAGCAACAGAGTGTGTTGCCAGCTTTTACAGTACCTGTGATTAGTAGCACTTTAAGAGCGACACCATGGGTGAGCAACACCATGGGTCTGGCTTGCCTGCAATTAGTACCCAATATATGAGGAACACCATGGGATAGTGCGAGTCCCTGTGGTTAGTACATGAATGTGTTTAACACCATAGGTTTGCGTTACCTGTAAATGGTGCTGCAATATGCGAAACACCATAGGTCTGTATTACATGTGCGAATTACATTACCTGTGAGTAGTACCATAATGTGTGGAATACCGCAAGTCTATGCTACTTTTGATCAGTACCGCAACGTGACATATACCATGGTTCTACTTTCCTAGTAATAAGTACCATTATGAGGGGCTGATAACTTGGATTTTGGACTCCTTTAGACTTCAAGCATCACCGAGTCAGTATTATGCTATAGACGCAGTCCCTTGGTCAGTAATACTATTGTTGTATGTCAGTTTCTCTGAATGTGAGGTATTGCAGGTCAGACCCACAGATTGTTTTAAATTCATATCCATCCATTCATACTTCGTCATCATGTTTTGAATTCTGGTCAGTGGAGAATTTTGGACTTTTAATTTGTCATTGCATTTTGTCTCATTTCGTACCATAAGTGGCTGATGACCTAGATGTTAGGCCCCTTTAAACAACAAGCACCATCATCATCATCATCATCAGCAACCTATCATCAGGCTGTAAACCATCATGTTGGAAATCACCGAGGATAAATTATCCTGCCCCAGATCCCCCCCACACAGTTCCTGCATCAAGCAAACCTGGCTTGGGACCCACACACTGGAACCACACTCCAATTGGGATCCCACCAGTATATTACACACCGTGTCCTTCACGTCCTCACTACAACCACCATAAATAGAGTCTGGACTAATTAGGTTCTTATGAAACACCTTTTAGGATTTTTAATAGCATTCTGAGTTTTAAAAATATTATATCATTAATAAAGTGGTACTATTCATTCAAAATTTTGTAATTTATTGTAATCTTAATACCTCTCTAGTGGAAACTATTCTAAATATTCTCTCAATATAGCACAGAATGACTTATTTAAAGTATTTCCAATACTTTATACCAACTGAAATAACAAATAAAAAGCAACTATGTATAATTTCAGTTAATGATTTATGTTGTAACTTGCATTAATCAGGAAATTAAATAAAAAATTTCAAAGCTCAGAACAGAGTTTTCACTTGTTATATTGTGCACCCAAATATATTTCCAGGTTTTGCAGAGTAAAACTTACATTGTTATCTCTCAACACATTCTTATAGTACAAAAATGTATGTTCTGCACAGCAACAAGTTATTGAAGCTCTTGGTCCCCATTGTACCTCATCGGTAATTTGTACCACCACCCCCTGGAGAATTGCAGATATATTCTTCATCGTTGAAAATCCAGGGTTTCACTGTAGAATTTTGGTAGCTTCAATGCACAGGAGGCCAGCCCCACACCGTAGGGGTAGCATGCCGGCCTCTTACCTTGGGGCCCCAGTTTAGAATCCTGTCCAGATCAAGGATTTTTACCTGGTTCTGAGGGCTGATTCTATGTGTAGTCAGCCTATGTGATTACAATTGAGGAGCTATCCAATGGTGAGATAGCGGCCCCAGTCTAGAAAGCCAAGAATAACGGCAGAGATGATTCATCATGCTGATCACATGGCACCTCGTTATCTGCAGGCTTTTGGGCTGAGCAGAAAGCACTTAGTAAGCCGTGGCCCTTTGGGACTGTTGGGCCATGGAGTTTGGTTTGGTTTCAACGAACAGGATTTTCCTGGTTTTTCCTTCTTAAATGGACTTCTGTTGCATCTTTTGATGGCAATGACGTATATTCCACATACTCAATAGCTGCGAAGATCAGCAAAGTTTGCCTTAATGAAGGCAAGGGAAACAGTGTTCTTGTTCTGGAGAGTTGCTTTGGCTTGCTATGCAAACTGCCTCATCATCATACAAGTTTACAACGCTTTTCATGTCTTCAAAGTGGTTGGCGTTTAGACATGTCCCCCACCAAGTTGTTATGGGTTTTCGTAAACAGGGAATTTGGGTTAACATTACCTTGAAAGTGAGAAACTGGCTAGGAGCTTTTGAAACCATTTTCCATGTGGAAAACTCCTGTATTACATACCTCTTCCCACGAACCTACTACGCTGGCGTAGCAGGGGGAGAGGTGATACTCCCACGTGGCGCGTCCCAGGTGGCGGATAGGGGGGTCCTAACCGGCTTGCCGGCGGACTTGAGGGAAATAAAATACCTCTCGCGGACCAAACACACTACCCCCTGCGGGTGGGGGACGCACATGTAGAATACACCCGCGGTATCCCCTGCCTGTCGTAAGAGGCGACAAAAAGGGGCGACCTTGACGCGGACATGGATTGCGGTTTGGTATAATGTGATGGACCTCCTGTGGATGGGAGAGGCTGAATACATCCATAGGTAATCTCTGCCTGTCGTAGAAGGCGACTTAAAGAGTCATGTGGCCATGGTCCCCTCTTTACTTTTTATTATTTTTCCGAGGGTCAGATGTAGACCATTCGAATGATGTGCGTGCTGCTCGGCAATGAAGCTCCTATGTGTGCGACTACGCTCGAAAGCCCGTGCCAGCAACCACCCAGGATGCGGCGGGTGGGAGTGTCATGTACCCGGGCAGTGGTATCCGCCTGACAACGCAGGTCCCCGCACAGCCGGATGCCAGAAGGACATATTCTTATTAATTATTTTTCTTTATTTTTCCTCTATATTTAGTGCTCTGTACACGCTATGGGGTACATGCTATTGCGGGTGACTGGAGGAAGGGAGTCTTAGTGCTCATTGCCTCAGTCATCCCGTATTAGGCATCGTCCAACATCGGACCCCGGGCAGTACCTGCTATGACCAGGTGGGTATTGCCTTGGCTGCTTGGTTCGGCTACAGAGACCCCTGATCGGAGTGGGTGGCATTCGGGGAGGAAGCTATCGGGCATGGCTTCCAAACAAAGTCGGCTCTCTCGAGGTGGTCGCCAACCTAAGTCTTTAACTTTTGCTTCCCTGAGAGGTTCAACTCCCTGGGAACATGCGCAGCGTGAAGGAATGGGATCCAGCTTCCCTAGGTTTCTGGTCGCTACCAGAACCGATGGGCACGATTTTAAGCTGGTGAAGTCGATCGTGTTTAGTAGACACATCGAAGGCGTCTATGGCGAATTGGAGGAACTTAAGAAAATGCACAACGGTAGTTTGCTTCTAAAGACTCGTACAGCACTGAAAGCTGATCAGTTGCTTAAGTGCGAGCACTTTGGCGAAATCCCTCTCAAAGTGGAGGAGCATAAGTCCTTGAACCTGGTTTGCGGAGTCATCTTTCACCGCGACCTTATTTTGAACACTGACGACGAGTTGATGGAAGACATGAAGAACCGTGGCGTGACACACGTCCAGCGCATTACGCGCAAGGTCAACGGTGAAGACGTTGCCACTGGTGCCTTCATTGTCTCTTTCAAGTTGTCAGTGTTACCAGAGAAAGTCAGGTAACAACTTATCGTTGCGATGTGAGGCCGTACATCCCGCCTCCTATGCGATGCTATCAATGTCAGCGATTCGGACATATGGTATCTCGCTGTTCGAATCAGGCTGTATGTGGTACATGTGGACGAGTAGCTCACGGCGCGGAGGAGTGCACAACTCCATACAAGTGCACTAACTGATCCGGTTTTCATTCTCCTCGGGATCGGAATTGTCTGACATACCTGAGTGAGAAGAAGATCCAGGAGATCAAGACCCTGGATGGTCTTTCCTACCAGGAAGCGCCGTAAGTTTAATTCTACGAATACACCTGCCCGTATACTCGACTATAGCTTGATAGCTCAGAGTCTTCCAGGTTCGTCATTCACAACCTCGACACCTGTCGAGACCGCTGCGTCCAAGGCGACTGTTGCTGCTCCCAGCAACGTCGCAAATAGTCAAAGCTCGAAGGGGGGAACCACCTCACCTTCGACCTACCAGAAGTCTGTGCCGGCTGGGAACTGCCAGCCGGCACAGCAAGGGGGGAAGACTAAGTCTCCCCCCCCTAGGAGGTCGACGAAAGTTGTGCCCCAGCCGGCGGAGGCGGCATCGTCAACCAGGACTGGGAAACCATCTCCCAGCCCGTCTAAACTAGAAAACAAACAGGGGAAGAAGAGCGTCCGTCCTGAGCGCTCTCGGACTTCCCCTGCGAAGGAGAAGTCATGCCCCCCATCTGGGGGAAATGAGTCTGCGCCAGGAGGCACTCCTGCTCCCAAACCTGCGAGCTCTCCTCGTAGGGGACCCCCTCGCGCCCGAAAAGCGTCGAAGTTCTGGGCGGCACCCCTGCCATCTTTTGATGACGGGATGGATGTCATGCTGTCCTCTACATATACGGATGTAGAACTAGATAGTGTTTAGGCTTACGAGCATTTTGTCACTCATAACCTAACACTCCCTTTATAGTCCACACTATGGCACTGTTACAGTGGAATTGTAACGGTTATGACAGGCATCTTGCTGAGTTACATCAGCTTATTAGTGAGTACGCAGCGAGTATAGTCTGTATTCAGGAGACCAATTTCAGACCTGGTCATCATACGGTCTTGAGGAATTTCAAACTATACTCGACAGAACGATACTATGCTCACCGGGCTTCCGGAGGCGTTGGCATTTTTGTACGTTCTGATAGCTACAGCGAAGAGGTTCCATTAAGAACCCCTCTTGAGGCTGTAGCTGTTCGCGTCTCGCTGCCTGTCATAGCAACAGTGTGTAATGTTTATCTTCCACTAGGCCAGCATCTGAACATCAATGATGTCGCTGATCTTATAGATCAGCTTCCACCACCCTTCCTCTTATTGGGCGATTTTAACGCCCATCACCCCGTATGGGGCTCTGAGATGCCTTGTCCCCGAGGAAGAGAGCTGGAAACACTTCTAACAGATCTGGATTTATGTATTTTGAACACAGGGGAACCAACTCACTTTAGTGTACGTTACGGCACATACTCTCGCATAGACGTTAGTCTATGCAGCCGAACGTTGGTTCCACTGTTTCGGTGGAATGCACACGATGATCTCTGTGACAGTAACCATTTTCCCATCATTCTTACTTTGTTGAAACATAAACCCGTCGAGGCTCCCCCTTGATGGATTCTTAAATATGCTGATTGGCCAAAGTACACATCAGTTTAATTTGTTGTTGGTATTTGCATTTAGTGATGATTTTATTGATGAATTTCAAACTGAAACCATTATGTAGAGCCTGTTGACGAATGAAAGAAAGTTCCTTTTTTCTGTCTGTTTCTGTTAGCGGAATTTCAAAGGCTCTGTTGATGAAACTATAATAAGCTGATTTCTTTTGCGAGATGGGATGTAAAGAATCACTTTTGATTAAACTTAAACAGCATTCAAAAGAAAAAGGATATGTAAAATTCACCTTTAATAACCCGAAGATTTACGAAATCACCAACTTATTCAAGAAACACAATACCAAGGTAGCCTTCTCTACAAACAACACTAAACATAGATTCTTTAGTCATAATAAAGCTAATAAACTTAAAGATGACGAATTCCAGGAATCGGGTATTTATAAGCTGACTTGTGCTCAATGTAAAAAAACTTACGTGGGACAATCTGGAAGGAACTTCTCAATTAGATATCAACAACACGTCAATGCTGAAAGATACAAAAGATTCTCTGCCATGGGACCCCATATGAAGGAGTCCAACCACAAATTCACCAATATAAAACAGGACCTTCAAATTATCTGTATGATTAATAAAGGTAATCTTATGAACAACCTAGAAAACATCCACATCGTTCTTGTTAAATTGGAAAACGGTGAAGAGAATCTCAACGAGAACAACGAGCATAAAAACATCTTATATGAGAATATTAGCAAATACTTAGAATGGGTAGACATGAAACAGACTAGACAAACAAGAGATATAATCAAACACGACATCGCAGAAGCACAGCCCAATCTCCCTCCTCCCTCACATGTTATTTTAGATGACGATGAAACTCTACTTCCCTTCTCTCCAGAGCTTTCCATGAACTGTCAAACTGTATCACATCGTTACTTTACCAGGTCGCGCTCAAAGTCAGACCCTCTAGACAGCGCAGAATAAACATCTTTTCCAAACAAGAACAAGAGGCAAGATGGCCTATTCTGATGACCTCCATTTTTATCAAAGGAGTCTCCAAAGAACTTTTATTTGTGCTTATTGTCATAATGTTTTTCTTTCCAGTTCTTTATTTATACAGCTCAAGAGGACCACTAAGTGGTCGAAACATGTCCTGTAAGTTTTAATTTTATTCAATTTGCCTGACGTATTAATAAAGTATCGATTAGGTGGTTATTTATACTTACTTCTTGATTAAACATCGATACGGTCATGAAATGGACAACTTGTAATTTGAGACTCAATACGAACTGAGTCCCCGTTTCCATGAGGTATTGGATATGGAAAGGGTATTCAAATAGATTTGAATTCCCCATGGAAACGTGGTATGATGTTGTATGATTACATCATTCTCGATTTCCTCGATGATGGCATAAATACTGGAGTATATTTTCATGATATAACATTATGTCACATGCCAATGATTTCCAGCCCATTCCTCAGTTTTAGGCCTATTTACTATCCGTCAGCTCACAAAGCTCCTCATTTATAATTATTTTGTATATCCTACTCATTTATAATTTTTGGTAAAATCCTGTATTACGAATTACGTTGCTTGACAAAATACAATAAACAAATTTTAATTTGAGATTCGGTATACTTTAATGTTGTGGGTGATATTTTGTGTGTGTGTGTGTGTGTGTGTGTGTGTGTGTATATGTATACACAGAGTTGTGACTAGCCAAGAAACCTTTCACACTTCTGTGGGTCTTTGGTACCGTTCTCTGTCCGGCTTCAACGAGTCGCAAAAGAACTGGAAAAGAGTCATGAACAAATTGTAAGAATCGATTCATAATGTATGAATGAATCGTTAGAGTCGATTCTTGAAAAAGAAACGCATTGCCCAACTCTAGTTGTGTTGTTAAACATTCAGTCATAACAATTGCAATGAATGTTAATTGTCAATTGTAGCAATAATCATGATGATACCTATTACATATGGATTAAATAAAACACCCAACAGAATGTGACTGTTAAATGATAGGTACTAGTTTGTAGTTAACAGAGGGAGGGGGGGGCAGTCCGGCAATGGAAGCTGCTATTGGTCGCTCTCGCGTGACATCAACAGGCGGAGAGCCTTGAGACAGTGCATGCTGTGTAGGTTGCGAGAACATACTACTTTCGTAATTTACACATTTTAAAAATGTGTAAAATAAACACAAATACATAGCATGCAAAATAATACGGTACTATATACAGTTGAACGAGTTCCACAGCCACCATGCACTAATTTCTTTTAATTTGTCATAAACCGAACATACCTATATGCAGGAGAGTGAAAGGTATCCTCATTTATTTTACTGGCTGAGATGTAGTCCACATCATATTCTTCTTTGTGGCATATTTCTTTGTTGCTTGCAACTGCCTTTCCTTACTCAAATGCCTGATGCGAATAAATGTCCTCGTCCTTGTATACAAATGAATTATTTTTTCATGCACCTGAGGAAACTTTAATTTAATAACTTTGTCACACTTCGAACTGTCATGTCCATGAAAACTAGTAAATATAATTTCGAACTGTTTGACTGTGTTCACCCAATCTTTTGTCAGAGTAAAAAGGCCCCCTTGAGAAACAGTAGATATCCAGGAATTAGAACTTGCCCCAGGAATCGGGCACATTTCAGTTCGTGATCCCAAGGATTTATCAATCGCTCGGCATTTAAATGCGAGGTAGCCCGCCATGTACTGGACAGTATCAGGAGAAACGTCCTCATTATTAGAATGGTTCTGCCCTAACTCGTGGACTTTACTCA
Source organism: Anabrus simplex (assembly GCF_040414725.1). Lineage (NCBI taxonomy): Eukaryota > Metazoa > Arthropoda > Insecta > Orthoptera > Tettigoniidae > Anabrus > Anabrus simplex. The sequence goes on along the minus strand of NC_090268.1, from coordinate 68,074,324 downwards.
GTAACTCTTCTTCGTCTTCTTTAATGTCTTCAATGTCAGAACTACGTATAATAGTCGCTGGGCTTTCTACTGTTACTTCAATGCACAGTTCACTTCTTATGAATTTGAAGAATTCCTCATCTATTTCCTCGTCCCATGTTTCAACGTCTGCCACAGCTGTACTGTTTCTTTCTTCAGCAACTGATGTACTTCCTGATAAGGGTACGTCATTTGAGTTTCCTGTTAAGATAAGAAGCCGAATCCTGTGTTTCACCTCAAGTGCTGTAGGGTTGTTATAACAGGCACCAAGACATCGAATTCTCGAAAAATAATTTTCTAGACAGTCTTGATTTAAATGGAAAATTCTAAATTCCCATGGAGGGAATTAGATATTTTTCACCAATAGAGCATGTCAAAAATATATCAGGTGTAAGGCTTTTCAGGCGTTTTGCTCTATTAACCAGCGTTTCATCTTAAGTCTGACACTAGACTCATCAGAGTGGGATGTGTCAGACCCTACCCACTGACGCTGGGGTGTATGCAGGTGACATGCTCTATTGGTGAAAAATATCTTAATTCCCTCCATGGGAATTCCGAATTTTCCATTCGGAATTGCTAGGCGAGCAATAATTCCATTGTGGAGATTTATCTCTCGTATGCAGTTATCAGACTGTGCCTCTTATAAGGGGTTCTGATAAGTTCACCTGCATACACCCCAGTGTCGGTGGATAGGGTCTGACACATCCCACTCTGATGAGTCTAGTGTCAGACTTAAGACAAAACGCTGGTTAATAGAGCAAAACGCCTAGAAAGCCTTACACCTGATATATAGTCTTGATTTAGTCGAGATATTAGGATGTATCTTCCATACTCTTCTCTGATTTCTTGAAACAGTCCCAGAAGTGATGTGATGGAGATGAGAAATCCCTTTTGAAATGACAACAGACCTTTTCTACTTCCAAAGCGCATGCCATGGCAAACGTCCATGAATCTTTATAATGTATTCTCCTGGCTCGGAAGATTGAGACCAAATCCACTACAGAGAGGTGTACCATGGTCAAAGGGAACTCAAGAATTCAGAACATCAAAAATATCATTCACTAATTCAAAGAAAATGCTCTCGCATTCCTTACATAGAACATACTTCAATGCTTTAGCTGTATGGTGTGAAAACAAGCGCACAGCCATTCTAACATTCTGTCATGCTCGACCTGTGGCACTGATGTGAGCTTCTAATATGTGATGTGTAATAGATCACCTTTCTGGCTATCTAATGCGTCCTTAATTATCTTCCTTGTTATCTCAGTTCCATCAGGCAAAACTACCCCCTCATCTAAAAAGTGGTTTCAAAGGAGCTTCAGTAAGTGAGGCACGTCATAAAAAATCCCAGATCCTTCTTTCCTTGTCTGTTGGATTTATGAAAAAAGTTTTGGATGTGTTGACGCAAAGTTCGTTCCACACTTTCGAATTCTTTCACCCCATATCACACGTTACCGCCATGACATGTAGCCCTAAATCTTCAACTCTCATTATATCTTGGAGCAATTTGCTGTTCATTGTCACATCAAAATCGTAATAAAGTGGTTGCTTCCAAGATTTACACAAACCACAAATCATCACAACTTGAACATTGCTGTGAGGTCCTAAAATCCTGTCTTCCGAGGCATCATAGCAGATACGGCCACCAATGTTAATTTCATTAAAGCACAACACAGTTTTCTTCTCTAAATTGCTAAATGTATGGGCCTTAACTTTCAAAATTTACAGAACTTCTTCCCAAACACCTGGATTGCATTTAAAATTCCCAGTCCAATTCTGAAGCGTAGCACCACATGGCAAAGGAATGTTGCGCTTTCTTAAATAGGTATAAACCTTTCGAGAAAGGGCCTTTAAAGGCAGTGCGTTGGCAATATCCTCGGAGCTTCACCTTACTCGTTTGTTGCCTTGTAACAAGCAGCGAATTTGTCCGGGAGTGAAACACTTAGCACACTTTCCACTTTCTTCCTCACGACACGTTCTATCAGAGTTATGGATAATTTTCTCTTATTTGCCAACATGTGCCTTACAGCTTTGGCCTTTTTCAGGGCTGCATCACACTTTCTTAAGGCAATTTCTTGGACTGCATTTTTCTTACTTAGGACTTCTATTTCGGTTTTCAGTCTTTTAATTTCTTCGTCCTTTAGTCTCATATCAGAGAGTTCACAGATGGGGTCTGTATTTGTGACTTGATCCTGTTTCCTTTTCTTCGGGGATATAGACTTCAAGGTTGCAATTGCTCTCTTTTGCACTTCTCTACTTTGATGCTGTTGAACACGATCACTTACAGCCTAAAAGGAAAAAAGAGCAACTTGTAAGAAATAAGGTAGATAATTGCCACAGTTCCAGGTTTCTTGTTCTATTTCTAAGTAACGTAATACGTGTAAGCCCATGGGTCTTATACTTGGACACCGATGATGTTCTACGTGTCCTAATCCACCGACTGACCTCACGAGGCTGGTGGTACCCTGTACCAATCCCCCAGGCCAGATTAAATTACTTTGCAGGATCGGGGATCAAACCTGGAACCTCAGGGATAGTAGTCGATAACGCTACTACTACACCAACTAGGTCGGCTGTTTTATTTCTAACAAATGAGGAATCATAACTACCTATAAATAAAACAAAAGTCATTCGAGAAGATAAAAGTAAACAGATGAATACTGTAAATCAAGGTTAATCAGTTCAACAGTACTTTGGAAAGATCTTCGGCATCCTTACCTCTTCAACTGCTTCGCTATTCGTGCCACATTCAGCTGTACATACTTCTCCGTGCCAATTTGGTAAATGCTGTGATGGAACTGCATTTGCTTTTAGTTTCTTATTTAGCGGTAAACAGAGCAGCTCATTCTTTAAATCACACTCGTAATCCTTCTGAAGGAAATGAGCTGAGCATATACATGCATTGTTCACACGGATTTCATTGGCACGCTTACACCGCGATAACCATTCTCTCTGTGTCACTGCATCTTTAGGGAAACGATGATACATTATACCACTCTTCTTACGGCCATAATTGTTGCAATTTGCAACTGCACAATTACTGTTATTTTTACTCATGGATAACAGTTTCTCCCACAACGCTTCCTTTTTACTGGTTCCTCACACACACACACACACACACACACACACACACACATACTCACTTTCACTCACTCCTCTGTCAGGGCCTCAGTTATCCACCACATGACATCACAGCACACAAAGCAGTGTGGGTAAATTCTCTGCTGAACCAGCGGGAGTGGCCTACCTTATAATAGTCTACTTACCTTGTGTAGTTAAAATCTAGACACTAGAACTCCTAGTCCAATGTGTTAGTCATAATAAAGATGCAGAGGTTTAATTTACGGTAGAATATCTGTTAACCAGAACAACTGGGGAAAAGGTGGTTTTGGATTTTAAAAAAGAATAATTATAATATCATATTTCTAGTTAAGAAACTTTTTTGACATTTTAGATTGAAGTAAATGAAGACAATATGTGTACAATGCTAATAAAGCATTTTAATAAACCCAAATTACAGTACATGTTTAGAACAAACCATGTTCATAAGTGCTGTACATATTGCACTATTTTTTAAAAAAATCTTCAACTTTCTTTTGGTTTTTCTTTTCACATAATTTTCTAGCCACTATGGCACATCACTCTTTCATTAGCAGAATGTCAGAAGGCTTTCATTCGTCACATCACAAACTGAGTTGGCAACTGAAAAAGGGAGGAGGCAGTTAAGGTTGGAGTCCACGCATTTCGTTACTCATCCCCCTGTTGTAACATAACAAACCATGTTCCTTCAATTCATTTTTTACCAAAAATATTGTCTGACTCTGTGACTAATTGGTTAGTGCGCTAGCCTTTGGTCACAGGGGTCCCGGGTTCGATTCCTGGCAGGGCCGGGAAGTTTAACCATAATTGGTTAATTCCCCTGGCACGGGGACTGGGTGTATGTGCCATCTTCATCATCATTTTATCTTCATCATGATGCGCAGGTCGCCTACAGGAGTCAAATCAAAAGACCTGCACCAGGCCTCTCTGGGGGCCACACGGCATTTCATACCAAAAATATCTTTGATTATTTCAGTTGAACGGTGTTTCAGTTAAAATTGTTCCATATAACAGAGGTTCTACTGTATGGTATCTTCTTTCCATCACAGAAATAATTAGACTTCTCTCTACTTAAAATAGACTGTATAACAAAAAAACGACGTACCAGGAAGGAATTGACAGATGGCGATAAAATTCGGTGGATGTGAGGAACAGACATAGAAAAACAAACAACCAAAAGTGCAAAACATTCGAATGATTTATTGCAGAGTTAGAGCGTTATAAAGTGAGGACATCAATAAGGTGTTGATCCACCCCTGGCCTGGATGCAAGCTGTCACTCGACGTGGCATAGACTGATAAAGGTCCCGGATGGTGTCGTGCAGAATTTCGTGCCAAATGGTCTACAACTGTTGGGTTAAATTGGCAACATTCCGGAATGTTCTCAATCGCCTTTCCATGACGTCCCAAATGTGCTCTATGGGAGAGAGATCAGGTGACCAAGCTGGCCAAGGAAGGATAGGGCAAGCTTGAAGACATTTCATAGCAACAGGTGCCGTGTGCAGCCGGGCATTATCCTGTTGGAAAGTTAGGCCTGGATGTCGCTGAAGGAACGGTAACACAACCAGCCATAAAATGTCATCAACATACCGCTGTGCTGTCAGTGTGCCAGGAATGACTACCAGAGGGGTCTGGCTATCAAAGGAGATGGCACCCCAGACTATCACCCTCTGTTGTGGGGCTGTGTGGCATGCAATAGTCAGGGCAGGATCCCCATGCTGGCCTGGACATCTCAAAACACATCTGCAGTTGTTGTCAGGGCACCGTTGGAAATGGGACTCATCAGTTCCACATTGCTCGAGCGCGACACCACTGTAATCTAGCTTGACGGTGGGCATGAGTGGTAAGCGGCGTAACGGGCGGCGTGAGCACAAATTCCTCTCTCTCAGGTGTCTGTTGGTCATGGTGGACACATGTGTGCTGGTCACATGCTGCCACGAACCTGCTACGCAGGCGTAGCAGGGGGAGAGGTGATACTCCCACGTGGCGCGTCCCAGGTGGCGGATAGGGGGGTCCTAACCGGCTTGCCGGCGGACTTGAGGGAAATAAAATACCTCTCGCGGACCAAACACACCCCCCCTGTGGGTGGGGGAGGCTGACGAATAATACACCCACGGTATCCCCTGCCTGTCGTGCGAGGCGACTAAAAGGGGCGACCAAGGGATGAATGAATTAGAACCATGAAACTACTCTTGATTCGTACCATAATGCGGGGAACACCATGGGTTGCATGTACTTGCGAGTAGTATCACTAACATGGTACGACATATGTTTGTGATTCGTTGCAGTAAAAAGCCTGGCCTGGTGGATTCCAGTACCCGTGCGTTGTACCCATGTGGGCAACACCGCGGGTCTGGGCGTAGCCTGTGAGTTGTACCACTATATGAGCGACACCGTGGGTCTGCGTTGCCTGTGATTAGTACTCACTATGTGCGGAACACCACGGGGCCGTTGGGACCGGCACCCGTGACTAGTACCCTAGGTGAAGAAACTCATCGGTTTGCGTTGGCTGTAAGTGGCGCCATTGTGTGCGAAACACCATAGGTCTGCGTTACCTGTACGAAGTACAGTACTTGTGAGTAGTACCATCTTTTGTGGAACACCGTGAGTCTTCGCTACTTCTGATTAATACCCCAACATGACACATACCATGGTTCTATTTTACTCGCGACATGTACCATTCTGTGGGGCCTTAGACTTGGATTTTGCACCCCCTTTAGACACCAAGCATCTTTGTGCTTTATAAGTGGTTCCTTGGTCGGTAATAATGTTATTTTCGTTCTCTATTGTATCCGATCCACTGGTTTTTGTTTTTGTTTGTTTGTTTTGTGTTTTGTTGGGTTCCTGTCCATCCATTCATTCTTCATGCCATATTTTATTTTTATTTTGGTCAGTGGATGCCTTTGCAATTTTTGTTCTTTCATTTCGTACCATCAGGGGCCGATGACCTTTGATGTTAGGCCCCTTAAAACAACAAGCCTCATCATCATCATCGGTCACATGCTGGATTGTTGATAACGACAACTCCAGTGCTGTGACAGCTGTTCTGACAATTGCTCTGTCTGCCCGTGCTATTGTGGCCTTTGCTCGACCACTGCCATCCTGATGCTGTTGCCTGCCGGTGCTGACCCACGCTTGCCAGCATCGTCTGATCGCCACATCACTTCGATCCAAATGTCCAGCGACAGCTCTATTCGACCAACCAGCTTCTTTCAATCTGATCGCACAACCTCTTTCAAACTCTGACAACTGCTCGTAATGAGCACGAATCCTTCGGCATGGCATTCTTACAGCCGACATTAAGATATCACAGTCGAATGCAACAGCTACTTTGAGCATACACTTCAGAATTGCACCTGATATACACCTAATGCATGCGCAGTTCAGATGTGCGGGAGCTCCCGCTATTAATTCAGTGGACACAGTACTTTAATCATTTGCACGTTCGTTCCGAATGTCTTTGCATACGTAATTTCCTTACAATCGGACAATGCCTTCCCAGTGTTTTCACATTGTTCTCATTGAAGGAACTGCTATGTTAATACTGACTGTATCCTCTACTTTTATTCCTGGCTTAATTTCTACCAGTTGTGTGTTCTACTCTCTCAATGATCTCAATGATATAATTTTTTTTTTGTTTCAACCTAAGAATGTTACAGCTACAGTATATCTTGAACTGTGATGCCCTGTCTTTGGAGCATAATTGTTACTTTAGCTCTGTAAATTAAATAAGTTGTTCCTCACGTGGATGTACTCATTTCTGAACAATCTTAGTGTGTGTGTGTGTTCATTTTATTCAAGAAGTCTTTTAATTTTCAGCTCGCTTTTTGGATTTGAGCGAACACCAGTTCCATTTCGTCTACCTTTGATACGAGTGGACTGTACTGTGGCAGCAAGAATCATCACATTCTCTACTCTACATTTGTACTTTTCTCTATTTCCTGGAGAGAAAGATCGCTGCAAATTAGAAGAAAATGTGATCATTTTCAACCATCATCGTAAGGAAGCCAGGATTTGTATTCGCACTGATGATCTTAAAGCCAGAGGATCTCCCTTCGCATTACAATATTTGTCAGGAGTGGAGCCTGTCTACGAGAAGAATGCCCTTGTAATCTGTTTGGAACCAGGAGAAAGTATTATATTTAATGCAACCTTCAAACCTAGTGTCACTGGCAAATATGAAATCCATGCTCCTATTTTTATAGATGGGAGTCCTGAAGGAAAAGTTTTCAACTATCTGTCATTCTTTGGCAATTACATGCCACCTACTATCAGATGTAATGTAAAAGAGGTAAGTAACCATTCTGTGTTTTCTAGAAGCATAATATTCAAAGTCTTTCTTTCTGATAAACCTTTCTTGTCTCAAGCTTTCAGTCAATTGACACATTCATTTTTAACAGGATTCCAATAGTACACATGGTTTTGAAATGGATAGAATAATTTGGAGAGGTTACATTAACTTGTTTCCCTACAGTTATGGATATAATTTTTATCTCTGTTAATGCCATAATTTATTGATTTTTTGTTTGTTTAACATTCAGTTCACATTATTACATGTCAATTAGACCTAATACAGTAATATAATTAATGTTTTTTTTTTTTTTTTATTTGGTCACTCAGTTTTGGAAATATTCATATGGCAACCCCAGGCAGGTGGGATACCAGTTTTTTAAATAATTTCTTTTTTTGTACTGATCTTTTTAACAACAAACCAATATTTTTTATACTACTCCAGACTTAAATAATGACTTATACAAGAAAGATAGGCCATGATCTGTGCAACATATGATGATTTATTTTCTAGAATAATAAACGTGAATACATAAAAGTATCGCGTGTTACATTTGGATGTCAAATACAGTACATCCTAATACTATTATGTATGAGAAACAAAACAGAAATGAAACTACTACATGAAATGACTAGGCTTAATGGTATCTTTATTATAACAGATACCACATTACAAACACTAGTGAGAATGGAATGGAATGAAACAATCGATACACAGTCCAGCTGAACACTGGGTTCCCACAATTGACTTAAAGTTACTATGAGTGCAGTTTTCTTCTGTGTGTTCCACTAGATGATCAGTCCGATCAGATCTCATGGATGCCGAGATCTGGCTATCTGAAGATGATGCTGATGACACTGATGGTCTTCCCACTGCCCTAGGGAGTACCTGGTATCTTCCCAAATATATATTCACCACTTCTCGCTTGAAATCCAGTTGACGGATCTTGTGCATGTTGGCTTTGTTGTACAATATTCAGCTATTTTGCAAGGCTACATCCATGTAATCAAAGGCCACTACCACTTCCCCCAGATTCCAATTCAATAAGGAGAAGAATTTATTGCAGCCAGATGGCCATATAATGGGATACAATAATAGATTTCAAGGTTACAAAGTAAGCATGAAATATTGTCACACTACATACTGCAATTCACAGATGCTCAAGGCAGTTTAGTCTTTGCTATAGTCAACTATGCTCTTTTCCCTTTTATTACACAGTGTTATGTGGTATTTGTCACATGGGTTCTCACACAGAGAACATATACATTCTTTGTTCGGTTCATGATATTTTATGTTTTTGCAAATTTTATGATGGAAGCCATGTACGGCAAGTCTAGTGATTACGTTTCTTAGTTCTTGATTTTCCTGTGTCCATAGTCTATCGGTCATTGCTTCCATTGCGAAAAAATCCAGTGGTATGTCCTGTTGTTTCAGATGCTTCTGCACAAGTACCTTCTCCATTTGCAGGGTAGATGGCAGGTGTGGTTTGAATCGGAGGTCTTCTATATAGAAAGGTTCCCTTGCTAATTCATAGATTAGCCCAGTGCTCTCTTCAGGAATTGTGCTTTCACTTTTTCTATCATGGTGAGGTCTGTTGTGGTTAGCCTTTCCCATATAATCTCTAGGCTGTATGAGATAGTGGGAGTTATTTTGACGTGGAAGAGTGTCATTGCTGTTCATAGTGAGAGTTTGGTTATGTTCTTCAGATCGTATATTGCTCTGATGGCAGCTGTTGCTCGTTCCTTTATGTGGTGTCTGAAAGAGTGGTATGTTGTTTGCAGGGTGACGCTGAGGTATTTGTAGGTATTGACCGACGTGACACTTGTGATGAAATTGTCCATATAAAAAGAACTTGATAACTTCTCCATAAATGCATTGAACAACATATTGTATTCTTCAATGAGCGTATTCAGCATTGTTTCCAGAAGAAATGAGCTACACTTCCTGCCAAAGACAACCCAACAATGCTGAAAGGTGACTAATTTACAATTTATTTTATCCCACCAGAGAAACTTAAAGTTGTGATGGTCCATTGGATTAATGCTAATCTGAAGGAAAGCTTCAGCAATATCTGCCCCTCCACCAACCTCATTCCATCTGAAAGCTACAAGGGCGAATCAAAAAGTAAGTCACACTAGCTTGCTGCGAGAGCACCCTGTGTGTTGTGACCGTGGCCCATGCGGAGCAAGCTACAATAACTGCTGACACATCCAATAGGAAGGTTGGTGTGGTATCCTGTTGTGTTGTGTGTGCAGAGCGGTCTAGGCTCAATGGCACATCCAGTAGCAAAGTAATGGGGCAGTTGCCATGCTGAATTACTTCTCGTAATCTGCATAAAGCTCAAAATTTAATAGGTACCCGTCTTTCATTGGAAAACCATGGGCATATTAAAAAATCTTCCTCATATTTTGCTAGGTGCTCTCATATGAGTTTTTTTTTAGTGCTATATTATTATTTGTCTCGTAGATAAGTATGGAAGGAAGTAGTGTGACTTGTTATCATGGAAATATTAAAAAGAGACTACTGCCCAAATATAGATGGAGACTTTGGAAAAGACTATAAGGATTATTATAAAGGGAGAAGTTCCAAAATTATGAAAATAGGGATAGGACTTGAGATCAGTCAATTAGTACCACTGATCTGCATTTAAGGCAGTCGTCCAGGTGGCAGATTCCTTTTCTGTTGTTTACATAGCCTTTTCTTAAATAATTGCAAAGAATTTGGAAATTTATTGAACATCTCCCTTGGGAAATTATTTCAATCCCTAACTTCTCTCCCTATAAACAAATATTTGCCCCAATTTTTCTTCTTGAATTCCAACTTTACCTCCACATTTTGATCTTTCCTACTTTAGAAACACCACTCTCAAATTTATTTGTGTACTAATGTCATTCCACGCCATCTCTCCACTGACAGCTCTGACTATACTATTTAGTTGAACAGCTTGTCTCCTTTCTCCCAAGTCTTCCCAGCCCAAACTGTGCAACATTTTTGTAATGCTACTCTTTTGTTGGAAATCGCCCACAACCAGTTGAGCTGCTTTTCTTTGAATTTTTCCAGTTCTTGAATCAAGTAATCCTGGTGAAGGTTCCATACACTAAATAGATGTGAAAATAGAGCTCATAGAAAATACTGTACTGATAGCAGGACAGAAGGTGTTTTTTTGTTGTTTTAATTTGCTCTATGTCGCACCGACACAGCTAGGTCTTATGGCTATGATGGGATAGGTAAGGGCTAGGAGTGGGAAGGAAGCGGCTGTGGCCTTAATTAAGGTACAGCCCCAGCAATTTCCTGGTGTGAAACTGAAAAACCACAGAAAACCATCTTCAGAGCTGCCGACAGTGGGGTTCGAACCAACTATCTCCTGGATGCAAGCTCACAGCAGCACGCCTCTAACAGCACTGCCAATTTGCCCGGTAGAAGGTGAGTGTGTAGGGAATAAGGCTGTCAAGAAATTATGGGTGGTGCAATGAAGAATGCAGTAAGAAAAGGATGGAAGTAACAAAAGCATTAAAATCATATAGGTAGGGGGTCTTGAAATAAGAATTACATTCTTTAGTAAATGAAAAGAGTATACAGAACTACTGGTAAGCACAAAGTATTTATGGCAGAATAAACAACCTGACAAACTAAATAGAAACTTTAAAAATAAGGACAGTAAGAAAGTGTTATATAGAATAAATCAAATCTGTAGGGAAAGGAAAAGTACTGTGCACAATAATTATATGGTGGAAATAGAATTACTCAAACTGGAACCTTCAAAGTTGTTTTAGAGTTTCTTGATTAACCTATCATTTGTAGAAAGGTATCAGGTTTAGACAGACTTCCAACGTGATAAGCGGAATAGAACTAACTGGCATAGGACATGGTGACAGAAAAATTGATATACTATTTGGTGCAGATGTGTAAGATGTGTTCAAAAATCAAAATCAAAATCTCTTTATTTGCAAATGAGGTGTCTACCTCGGTGGCAAATGGTACACTAAAATACATTATTGTCAAGCACTAAATATTAAATTAACAAGAGAAGAAAATTTTCCTATAATACAATATTATACAATTTACGCTAACAATGTTTTCTATTAAACACACAGCTCATCCTTAATAAATTTATATTGTTTACAAAATTCTACTTATAATATCTCCTGTACTACTTACAAATATAGTCAACTGATATACAGTATGTGGAATTACTTCAAATGATACTATACAACTGGTATAAGATTAATATTTACATTGCATTTATTTATTTACTATTTTTTTTTTTTAACCCGTTCTGGACCCTAAGTAGCATAACGACCTGCTGCGTCTTAACCAGAGCCCCTTTTGCCATCACTTTTCAGAGTTCCTGAAGGGCCTTCACAGCTACCGTAGCGGTCCCAGGGCCCTCGAAGTCCCCACTGTACTTCACCCCTACAGGCAGTCCCCTACTTTAGCTGTCCAAACTCCTTAGACCAGGGGATGGAATTAATTTATTCACACACATTTTTTTATTTACAATAACCTGCACTGGTCGGATGCCCTCTAACACTTCATTTATTTTCTCTGTTGCTGTTTATTCTCTTCTTGAATATCTGTACAGATTTTGGAAAAGGATCAAACACTACCCCTGGTAAACTGTTCCACTCCTTCACACCCTTCCCAATGAATGAAAATTTACCCCAATCGCTTCTGCTAAAATTCCTTCTAATTTTATATTTATGGTCAGTCCTGCCGATATAATTATTTTCCAACTGAAGCCTCTCACGGATATCTCCCCATGCTTCTTCTCCTGTATAGGCTCTATATAATCCTATAAGTCTAGTTTTCTCCCTTTTCTTACTTAAAGTTTCCCACCCAAGTTCCTTTAACATTTCTGATACACTACTTTTTCTCCTGAAATCCCCTGTTACAAATCTTGCTGCTTTCCTCTGCACACTATCTATTTCTTTTATTAGGTATTCTTGGTGAGAATCCCAAACACTGTTTGCATATTCCAATAATGGACGAACCATACTCAAGTAACTTTTTTCTTTTAATTCTTTGTTGCATCCTTTTAAGTAGCCTCATTATGACATGTAACGATCTGTATGCTTTCCCAACAATGTCATCAATATGACCCTTCCAGTGCAAATTACTTTCAAATCTCACACCTAAGTATTTGCACTTGCCATCTTTTGGGATAACTACCTCATCCAAAGTATATTCAAATTCAGTTTTAAAGCTCCTGTTTGTAAAAGTTGTAACAGTTGATTTGCCTCCATTAACCTTCATATTATTTTCTTCAACCCATTGTTGGATACTTTCAAGGTCCCTTTGTAATTCTGAACAATCCTCAATGTTGTTTATTTCCCTATAAACAATTATGTCATCTGCATACAATCTTATTTTTGATGTTATATTGTTCCCTAAATCATTTGCGTTTATTATGAAAAGTGTTTGTTGTTTATAAGTTTCATTTCCGTATTGATAGATATTACTTTACAAAAAACAATATAAATATGAGTCTCCACCTTATCAATACAAAATTAATTTACATATATTTTATATATATATTTACCAGCTTAATGTAAATTAATTTTGTATTGATAAGGTGGAGACTCATATTTATATTGTTTTTTGTAAAGTATTATGAAAAGTAACGGACCGATTATACTACCCTGTGCAATTCCCTTCCAAACTTTCTCTTCCTGAGATACATTATTTCCTACTTTGACTTTCTGAACCCTTGAATTTAGAAATGTTTTTATCCAACGTGTAACCCTTACGTCCAATCCTATTCCCTCCAATTCCTTTAATAATATTCCATGTTCCACTCTATCAAAGGCTTTGGAAAGATCTATGGCTATGCAATCTAACTGACCTCCTGAATCCAACTGATCTGATATGTCCTGCTGAAATCCCACCAGTTGTGCCTCACAAGAAAATTTCTTTCAAAATCCATACTGGCTCCTCATGAACCACCATGAACCTGCTACGCAGGCGTAGCAGGGGGAGAGGTGATACTCCCACGTGGCGCGTCCCAGGTGGCGGATAGGGGGGTCCTAACCGGCTTGCCGGCGGACTTGCGGGAAATAAAATACCTCTCGCGGACCAAACACACACCCCCTGTGGGTGGGGGAGGCAGACGAATAATACACCCACGGTATCCCCTGCCTGTCGTGAGAGCCGACTAAAAGGGGCGACCAAGGGATGGTTGTATTCGAACCATGCAACTACATGTGATTAGTACCACCACGCGGAGAACACCAAGGGTCGCTTTTACTTGTGCGTAGTACCACTATATTAGGTACGAAATAGGTTTGTGATTAGTAGCACACAGGAGCACCGCGCGGTCGGCTTTTGCAGTACCTGTGATTAGTACCACCATATGAGCGGGACCATGGGATGATAGCTACCATGGACCTGCCTTACCTGTGATTAGTACCCACTATATGAGGAACACCACGGGATAGGGAGAGGTCCCTGTGGTTAGTACTCTTATGTGATGAACATCATAGGTTTGCGTTGCCTGTGAATGGCGCCGCAGAGTGAGAAAAACATAGGTCTGTATTAATGTCGAATTTCATAAGCTTTGAGTAGTACAATAATGTGTGGAATACCGCAAGTCTCTGCTACCATTGATTAGTACCGCAACAGGACAGATACCATGGTTCTACATTACTAGCGATAAGTACCATTCTGAGGGGCCTTTGACTTGTATTTTGGACCCATTTAGACACCAAGCATCCTCGATTTGCCTTGGAAGTGGTCCCTTGGTCAGTAATACTTAACTATGATAGTTTTTTGAGTCGGATCCACTGATTGTTTTAAATTCATGTTCATTCATTCATTCATTCATTCATTCGTTCATTCATTCTTCATGGCATTTTTTATTTTGATCAGTGGATAATTTTGAACTTTTACTTTGTCGTTTCATTTCGTACCATTAGGGGCCGATGACCTCGATGTTAGGCCCCTTTAAACAACAAGCATCATCATCATCATCAACCTCATGAACCAATTTTTATCACCACATATCCCTCTGATGTACTTCGATATTAAACTCTCCAGTATTTTACAAACTATACTGGTCAGGCTGATTGGTCTGTAGTTCTCTGGTTTCCTTTTATCACCCTTTCCTTTATAAATTGGTATTATTATAGATTCCTTCCATTCCTTTGGTATTACACTATTATTTATGACATAGTCAAAGAGAAATTTTAAATAAGGCACTATGTACCACCCCATTGACTTTAATACCTCCCCAGTAATATGATCACTTCCTGCTGCTTTTCCTTGCTGAAGCAGTTGGATTTCTCTGAAAATATCTTCGTTTGTGAATGAGAAGCTTCTTGTTTCCCTCTGTGTCTCTCCCTCTCTATCTTCTGTTTCCAACTCTTGACAATCATCTACTGAATCTCTAAATTCCCTACTAAATAGGTTTGCTATCTCAGTATCTGTTAAATAGTGTTCACCCCCTTCTCCCACCATTGTAGGAATTTGGATTCCTTTTTCTTTTTGATTCCTGATATATGAATACAGCTTTTTCCATTTCCCTTTGTGGTCATTACCCTCTTGAAGTATGCCATTCATATAATTCTCTTTTGCTTCCGTTTTCACTCTATTCAGTTCCCTCATTAGCTGTTTTCTAGTTTCTCTACTCTCGCTACCCTCTTTGATTTTCCTGTTTACTATTCTACATTTTCTTTTTAATTTTCTTATTTCCCTTGTATAATAAACAGGGTCTGAGGTTGTTTTACCCTTCTTAACAGGTACAAATCTCTTCTCTCCTTCCCAAATGATTCCTTTAAATTTAGCCCAAAGTGTATCCACGTTACTCCCTTCACTTATCCAACAACTGAATTGTGATTTAAGGTAAGTCCCAAATTCATCAACTTTAGTTTTTCTGTACAATTTCTTGTCTTGTGTAACCCTCTTATTAAGCCTTTTTGGTACGAGTCCTACATCCATTATTACAGCCTTATGGTCTCCTATTCCTTCAATTACCTCAGTTTTATCAACAATTTCCCATGGTTTAACCAAGAATACATCTAGTAAATTATTGAGATGAGTCGGTTCTTGTACTACTTGTGTAAATCCTCCCTCCCAAATTAACTTATTTGCCAGTTTCTGTTCATGGGCTTCACTTGCAGCTCCATTCCATTCAACTTCAGGCAAATTTAGATCTCCCCCAATTATTACAATATCATTATTATTGTTTTTACGAGTATAATCTATTTTCTCAAAGATTTCTATGTCTCTTTCCTCTCTTCCAGGCCTGTATGTTCCTATAATTCCCACCTCCTTCATATTATCACAAACTAATTTTATCCCTAATATTTCATCCCTTTCATCAGTAAACCATTCATGTGAACAATATGTTTCCTTCACCAGAATAAACACCCCCCCCCCTCCCTTTTTATCTCCTCGGTCTCTATGATAGACTGTGTACCCTTCTGGAAATACTTCTCTATTACCCACCCCTTCTTTCAACCATGATTCCACTCCTATCACCACATCAGTCTCATAAGATTCCATCAACGTACCAAATTTTAATTGTTTATTTACTACACTTTGACAGTTTACCAAGAGCAATCTCAGACCCCCTTCCTCCCTAAAACTTGACTGTTGCAATTGGGTAACTTGAAATTCCTTACTATCCTGAGTTTCTTTTTCTAGTTGACTGAGCCAGCTTGAAGTACAGCTGGCTCTTTGTACTAGTTTTCCTAGTCAGTATTATAACTCATGGGAGTTGCCTGCTTTACAGATTAATAAAATCTAGAACAATATTTGCTATCTTTCGTTTACCTGAATTGTTTAGATGGAGGCCATGTTTTGTATAACATTATCTCTCAAAACTGCTGCATTCAATAACCTGAGTATTCCGAAAATATTTACAAATTTGAACAATATCTGTATTGACCTTGTCCACTTCAATGTTCACACACGAGTCTCTACTCAAATCATGCCTGTGGGGCACGTTCACTAGAAAAACGTTAGTGTGGGTCAGCTTCCCTAGTGTATGTTTAAGTTGTGATCTTACATTCTTGGCGTCGTCGTGAGCTACGTCGTTCATCCCACCGATGATAAGCACTGCGTCACCGCTCCCGAAGTTCCTAGTTGCTGCTTCTACGTTTTCCACAACACTGCTGATAGAAGCTCCTGGATATATTTCTGCGGTTGCTGCTATATTCTCGTCGTTAATCACTCTCGCAATTCCCCTTCCTTGGCTATCACCAAACACAGCTACCTTCGCTGATTTAGGCCTAACTGGGTCTTGAATCTGAATTCTAGGCCTAAATTTTAAACTCGGCACGGCAACGGCAGCGGATCGCGATGATTTGGTTTCACGCACGCGATCACTTTCTTCCAGAATTAAATTATTTAGGGCAGAAAACCTATTTCTGATGTTTATTTCCGGAAATTCAGTTGCAGATTTCTTCTTAGCCGGCCATCCACGAACTACTTGACACCACGTGCTCGAGTTTGTTACTTGTACCGGTATATCACTCGAAGAATGGTCAGTCCCAAATTCTAGCGATCGCAGTCTTTCTTTTAATTCTTGATTTTTCAACTTTAAGAGTCTCATTGTCCTTTTTTTAGAATGTTTATAATTTCTAATGCACTTTTATATTCCTCATCGACTGTTTTCGGTGCTTCGTCAACGCCGTCCCCAACAACATTCTGAACACACTGCTCACAAATCCAGTCAATATTTTCATTTGTTTTTACGTCTCTAGGCCAATTTCTGCACTTATAATGCCACCATCGATCACATGAATCGCACAACATTCCATTTTTCACTAATCTTCGACATTTTCCGCACTTTTTGTCACATTTTACGGTTAATTTACTCGGAGAATAAAACACTACGTCGTCATTACCAGGCGCCATTTTGAAAAAAAAATGTGGACACAATGTGGACTCCAGAATGAGAAGACTAACTTCTGCGATATCTCTTTTTGTTGGGCAGAAGGTCAACTAAAATGATTTATGGAAGATTGAAACTCTAGGCATTATGGATCCAGCTCAGATGAAGAGCAAGAGAGAACAGGAACAATATGTGATTAATCAGTTTCATGAAACAATACAAAGACTGAGATGGAAGATTCGAAGTCAGGATCCCCTGGAGAGTAAATGCAAAAAAGCTGGGCAACAATTTGCAGTCTGCAGAACACGTCTTCAAAGACTCGTTCATCGCCTGGAGAAGATCGGGAAGTATGATGACTATAACAATGTACTTCAAGAATGGCTAGAACGGGGCATGTTGGTGATCGTCTCAATGGGGGACAGATCATGGGAAGGTTACTATTTGCCACATAGTGCAGTCACCAAGGAGAAGAATACAATAACCAAACCGAGGCCAGTGGGGTGAAATGTTGTCTCACTCAATGACTGTGTGGAAAAGGGACCACCTACTTTCCTTGATTATACAAGGGCCAATAAAAAAGTAAGTTATGCTTCAAATTTATGGCCATTTATGAAACCACCTTCACATGGCAATATGGCTGTGATAACATACAATGTAAGTTGACTTTTTCACAGTCCAAGAGACTCAGGACAGCCGATCAACTTTTCAATTCCAGATGCGTAGAAATCACTTCCAGTGTTATGTAACCACCTGAAGACAGCTGTTTTCACCTCCTCATCATTTCGGAATCGTCATTCACTGAGATCCTTTTTCAGCTTACCGAACATACATGGCGTTAAGTCTGGACTGTATGGAGGATGTTCCCATACCTCCACTTGAAACGCTGCAATAGTTTGGATATTTGGCGGACCATGTGAGGTGTTGTATTATTGTGCAACAAAATCCCACCAGCGCTCAATTTTCCCCGCCGCTTTTCATTAATTGCCTTACGCAACTGGTTCAACGTTTCACAATACGAAGCTAAGTTGATTGTTGTGCGTTTCGGCATAAATTCCACGTGCTCCACACCCTCCATATCAAAGAGCATTACCTTCCTGCTGAAGGTTGGACCTTGGCCTTCTTTCGTGGTGGTGATGTGGTGTGCACCCATTCCATCGATATTCTCTTTATTTTGGGGGTGAAGTGGTGGACACATGTTTCATTCCCTTTGATGATTCGCCGCAGGAATTTGTTGCCCTCTACAGAATACCATTGCAAAAATGCCAGTGATGATTGAAAATGTCCCTTGTGAACATCGGTGAGCAGATGTGGGACCCATCTTTGTCACAGTTTACGAAATCCAAGGTGTTAGTGAACAGTGGAGAACACATTGCCATACGAAGTGTTCAGCATGCTGGCAATTTCCTGGAGTGTTATGCGCTGATTCTCTCTAATGATCCCATCCACACGGTCACCATTTGCAACGTTACTGGATGTTGCAGGCCTGTCTTCGCAATATTAGTCCACGAGATCCATGCGTCCGACATCAAATTGGTTGTACCACTTTACAATACCTGGGCGAGAAATTACAGCAGTGATTTCATGATGAATGTCCGTGCAATTGAGCCCTTTAGCCCATAGAAATCTGATTCTTGCACGCAACCTCCAATTTGGAGTGAACATCCAGTTGACGTGCCATTGAGCCTAGACCGTTCTGCACACGCAACACAACAGGATACCACACCAACCTTCCTATCGGATGTGTCAGCAGTTACTGTAGCTTGCTCCCGCATGGGCCACGGTCACAACACACAGGGTGCTCTCGCAGCAAGCTAGTGTGACTTACTTTTTGATTCGCCCTTGTAGGTTTCAGATGGAATGAGGTTGGTGGAGGGGCACACATTGCTGAAGCTTTCCTTCAGATTAGCATTAATCCAATGGACCATCACAACTTGAAGTTTCTCTGGTGGGATAAACTGATAGAGAATCTGCCACCTGGGCAACAGCCCTAAATGCTGATCATTGATCTTTAATTGACTGAACCTTAATTTTCATCCCATTTATCATCATACCATTGTCTGCTGTCCATCTCACATCATTGTCTAGGTCTTTTAGTAGTCGCTCACCACTTATTACTCCATACAGTATAATAACATCTGCAAATAGTGATTCGAGATATTTACTCATATCATTTATATATTTAAGAAAAGGTCTGACTCGTTGGCTGAATGGTCAGTGTACTGGCCTTCTGTTCAGAGGGTCCCAGGTTCGATTCCCGACTGAGTCAGGGATTTTAAGTTTCATTGGTTAATTCCAGTGGCCCGGGAGTCTAGGAATAGCCACACAAAATTAAAAATTTAAGAAAACATAAATGTCCAATAATACTGCCCTGAAGGATCGTCTTTTAATCACCTACTCTAATTCTCTGAGTTTTGTTTTCTAGTAATTTAGCCCCCCATTTGACCACTCTTTTGTCTACTCCAGTAGCCCACATTTTCGTCAGTAATCTCCCATAATCTACCCTATCAAAAGCCATGGATAGGTCAATCGCGATACAGTCCATTTGACGTCCTGAATCTAAAGTATCTGCTGTATCTGGCTGGAATCCAACAAATTGAGTTTCAGTGGAATAACCTTTCCTAAACCTAAATTGTTTTCTATCAGACCAGTTAGTAATTTTGTAAACATGTCTAATATAATCAAAAAGAATGCTTTTTCTGAGCTTATGAACAACACATGTCAAGCTGTAATTATTACATATGATACATTCTTACTAATAATTTTTTTTTAACTTTAATTATCTGCTGTATGTTTATCACCCTTTCCCTTGTAGACTGGGGCTACTATTGTAACTCTCCATTCATTAATATCATTCCTTAATACAAACTGTAATTGAATAAGTATTTCAGATATGGTGCAATATCCCAACCCATTGCCTTTGATATATCTTCAGAAATATAAATCCTAGCTGCTTTCCTGGCTTTCAAACTTAGTATTTCTTAAATGTCTTTATTATCATAGGTAAATTTCAGTAATTCACCAATATTAGTCATCTTCTCTCTCTGGACATCATCTTTATATCCAACTTACATTTACAAACTGCTGACAGAATACTTCTGCCATCTGAAAGTCCTCGCATATACACTATCCTTGTTCATTAATGATTCCTGGATTGTCTGTGTTAGAACCTTTTTCTGCCTTGAAGTATTTATACATATCCTTCCGTTGCTCCCTAAAAATCATATGGCTGCCAATTGTGTTTGCCATCATGTTATCCTTAGCTGACTTCTTTGCTAAATTCTATTTCCTATTAAGCTTCTTCAATCTCTCTTTACTCCAATAACAATTCCTGACTCTTTTTCTTTCCAATCTGCACCTACTTCTTAACCTCTTTATTTCCCGGTTAAAATATAATGAGTCCTTACCATTCCTTACCATTTTTAAAGGTATATACCAGTTTTCACACTCCTCAACAATTGCTTTAAACCCATCCCACAGTTTGTTTACAGTTTTATTTACCGTTTTCCACAGATCATAGTTACTTTTTAAAACTCCCTCATGTCTGTCATATCAGCCATATAGCAATGCCTAATAGTCCTAAGTAGGACATTCCTTTCTATCACATTTATTTTTTTAAGTACGACAAATACAGCCTCATGATCACTTATACTATCTATCACTTTAGTATCTCTATACAACTCATCTGGTTTTATCAGCACCACATCTAGAATATTTTCCCCTCTACTTGGTTCTGATTCAGCTGTCCTTCCAATATTAACTTATTCACCTTTTGTAGGTTATGCTTTTCATCGTTTTATGCGTGCATGTGGGGGAGGGAAGGGAAGCAATGTGCTTCCCATGGGAGCTACCAGTGGTGTTCATTACTGTCAGGTCGTGAATGCAAGACGACCCTTGATTTTTCACATAAGATTCTTGGATTCTGAGAAATACGTTGAATGATTGCAATAAATTAATACTCACTGCCCAGTTGGTAGTCATCCATGATTTCTATTCATTCATTCTATTCATTCATATTTGTCTTATATGTACAATTGAAATTGTTGAGGATATCCATCAGCTCAAATTGATTTAGAATAGAATATCACATTTCAATTAAGTTCTCCTTTCTTCCTTCCAGATCTTCTTCCCCCCTATACCATTGTCGATCAGCTCAGGCCGTACACTCAATCTGGATTGCTACCACCACAGCAAAAATACTTCTATTTATGCAAGAATAGCGGAGGTGCCTGGAATTGATGTAAGGAATACAGTGACAATACTCTTTCCAAACTCCCCTACGGTACGGGGAATGAAAGGTAGGATACGTGTGCCCGTAAGCCTGATATTTGCCAGTGATGTTCCCATATCCTTCTCCACAAGCATTACCTTCACGGATGCAGAAGAAGCTGCCTATTATACTGTACACATAGTTGCCATAGCTGACAACAGCTTGCTCACTACTCATGCCTTTTTAAGAACCAAACAGGACAAATATCAAGTCATAAAAGAACATATGCCTAGCATGATGAACCATTCCAGCAGCAACAGCAGTGAAGATGATCTTACTCTTCATGAAAATGTGACTGAATATGACAACAAGCCGGTAAGTTTTGGCACTATACTATACCTATGTTTTTATGATCGACGTGTATCGATTGATTGTTTGTTTGTTTGTTTGTTTTTCTTGATTTGCAAGTTTGTTTACATCATAGATCAGTGTTTCATAAACCAAAACTTTCCTCAATAAATACTCTATACAACAGTGAAGACTGCATCAAAATTCCTACGATGGTTCTCATGATTGACCTGCACAAATGCAGATACCTAACAGTGACTACATTTTACATCCTTTTCATTATAGAATGTTATGCCTTTCATCATTCAATCTGCAAGCCTCTCTGTGTTAACTAAGGACCTCCACAATCCCCTATTTGTAACTAGCTCTCTGCCCTCATTCAGTTCCATACTTCTTACCTTTAAATCATTAAAAACTGAGTCCTCTTGATCTCCCTCTACTTCTCTTACTCTTCATGACCAAGTCCATTATTATCCTAGTTAACCTATCCTCCTCCATTCACCTCACATGAATCCACTACTGAACCCACTTCATGTGTACCGCATCATCCATCGAGTTCATTCCTAATTTAGCCCTTATCTCCACATTAAAAGCACCCTCTTGCCATTGTTCCTGCATTTTTGTACCAGCAATCATTCTTGCCACTTTCATGTCTATTACTTCTAACTTACTAATAAGATGTCCTGAGAACACCCAGATTTCACTCTCTTAGAGCAAAGTTGGTCAGAAAACAGACTGATATAAACATAGTCAAATCAATCAATCAATCAATCAATCAATCAATCAATCAATCAATCAATCAATCAATCAATCAATCAATCAATCAATCAATCAGTCAATCAATCAATGACCTTCATTTAGGGCGGTTGCCCAGGTGACAGATTCCCTGTCAATTGTTTACCTCATATTTGGGGCCGATGACCTTCGATGTTAGGCCCCTTAAAACAACAAGCATCATCATCATCATACCTCGTATTTAAATTTATTTATAATAGTTTACCTAGCTTTTTCTTAAACATTTTCAACGAACTTGAAAATTTATGGAACATTTCCCTTGATAATTTATTCCAATCCCTTACTCCTCATCTTATAAATCAATATATGCCCCAATCTGTCCTCTTACAGTCCAACATTATCTTAATGTTATGATCTTTCCTATTTTCAAAAGCTCCACTCAAGCTTATTCTTCTTATGTCATTCCATGCCAACTCACCACTGACAGCTTGAAACATTATAAGCTATAAGTTTCATTTTAGTTCTGTAATAAGAATACATTTATTTATTCAAGATCAGCAACAGCATAATGCTGAATTACAAAGATCCAAGCCATGTACAATAGATATGAATCTAAAATGAAAGATATATAAACAATTTACAAAAGACACAAATATATACAATAAAAACTGTACAATAATATATAATACATATTTACATAAACAACGATATTAACGAAGAAAAATACATATACATTAAATACATGAGCAGAACAGGAAAGAACAAGAAGGAAATTAAGTTATATGAGAAATATCATGACAGAAGGAAGGAAATGTTACGAAGATGTCTAGGTTGTTGTTGATAGATAATGTATTAAACATTGCTGGAATAAGTACATAAAGGGACCTTTGGATGAGAGAAAGCTGGGAGTAAGGAATATGGAATAGGGTCTTAATTCTGGTACTATGGGATGGGACATGGAGGGGGGAATAAGGAAGTTAAATTTGGAGACCTAAATAGACCATTAGCTGCTTTGTATAGCAGCTTTAGATCGGCTACTTTCCTCCGAGTAGAAAGAGTCTTGAGTTACAGTTTCCCAAGTACTGGGGTAGGGCTTAGGTTGCGACATGCAGGGACCCTGGCTCTGACGATAGCACAGAAAAAAGATTGTACACGGTCAAGGTGGCTGAGGGTTGAAGAAGCAGAAATGGACCAAACTGGAGAGGCGTAATCAACAAGAGGCAAGATACAGGAAACGTAGAATGCTCTGAGTGCATTTACATCTGTGATGTCAGAAAACCTGTAAAGTAAACCAAGGAGTGACATAGCACGTGAGGTAACCCTGTTTATGTGAGAGACAAACAACAATTTACTGTCAAATTGCACTCCTAAGTCTTTTTGATTGTCAACAAGAGCAATCGGTTGGTTCAGTAGGTGATATTCTTGTAGAAGAGAGGATTTACGAAGTGTGAACGAAATGGTGGAACACTTGAAGGGATGAGGTTTAAGACCCCATGTAGTACACCAACCTGACATTGAATCAAGTGCATTTTGCAATTGGATTTTATCTGTAGGAGAATCAATCTGCTACAAGATTTTACAATCATCTGCAAAGAGAAGGATTTCACATGAATGGTGTGAAACAGTATCGATAAGGTCATCAATAAACAGGGCAAAAAGAAATGGACCTAGGACACTGCCCTGCGGGACACCAGAGAGGGTGATGGTAGGAGAAGAACTGCATCAATCAAGGACCACGCGCTGTAGTCTTTCGCTCAGAAAACTATTCATTAGAGCTAGAAGTCTCCCATTCACGTTAAACTGTTCAGAAAGTTTGTGTGCAAGAAGCGTGTGATCCACGGTATCGAAGGCCTTCGGGATGTCGATATAGCATACATCAAGTTGAGAGCCGGCAGACGTGGCATGATGGACGAGGATAGCAAAGTTAGTTACGCAGGAACTTCCAGGAAGGAAACCATGCTGCTGAGGGGATATATATCGAATTGTAAATGCAAGCAAATGCTGGTGGATGATCCTTTCACAAATGATTGATGAAGCAGGTAATATAGAGACAGGGTGATAATTTGTGATATCCGACCTCTGTCCACCTTTAAGAAGGGGTGTGATATAAGCAAGTTTCCAGGAGCTCGGAAAGTAGCCGACTGAGAAGCACTGATTGAATATCATGCTAATAGGGTATGACAGAGTTACTGCTGCATTCTTAAGGACGATAGGACTGAGACCATCAGGACCAGTGGGTTTATTTTCTGACAAAGACGAAAGTAGGGAGTACACTTCAGATTCAGTGGTAGAAATATTACTGAGGCTATGGGAAGTAACAGGTTTGATTTTAGGAAAATCAGCATACTGCACAGGTTTAACAAAATTAGAGGTAAAATATTCATTGAATAATTCAGGTCTATCTGCTCCACTGGCTACAGAATGGTCCCAGGTTACTACTTCCGGTATTCGCTTGTTGTCTCTTCTGTTATTTATAAGTGACCAGAACCTTTTACTGTTGTCTTACTTCAAGGCAGGCTGCGTTAATATACAGTATTCTGAGTAATCCCACCTTAATAAATACTTGTGGTGTTTGCGAAGGTCAGAGAATATTTTATAATTTCTCTCAGAGGGTGCAATCTTCCATTGTCTCCAGGCTACCGATTTTTTTTGTTCAGCACTTTTAGTATCACTCTTCTTCCATGAGGGGAATTTTGCTGGACGTCCACCTTTTCAACACAATATATCAAGTAAATGATATTACATAAGTCTTGGGACTATTTTCAGCCACTTACTGGCCATCTTTAGCCTTTTTTTTTTTTTTTTTTTTCATTATTTGCTTTAAGTTGCACTGAGACAGATAGGTCTCATGGTGACAAAATAAAAATTAAACAAATTATGTGATAAATAAAACATATGTATACCAGGCAAAGACAATGTTCTAGGAATAATTATAACATTAAAACATATACTGTATACAGTAATAACAAAAATTAAGGTTATGATCTTCTTGTTTACCCCTCCCCTCCCCTCCCTATCTACTCCTTTGTTCACATGGCAGAAAACCTATTTCTGATGTTTATTTCCGGAAAATCAGTTGTAGATTTCTTCTTAGCCGGCCATCCATGAACTACTTGACACCACGTGCTCGAGTTTGTTACTGGTACCGGTATATCACTCGAAGAATGGACAGTCCCAAATTCTAGCGATCGCAGTCTTTCTTTTAATTCTTGATTTTCAATTTTAAGAGTCTCATTGTCCTTTTGTAGAATGTTTATAATTTCTAATGCACTTTTATATTCCTCATCGATTGTTTTCGGTGCTTCATCATCAATGCCGTCACCAACTACATTCCGAACACACTGCTCGCAAATCCAGTCAACATTTTTGTTAGTTTTTACGTCTCTAGGGAAATTTCCGCACTTATAATGCCACCATCGATCACATGAATCACACAAGATTACATTTTTCACTAATCTTCGACATTTTCCGCAATTTTCATCACATTTTACTGTTAATTTATTCGGAGGATAAAACACTACGTCGTCATTACCGGGCGCCATTTTGAAACGTTTGTGGGAAAAGTGGTAGAAAAAGGAGGAGGATTGTATTGAAAAGGTCAACTGTCAATTTATTTTTATAATTAATCTTGAAAGTTACCACATACTTGAGCATCTTGTCTCCTTACTCCCAAGTCTTCCCAGCCCGAAATTTGCAACATTTTAGTAACGCTGCTCCTTTATCGAAAATCACCCAGAACAAATCGTGCTGCATTCCTTTGAATTCTTTCCCTTGGTCAGTAATACTATTATTTATGACCATTTTTGAGTCGGATCCACTGTGTTTTGTTTGTTTGTTTCTTGTTTGTTTTTGTTTTTTTTGGGTTCATGTCCATCCATTCCTTTTTCATGACATTTTTATTTATTTTGGTCAGTGGATTCTTTTTTGTATTTTTTTTTGTCATTTCATTTTGTACCATTAGGGGCCGATGATCTCGATGTTAGGCCCCTTTAAACAACAAGCATCATCATCATCATCATCATTTGCAAAATTAGGTTTATTTAAATGTTTGGCAGCATGAAAATAGATAGAGCACTATAAAACAAAATAAATCACTGCCAGAGTCAATTGGCATGAAAGTCAATAGTCAGTCTTTAATGTGCATTATAAATTAAAAAATTATTTTATTTCTTACAGGTAAGTGTGGTTCCGATGCCGTCTGTACCCAGTTTAGTACCTCGTGAAATGCTGAGAGAGACTACGACACCTCGTCTTCTGGTCATGAATAGCCGAACTGGTGGGTCAAGCCAGTCTTTACTTCCTGATATGGTCCACTACTGCTCAGAAATGACTTTGGGAAGTGTAGGGACAAGCCCTCAGTTTGAGGGCAAAGAAGATACCATAGATGAGGAAGGGGAAGAAGATGGAAGTGATGATGACCTGGAGAAAGAGGGTGCACAAAAACGAGAAACTGAAGAAGGGGATGATGTTTCTTTGATTTCTGGAAAGATGGGAGCTTTAATACCTCGTGCAGCATTTGATGACTCTCTAGTACCATTTCCCTTCTTTCCAGATGGACTAGATGATGCATATAGTAGTCACATGCATGGTACATTGCAGGCAGTGGAGCGATGGCTTTTTGAACAAGGATTTCATTGCGACTTTGCAGTAGATATTCCAGTAGGAATCACATGTATGACTGCAGGCTATTTCAAGCGTCCAAAAACTTTGCATGAGAAGAGGAAAAGTGCTTTTTCACAAAAGTCAATTTTGGATGTAGTAGTGAGATTAGCAGGACCTTCAGTACTGAAGTTTTTTACTGTCAAGTAAGTAAATTTCATTATGCTTCTGAGATTTGGTGAAGTATTAGAACAAAGTTAATTTAAATTGACATAGATCTGGAAAATTTAAAAGTTCAAAGTATATTAATCCATTCAAGTCACAATAAATGGCCACATTGTTGACTGTGGAATCAGATTTAATTTGCCCTTCATAGTTTGAGTGTACCTGGCACACAAAAACATGCATATAATAAAAACTAATGTAGATAATTCACTCAAATTTTGCATTCATGCCGCTGAAGATTTTAGCTTACCCATTCTTTTTCCTCCAATTTCCAATCACTACAGTTCTTTTGTGTTACCAGTTGTGCGTTTGGAAGAACCTTTAAAGATAAAAATTTCATGTTGTTCCGTATAGAACTGTATCACAATTAAATTGAAATAACAAATAACTTGGTATTGAATAGGTTGAACAACGTTATTTGTTATTTTGATGTAATTGGAAGAACCTGGTGCGGTACTTTCACTCTCACTTTCTTCAGTATGCTCACTTCAGTAACTTTCCCTGTTACGATCACTATCCTCAAACTCAGATTTATTTTCCAAAACATCATTATTGCCATAATCACTATTTAAAACAATGTCTACAAGCACTTTCAATGTCTCATTGACATTACCACGAAACCACTTCTACTGCGTAATGAATACTGAATACCGTTGAAAATAAACTGTTGTTCAATCCCAGTGTCACACAGAAATATAGACAGTATTGTTTACCAACAGTACATGCCTCTAGTTCCCTACAGTGTGTATTGTTAGAAATGATACTACAAAGGGAAAGTAATATACAAAGTTAAGCGAGGCACTGCGTCATTGCGAGCTGAGCTCGTCATTTGATTCATGCACCAAAATACCGTGCGGCCATAGCTCGTCATATGATGTGAATGGGTTAATAGCAAAATACACAGTTAATTAAAAATTGAGTGTCATATTCTTATTCACAGTTGTTCAGTTGATGATATTCAATTCAGTCTCATGAATATTCAAAGTTATGGTGCAAATTGCATTTTAAAATCTAAAGCCCACTGAAATATGCTGTTCAGCACTTAATTCAGAAGCCATGAGTTACACTAAACCGATCAATTACTGGTGAATAAGATGTAATTGGTTGTAGGCGATATGGAAGCTTTTCGCTGAGTAGCTGAGACCGTGACCGAATCATCCACTTACCCTGGCACAACACAAGTAATAACCAGCAAATCAATTGAGGCTCACACTGTACTACTACTACTACTACTACTACTACTACTACTACTACTACTACTACTACTACTACTACTACTACTACTACAAAAATTCAAACAATGGCAGAGAACACTAAGGAATTGAAGAAATTCTACAGGAAAATCATTTGACATATATTACTAAGAATACAGGCTCTTAAGTTTTCCTCTCTTTCAAAGCAATTATATTAACTTATTTTGAATGGAGTCAGTTAAATCTAAGATGAGGTTGCATATACATCCAATCATCAACTAGGGAGTATTCTAAAACATGCAATTTTTTCTAATTCAAGACTTTATTTTGAAATAATACTTGTATAATGAGAAATGGTATAGAACTACCATCAAACCATCTGGAGTTGACCTTCGAATCTAGAGTCAATTACTATGTACACTTTAGTTAAAAAATGAAATGTTAATTAAGGTCAACCTAATCACAAGTAACTGATAACTGTCAATATGGATTGCAATGATATTTGTAACAATTATGTAGACTTTATTATTGCTTATATGTATTGCCATCCATCTGTCATCCAGCTGTCACTGCTGGCTGTCACATGACGGATATGACTTCCTCTACCAGCTGACATGAAAGTACCAAGGGCATTGTGTGTTAGTGATGTGGGCAATCATGAAGGCACTTCAAAATGCCGTGATAAATGCAAGGTATATAAAGCTCCTGGAAAACATTTATGATCAAGCAACAATGGTAGTCAGAGTGGACGAAGACCTCATCACCAATAAAATCCCAGTTGGCAAAGGAGTTCGACAAGGTGACACAATCTCTCCAAAGCCTTGGAAGATGTATTCAAAACCCTGCATTGGGATAATAAAGGAATAAAAATCAACGGGTTATATTTGAACCACCTGCGTTTTGCTGATGACATTGTGCTCATAAGTGAAAATCTAGATGAGCTAGAAAGCATGATCCAACAATTAAAAACTGCCTCTGCTAAGATTGGTTTGGAAATGAACATTAATAAAACAAAAATACTAAGCCCAGACAGTCAACCAATTAAAATGGGAAACCAATATATAGAAGCTGTCGATGAGAACATCTATCTTGGACACAAGATAAAATGCGGAGAAAACAACCAATGTGCAGAAATTCCTCACAGAATACATATGAGTTGGACAGCATTCCGAAAACTAAGATTCATCCTCACCAACAAGGATGTTCCAATTAACCTGAAGACCAAGGTTTATAATACGTGCGTGCTGCCAGTTGCTACTTACGGTCTGGAAACAATGACTCTGACGAAGGAAAGTGCTCGCAAGCTTCAGCGAACACAACAAGCCATGGAGCGACAAATGCTAGGGATCAGCCTTAGGGATAAGATCTGTTCAGAGGACATTAGGAGAAGAACTAATTTAACAGACATCCTAGAGAGAGTAGCAAGACTAAAATGGCAATGGGTAGGACACGTAGCTCGACAAGACTACAACAGATGGACCTCTAGGATTGTTCACTGGAGACCATGGGAACATAAGAGAGGCATTGGAAGACCCCAGAAGAAATGGCTCGATGACTAAAGCTGTTGGCTGGAACACGCTGGTTCCAAGTGGCTCAAGACTGAAGACGATGGAAGCGTATGGGAGAGGCCTATATCCAGCAGTGGATTGAAATAGGCTAGAAAATAAGAAGAAGAAGAGAAGATGATGCAGCAGTCCATGTAGCCAACAGTAAAAATATTTTTATAATAGAAATGTAGTGTCTAACTTTTACCAAATTGGCCTTGTTAAAATTTACTGAAATACAAAAAAAGTATATTTCACTTTCCATAATTTTGTTCTTAACAACATAAACATACCAAAAAAAGTTTAGCATCACCCCTCTGTATCATTTAACTGTGTTGCTATTTTGGCCTGTCCTATGCAGACAGGGAAATGAACCTTAGGATGTTAAACAACATAAAACATGCCACACGTAAATGGGAGGCAGTATTTCAGTTGAAGTTGTAGCAGTAATGTGAAAGCATTAGTGGTGTATTCTAAGCAGTGTAGTGGGTATCTAGGATGGCACGACGTACAATGTTGATATGTGGTAATGTGTGTGCATAATCTCATTGTGCAAGAAGGGCAGTTGATCAGTGTGTGGGTCATAATGAAAGTTATGTGGTTCAAACATTGAACCGGTACAGGGAAACAGACTGTTGATGACTTGCCTTACACAGTTCATTCAAGGGCTACGACTGCAGTCAATGACAGTTACCTTTGAGTTTCAGCTTAAAGGAACCCTGAGTGCAGTGTCACTATGCTTGAATAATGGTAATGTTATTCAGACAGCCACATATTCCTACATTTCAACTCAAACTGTGAGGAACAGGTTGCACAAGGTAAAACTTCACTCTCAACGCACCTGGCAGGGGCCAGCTCTCAAACCTAGACATCATGAGGTGCAGTAAAGATGAGCCCAACGTTATACTGAATGGTCTTGTTACAATTGGCATAAAGTCCTTTTCACCATTAAATGTCACATAAGCCTTGTTCCTGACGATCGTCAACAATGTGTTTGAAGGCAATCTGTTCAGGCTTCACGTTTCAGACACACTGTCCAGCACGTGCAGCAAGGTGGTGGTTCCACTGTACACCACTCCGAATTGTGCAGGCCAATGTACAATACAGGAATGACATCCTCCGATACATGTGACACCTTATTGCCAGTATTTTTGAGGAGAATTTGTCTTAATAGACAGTGAAGTGCACATCCATCATGCAGTTCTCATTAATGGCTTTCTTTGTGATCACGATATCACTCGACTAGAGTGGCTGTTTAGGGGTATAGGAGTTTACATTCAGAAGTCAATATGAAGCAAATTAAGAAATATATATATTTGATCCCTGTATAACTTGGTCCCTTGGGATCGTAGAGAAACCATTGTGGTACTATTGTCTCCACATGAAGGATCAGAGTTGATATTTAGATGGTCTTTAATGTAACTTTATGTCAGGCAATTAATTGAGAGAAATTGTTATAGTAAATTCATGAATAAATATCCTACGATTCATATGAATGTGTAAAACTAATTTATTAAATGTTGAAACTTGTATGATCCATTTAACACTTTGTGGACCGAGTGATCAACACACTGCTCAACCCCTCTGCCTGGCCATTTTCTGTGTAACATATTGCTACAGCGTATGCAGATAAACAAATAAGTCGAGCTTTATTAACCTTGTACTAATTATAGTGAAATTTACAGGAGACCTTTGGTAAAGAGTCCTAATAATGTTTCCTGGTGTGGTATCTGCTCAAATCTATTTCTACTCATTGTATATGGTGGTTTCAGTGAGGGGATCAATATGACGTTTTTACCTGTCCCATCAATATAAACAAAGCAAAAAATTATTGTTTTATATCGTTACATCAGTCCACTTCAAGCTCTTAGAGGATATTTTGAGTTATGAAGCAGTTTGCTGGTGATACAATTTTGTATATTCAGCAACGAGTTCAAAGAAATCATCACAAAAATTAAGCACTACTACTTAATATTTTGAGGTTCATCAAGTCTAACCATATTCCCAATAACTCCTGGGAAATCCCCTAAAGTTGGTGAACTATTATTTTCTACCCATTCATTCGAATAAATATACATATACTTCCATTTACACTCACAATATCACTTTCAGCGTTGTTCTTGACCACCTCTAGGTCACGTTGTTTTGGAGAGCGTACATCATTATTATCAACCAAAATATTTTTGTTAGTGTTACCGAGTTTTTGTGGTAGTTAAGCATGAAAGAAGGTGCTGGGTGGTGAATAGGTCTCAAGCTACTAAAGAGAAATTAAATTTTAAAATTTAACAAGGTTATATTTTCTTTTCAAAATTAGGTAACAACAAATAGAACAGGTACTTAGTAGCCGAAATACAACTTGAAATGTACAATTACAGGGATTAAAGAATTTGGGCTTCGAGCCCTGAAAATACAATTCTTGAGCAACTAGCTCAACTTTACGATATACCAATTTCAACAAAAGGGGCAGAAGACCCCACTCAAACCCTGGAGCCCTTGCTCCAAATTACACAGCAAAGCCTCCTCGAGGCATACAACTCTCAGTTTTAGAAAAGAGCCACTCGCTCTTAAAGTTAAGCCTCTCCCAGGCCACACCAAACTCAACTTTCAAGTCGTCCTCAAAGGACATATACACAGGGGTAAAATACCCAACCTACTGAGGTCTATTAGGTGAGAAAAGATTAATACATGACCTCTAAAATACAACTTGAGAGGAGGCGAACTTGCACTCCTAATACACTTT
The DNA here is from genome assembly GCF_040414725.1 of Anabrus simplex. Classification (NCBI taxonomy): domain Eukaryota; kingdom Metazoa; phylum Arthropoda; class Insecta; order Orthoptera; family Tettigoniidae; genus Anabrus; species Anabrus simplex. The sequence continues at coordinate 68,041,494 of NC_090268.1, read as the reverse complement.
GCTTTTAAAACCTAATCTGGCTCTGGGCCACTAACGCAAGGGCTAATCCCATACTACAGAGGTGACTTAGGGAAGAACACTTTACATTACATAAACGAAGAAAAGTTTGAGAAAATAAGTTCACCTCAAAACAAATGTGAGTGGGAGCTCGAGAGGGTTAGCACTCTCTATCCCAATATGTAACTTTACAAGAAAAGAAGAAAAGAGTAGTTACATTTTAGGAAAAGGTTACATGATGGAAAACGCTTCGAACCCGCCGCGAGAGTTAAACTGCCGACCTAGCAAGAAAAGAAGATATTAATAGGCCATTACCTGGTAGTAGATCGCTGCCGAGGAAAGAGGCGCTTCCCGCCTCCTGCAATGTACTTAATACACTGAAAGATGGAACAGAAGTGGCCCGGAGACCCCAAAATCAGCAGTTTATATCCTCTCGCGGAAGATTCTAGGCGTTAGGGGAAATAAAACACCCTCCCACAAAATCTTTATTGGTTCGGGAAAAGAAACCCCTACATAGAGGAAAAAGAAACACATTATTGGTGGAAAATTAATTAAAGAAATTCGGGATTGGCTAGATCCAAACTAAGGGGAAAAAGAGGGGTATACAGCCAACTTAAACAATAACAGAAAGAAATTTAACAAGAAACAAACTTTTGAAATAAAAATTTCTCCAACAAAATAGTTCTTTGATTTCGCACTAGGTTGCACTATTGTAATTCTTCAGTAGTGTCCTCTAGAAAAGAAAGTTCACACTTCTTACTTCAAGCGAAACAAAAACACATCAAAAGTGACACAGTTCAAAAACTCAAAATTTTCCACGTGGTGACATCTTCTGAGAAAGTAGAGAATTAATAGAATAGATAAAGTTCAACCTTCCTCCAGAAGAGGAGTTTCAACTGGCGCAACTTTTAAATAAACAGAGTAGAGGTGTACCGCCCGGTACAGACCTCCCCCCCCAAAAGTTCCTCCAAGGGGTAACACAGAAGAACATAAGCTTTGTTTCCAAAATAAGGTCCAAGTTTTGATGTTGATATTAAGATTAATTGCGGAAGCATTTATAAGATTTTAGTAATTTGGTTGGTTGCAATTTCAGAATTTTGTTGTTGCCGGTGCAGTAAAGTTTTTATGTTTGTAGAAGTTGAATTTCTGAAGATAAACCTTTAATGCTTAAAAGGTGAAGAAAAGTTTTTGCAATGTCCACCAAATATTGTTGTTAAATTCCCAAATGTAATTATTGCTTATGGTGACTGTCCATGTAGTTGATGTAGATTGAGTCGGATGGCCAGACCGGCCGTTGCAGCTTGCGTCCAACGGAGGCCGCTCGGACCCCTCAAGTACCCTGAGATACCGCTCGCCCGCACTATGAGGGGAGCAGAGGTGTTGAAGTACGCCGCGCCCGCGGTGAACAGATACAGGCTGCGGGCATGTAGCAGGTCGTGCGCCGCACATCAGCCTTGGCCGGGAGGTGAGCTCCGGCTCGCCGTGCACATGTCGTCCTCGCTGGAGAGGAGGGGGCCCATCCCCCTCCCCAGTCGTTGCGCGGCGCTGCGCGGCTGCGGGGGCGCTGAAACATTAAAGCTAGGCGGCAGAATTGTGTTGGACAATTATTTTCTTTGAGGGTACAGGCTTGTAGAGAGAGTGAGGGGCCAGCGGCGTGCAGATATTCATGGTATTCATTAAGCCACTGTGTAGAGTGGAGCAGGAGACGGGAGCGTGGTAATGGCCGTGGCAAGAACAGGATGGCAGTTTAACGGGTCGGGGCAGGTTTTACATAAGGCTTACATCTAAAACCAAAATATTACAGAAGGGGCAGAATGCCTTAAAAGTGAAACTCAAAAAAAATATAACCTTCATATCCTTTCAAAATAATATGGAGCAAGTTAACACAGAAATTACACCGGTTTCACCTGGGACAGGTGAACTCTAAATATCCTCTCGGTGGCTGGATTACTTAGCAATAAGGTAACCGGCGTAAGAAAATCGAGAATGATACAAGGCCCATGAAATCTGGGGGCAAGCTTGCCCGCGGGAACAAAATTTTTGACCATAACCTGGTCACCTACCTTCAAAGTGGTGGGTCTCCGTCCACGATCATACCTTTCCCTAACCTTTTCATGAGACACTTTAAGATTAGCTTTAGCCTTCTTCCAAAGATCTTTAATGTTGTCCGGATCTATTGTCTCGGGCAGAATGTCATTCAGAGACCAGAGGTTAGAGAGCGGCGTGTTGGGAACGAACTTAAACATCAAAGAAGCTGGAGTAAATTTGTGAGATTCATGAACCGCCGAATTCAAAGCAAAAGCTAACCAATGCAGGGACGTGTCCCACCTAGAATGATCTTCATGATGATAGGCAATAAGTGCGGACCTGAGATTGCGGTTAACCCGTTCAGCCAGAGATGGTTGAGGGTAATAAGCAGATGTAGTTACATGAGAGATGGACAAGTCAAAACAGAATTTACGAAACAGATTTGATGTAAAAGCTTTAGCATTATCAGATACAATGTATTGGCACGGACCAAAAGAAGCAAAAATAGAATTTAGGCAAGTAATGGTGGACTGAGCGGTAGCCAGCTTAGTCGGAAATAACCAGGAAAATCTTGTAAAACCATCTACACACACAAAGATGAACTTGTTGGCATTACCCTTTGACTGGGGGAAGGGTCCCACATAATCGATATACAGGCGTTCCATGGGGCGCGACGCTTGATGAGAAGACAAAAGGCCTACTTTAGTGGACATGGTGGGTTTACTGATCAAACAAGATTTACAAGCTTTTACAAGTTCTCGAATTTCACCGTCCATACCTTTCCATATGAACATTTCACGAATCTTTTCACGAGTTTTAAAGATTCCAAGATGCCCCCCCAATGGGGTCTCATGATAGTATTTGAAGATCATAGGTACAAGAACCGCTGGAACAACAACTTTCATCAACTTATCATGCCTCGAAGGGCAACATAGAACACCATTCCTCAGAACATAAGGGACAACATGTTCCCCAGAAGAAAGGGTTTCCATTATAGGAGCCAGCGTCGGATCTTCACGTTGGTATTTCTCAATATCCCTAAAAAGCATGGGAGCACCTGTTAAGATGGCATTAACACCAGATAGTATGGACTCGGAAGGTGATGAACTATCGACCGGTTCGTGGGTCTCGACGTCGTTATGAAACATACGGCTGAGTCCATCAGCAACAACATTTTCGGTACCTCTGATATGTCGTACATCAAATTGGAAGGCAGAAATACGGATGGCCCAACGGGCTATACGACCAGTACGACGCGGCCTACCTAAGACCCAGCTTAAGGCTTGATTATCTGTCTCCAGGTCGAATTTGACATGTTCCAGATAGAGACGGAACTTTTCTAAGGCGAATAAGACTGCCAACCCTTCGAGCTCATAGATGGAATACTTGGCTTCTTGAACCGATAGAGTCCTAGATGCATAGGCGATGGGACGCCTCCCTAGTTCAGTCTCTTGAAGAAGGACTGCAGCTACAGCTGACGACGACGCGTCCGTTTGGACGATGAATTTCTTCGAGAAATCAGGCATAGCAAGTACAGGGGCATTACAGAGAGCTAATTTAAGATCTTCGAAAGCGGCTTGTTGAGAAGGTCCCCACTCGAATTTGATGCCTTTCCTACGAAGAAGGTTTAAGGGCGCCGCTCTATTAGCGAAGTTAGGAATAAACTTCCTGAAGAAATTCACCATACCAATGAATCTAGCGATACCTTTGATGTCCTTAGGAGGTTTAAAATCACGGATGGCCTGTGTTCTAGAATGATCGACTGCTACACCATCAGGTGACACAATATGCCCTAGGAATGACATAGAGGGCTTAGCAAAGGCAACCTTGGACAACTTAACAGTTAACCCAGCCTTACGAAGGCGATTGAGAACTTCTCGCAAATGATCTAGATGTTCTTCAAAGGTTTCGGAAAATACGACGACATCATCCAAGTAGTGATATAAGTACTCAAATTTGATGTCGGAAAAGACCCTATCTAGTAGCCTAGTGAGCACAGCTGCCCCCGTGGGGAGCCCGAAAGGCACGCGGTTGTATTCATATAAATTCCAGTCCGTGGCAAACGCTGTAAGATGTTTAGACTCTTCGGCAAGGGGAATTTGATTATAGGCCTGATTCAAGTCCAAGATGGTGAAGAACTTGGCCTTACGAAACCATGAAAAGCAAGAATGAAGGTCGGGAAGGGGCACAGATTGCAACACCACCTTCCGATTGAGAGCCCTGTAATCAATGACAGGCCTGAAGCCTCCTTGGGGTTTCGGGACTAGAAAAATAGGCGAAGAATACGCTGACTTAGAGGGCCTAATAATACCATCCTTCAACATCTGATCGATGATTTCTTTCAGAGCCTTCATTTTAGGTGGAGATAGCCTATACGGTGGAAAACGGACAGGAATTGAATCCGTGACCTCAATTTTGTATTCAATAAGGTCAGTAACACCAAGAGTATCAGAGAACACCTCGGGAAACGACTGACACAGTTTCCGAATACTATCAGCCTGCTCCTCAGGTAGATGTCTAAGGTCTAACAACATCTCATCCTGGGTAGGCGAAATAGATGAACATGATACAGAATTACACTTTAACAAGGGAATTCTACAATTGGACGCAAATTTGAATATGCACGACCTACACTGGAGATCGAGCACAAGACCAGTGTGAGAAATGAAGTCCGCTCCCAATATGATGGGGCAAGACAAACGCTTGGCCACAAACAATTTGATCTTCCATGTAAACTTAAAAACCCGAATTTTGACATGTATGGAACCTAGAATTTCTAATGGAGATGAATTAGCCGAAACATATTGAACAGGAGAAGAGACATAGTCAGGGAGTTTACAAACAGATTTCAATTTAGAATACCAATCAGCCGAAATAATGGAACAAACACTGCCTGAATCTAAGAGAGCTGTTATAGGCTCGTTATTTAACTCAATCTTAAGAAAAGGAACAGGTGCGGGGGTATCCGCCGCAATCCTAAGACACTCTTTAGGGCATTCAAAAGATGAATTTGAAGGCTGGTCGTTCTCTGCATTTACAACCTGTTTACTAGGGGCTAAGTCTCGGGAAGATGGATTAGTCGGCTCAGCCGACGCCACTAGTCACTTTTTATTATTGGAATAGCTGGAATTTGCACCAGAAGTTGAGCAGGAGGGGGTGCTATTTGAGTTTGGGCAATTCTTGGCGATATGTGAGAAGGCCCCACACTTAAAACAGCCTTGTGATGACCCTACTCCATTCCTTGTCCCACTTGACTTGATCAGAGGACACTTATTCCGCAGATGGTCAGGCGACCCACAAGCATAACATTTACGGGGATTGACTGGTCGGCGAGGTGGAGGCCGAGTGTTACTAAAGGAAGGCGGGGGTTCTTTCGCCACACGCAAGGAATCGGCATACCTAACTCCTTCCGCAGAGACGGCTAATGCTTCCAGTTCAGAGAAGGTTTGCGGGCACGCCGCGAAACACAAATATGACCTGTAGGGTGGTGAAATCCCTTCAACAATAGCTTGCACGATCTGATCCTCAGGGAAGTGGAGAGCAAACACCCTAGTATAAAACTTAATATCTTGGATGAAGTCTGCCAGGTTTTCATCCAAGCGCTGTACCCGATAATAGTATTTCTGAATAAGGGAGGACCTGGCCCTAGCCGGGATGAAGTTAGCTAGCAAATGGGCGTGGAAATCCTCAATAGAAGATTGCTCGGCAATGGCTCTAACTATTTTGTCAGATAGAACACCAATAGCATAAGGATAGATAATTTGCAAAATTTGACATGGGGAAAGAGAAAACACAAGGGCATGATCCTGAAATTCCACTAGAAATCTTAAAAATGAAATTACGTCACTGGTGGTGTTGACGGAAAACTTAGAGATACCTCTAAGCAACATTGCCAATGGATGAGGCAAGCTGCTGAACCCAGGTGTCATAGTCGTTAAAGGTTTCAAGGGCAAGGAAGTTAATTCAGAGCGGATGTTACTCAATGACGCACGGCGTTCAGATTCGTTGTTCGATGGGGCAGAGATAGTTTGAGCAGCAACGGTTATCCTATTGACTTCTCCCTGAGGAGGCTCTTCCTCGTTACCTACATTCACCGTGGCGGGTTGATCAGTTTTGGGAGGAGCTTCGCCGGTTAGCAATTGAGTGACCTTATTAGACAATTCAGAAATAGTTTCAAGGAGCGTATTAGCTTGCTTCCTCTGAACGTCATTCACCTTTAGAGACAATAGATCATTAACTCTATTTGCAAAGTGATACAGCCTGCCTTGCACACGCTTAATTTGATTAGGAGATGGATCGTTTTCATCAAAAAAGCTGACTACCGATGCTAGCCCAGTAATATTCTCGACAATCGTGGAAAGAGAGTCGTCAATTTCTTTCTCTCCCAAATTGGGGATGGAAATGGGCAAATCAAGGGACTCTCTAAGCTTGTTAGTGTCTATTGCAACCGTGCCTCCAGATTGAACGTTTCTGATAGTTAACTCATATATCAACTCCTCTTTGCGCAAGTAGTTAAGGAGGAGAACATCGCGAGGGCCGGGCATGATGACAGAACAATTTTGAAAAACTCAAAAAATTCCAGCAACTGAGAAAATTGTTAGAGTTCGAATCAAAGCAATGTTTAGCCGTCAAAAGGGGCTAAATTGAGACCCATTCAACCACGCTCTGCTACCACTTGTTACCGAGTTTTTGTGGTAGTTAAGCATGAAAGAAGGTGCTGGGTGGTGAATAGGTCTCAAGCTACTAAAGAGAAATTAAATTTTAAAATTTAACAAGGTTATATTTTCTTTTCAAAATTAGGTAACAACAAATAGAACAGGTACTTAGTAGCCGAAATACAACTTGAAATGTACAATTACAGGGATTAAAGAATTTGGGCTTCGAGCCCTGAAAATACAATTCTTGAGCAACTAGCTCAACTTTACGATATACCAATTTCAACAAAAGGGGCAGAAGACCCCACTCAAACCCTGGAGCCCTTGCTCCAAATTACACAGCAAAGCCTCCTCGAGGCATACAACTCTCAGTTTTAGAAAAGAGCCACTCGCTCTTAAAGTTAAGCCTCTCCCAGGCCACACCAAACTCAACTTTCAAGTCGTCCTCAAAGGACATATACACAGGGGTAAAATACCCAACCTACTGAGGTCTATTAGGTGAGAAAAGATTAATACATGACCTCTAAAATACAACTTGAGAGGAGGCGAACTTGCACTCCTAATACACTTTGCTTTTAAAACCTAATCTGGCTCTGGGCCACTAACGCAAGGGCTAATCCCATACTACAGAGGTGACTTAGGGAAGAACACTTTACATTACATAAACGAAGAAAAGTTTGAGAAAATAAGTTCACCTCAAAACAAATGTGAGTGGGAGCTCGAGAGGGTTAGCACTCTCTATCCCAATATGTAACTTTACAAGAAAAGAAGAAAAGAGTAGTTACATTTTAGGAAAAGGTTACATGATGGAAAACGCTTCGAACCCGCCGCGAGAGTTAAACTGCCGACCTAGCAAGAAAAGAAGATATTAATAGGCCATTACCTGGTAGTAGATCGCTGCCGAGGAAAGAGGCGCTTCCCGCCTCCTGCAATGTACTTAATACACTGAAAGATGGAACAGAAGTGGCCCGGAGACCCCAAAATCAGCAGTTTATATCCTCTCGCGGAAGATTCTAGGCGTTAGGGGAAATAAAACACCCTCCCACAAAATCTTTATTGGTTCGGGAAAAGAAACCCCTACATAGAGGAAAAAGAAACACATTATTGGTGGAAAATTAATTAAAGAAATTCGGGATTGGCTAGATCCAAACTAAGGGGAAAAAGAGGGGTATACAGCCAACTTAAACAATAACAGAAAGAAATTTAACAAGAAACAAACTTTTGAAATAAAAATTTCTCCAACAAAATAGTTCTTTGATTTCGCACTAGGTTGCACTATTGTAATTCTTCAGTAGTGTCCTCTAGAAAAGAAAGTTCACACTTCTTACTTCAAGCGAAACAAAAACACATCAAAAGTGACACAGTTCAAAAACTCAAAATTTTCCACGTGGTGACATCTTCTGAGAAAGTAGAGAATTAATAGAATAGATAAAGTTCAACCTTCCTCCAGAAGAGGAGTTTCAACTGGCGCAACTTTTAAATAAACAGAGTAGAGGTGTACCGCCCGGTACAGTTAGAATAGCTTTCAACATTGAATTCATGATTGTCAACATCACTGGGACAATCTGGCTACTTATCCACATATAATTCATTAAAAATCTCGTCTGCATCTAAGCTCGTGTTCAGTCTGGGAAGTGCCATCTTACCCACCACATGGCTCCTTGAACGATGTAAACATGAGTTCAGAAATCTTAGCAAATGAATCATAAAACAGAAGAAGAACATAACGCAAAACTATAATGGAATAACACAAAAGCTTCAATACCGAGATTCTAGTAACTTTGACCACTAGCTAGTTTCAGAAGTTTTGGCAGATGTCACCGAACATACAAGTCTCATGTAGATGAGCCAACTCGTCTCCCATCCGCAACACTTGGTACCCAAACACGAGTTAACTCATCTCCCATCTGTAATGTGTTAAGATACCTCACTCTGTGATCAAGATCATGAACAATAAATAAGGTGGTCAAAGCTGATAAGCATGTGAGCAAAACCTCATTTCCGTGTACTTTAAAACAGTGGTTGACTTAACCCAGAAACGCTTCATAAATTGTGAGCAATCCTACTCTACTTTCATTCTTAACATAGTTCAGTGACTCTATGAACTATGCATCAAAAGTATATAATAAAGTGGGTCAACTGTATATGGTTTGATGTTACCTTACATTATAAATATCAAAACACGTTTCATTGATCCAGAGAAAAAGAGACCATTCACCATCTGCAACCAGACTACTCAGTAAAGTTGACGTGCCTGAGGGGAGTGGACAAATATCTAACTTGAAGCCATATGGACAGTACAGTATCCGTGATTAGTACCACTATATGCAGAACACCACGGGCTTACGTTGCCTGTGATTAGTAAGTACCGTTCTGAAAACAGCACGGGTTTGGGCATTGCCTGTGATTAGTAACACTATAGAGCGACACTGTGGGCCGACGGTATTATGTATGGAGGCCTAGGGTGTCTTTCATTTTCATGCCCCTCGTGGTCCTTATCTTCCTTTGGCCGATACCTTCATTTTTTGAAGTGTTGGATCCCTTCCTTTTTTCTCTCTGATTAGGGTTAAATAGAGGATGGTTGCCTAGTTGTACTTCCTCTTTAAACAATAACCACCACCACCACCACCACCACCACCGACACCGTGGGTCTGCGTTGCCTTTGATTAGTACCCACTATGTTAGGAACACCACGGAATAGTATGAGTCCCCGTAATTAGTACACCTATGTGAGAAACACCATGGGTTTGCGTTGCCTATGAGTAATGCTGTAATGCGAGAAGCACCATAGGTCTGCTTTACCTGTGCATATTACATTACCTGTGAGTAGTACCACAATATGTGGTACACCCTAAGTCTACGTTACTCATGATTAGTACTGCTGTATGAGAAATACCATGGTTTTTACTTTCCTAGCGGTAAGTAACATTATGAGGGGCTGTTGACCTGGATTTTGGACCCCTTTAGATAATACAGTACATATCATCCCAGAAATTAAGACATTGTGAATTGGTTCCCTAATTGTTTTTGTTCTATAATAATTTTTTTCATCACCATTCGTTTTATATTCTAGTTAGTGGATATATTTAAAGTTTTAATTTTAATTTCGTTGCACCTCATACCATTAGAGGCCAGTGACCTAGCTGTTAGGCCCCTTTAAACAACAAGCATCATCATCATCAAAATTCACAAATATAACTCTTCTAGTTTCTTTGTATTATGTTACAGCTTGTGTTGCAAACGTATGTCCTGGAAACAGTTGTTTGACTGGACTGCCTCATGCCTTCTTGCCATGTTCAGTATTTCCTCATTGTGCTTAGCATATGCTACTCCCACGGTGTGGCCCGCACAGTAAACATGGCCAACTGCTGCCCTTAGCTGCAGCCCAATTATGGAGGCTTGAATTAACATTAAAATTTGTAAAAATATGGAACTGACTATATAACACACATCATCTAGCTCTAAACTTGCATTCAGAAATTGTTGGGTTTGAACAATACCATCAGTTTCTTAACCTTTGAGTACTCGCGATGGCGAGCGCCACATTTCAAGAAAACTGATGTACATTGTTGTGCCAGCAATCTGCTGACCTTTGTTGTTAGCTATTCCTTAAATACACTTCTAGCTATCTGTGTGAGAAGTCAAATAAATATTTCTCCAACAGAAGCGAATTAAACGGAGTTTTTAAGTTCACAGTGTCACAACTTGCGCACTCGGTGCATCACGCTTGTCATCAAGTAAGTATATTTTTATTTACAAATAGTCTGACTTGTTGCCTGAATGGTTGGCATAATGGCCTTCGGTTCAGTGTCCCGGGTTTGATTCCCGGCTGGTCGGGTATTTTAACCTTCATTGGTTAATTCCACTTGCTCGGGAGCTGGGTGTTTGTGCTGTCCCCAACATCCCTGCAACTCACACACCACACATAACACCATCCTCCACCACAATAAAACACAGTTACCTATACATGCCAGATGCCACCCACTCTCATCTGAGGGTCTGCCTTACAAGGGCTGCACTCGCCTAGAAATAGCCACACAAAATTATTAATGTTTACAAATGATTTTATTTTTCATTAGAATTGACTTTCATTAGTCTTTAGTGCACTGTTTGTTGCCTTCTATGGGAAGGCTCCTATAATTGTTCTGTTTATTTAAGGCTGGAAGAAATCTGTCAAGTCCACAGCTGTGCTGGTTACAGAATTATGATCCAGATTTTGACATAGCAGATGATTGTGAAAATTGATATGACAATTCTGAAACTGAAAATGAGCAAATAATTTACTGTAAATAAATAAATAAATAAATAAATAAATAAATAAATAAATAAATAAATAAATAAATAAATAAATAAATAAATAAATAAATACAGTAGAAGTCCAATATAGCGAGTACGGTATATAACTAGAACTCCGTTATAGCGACGACTTTTTTCTGTCCCTTCAAAATTTCTATATTAAACTGTGTATCGTCCTTCGGTTACAGCGAGCACCCTATCACTGGCGTATCCGTTATTACGAGCGATTAAACGCGATTTTTTCCGTTACCGATATTTATGCACCCCAGCGATGATACTGCGTGCAATCGATTACCTTCAGTATCGTTTCCTCGCTATATGCACTAGCGATTTCTCACATCGACATTCGAAGGCGATGTCGGAGTCGATTATTAATATACGTCGACAGCTGTTCTGTAAAGAAAATTCGAAATGAAAGAGAACATATTTTCGTAATAAATGCGTAAATAACATGTCCGATAACGGTTGTTAACTCATTAAAAATTAAGGCTAACTAAACGACTGCTTAATTTTGAGGCGACATACTGCAATTAAGTAAGAATGGGATACACCTCGAGATATGGCAGAGTGCTTAATTGATTTCAGAGGTTAGTTTATATTTTGTCGTGCCTGGTTAAATTTCGGAAAGGCTATTATGAAAATTTATAGCGAGAAAGGTATAATTTCTCTATTGGCGCTTGAAGTGTGTTTTCATCATACGTATAGTAAAGTTAGGATACGTGACGCTGTTTGAATAAGAAAACTGAAACGTTAGCAACAAAATGCGATCGATCATCTTCGGTATAGTTTTCTCAATGTGTGCATTTGCGAGCTCTCTCGTTGACATTCAAAGGCGATGTTGGAGTTGATTAGTAATACCCATCGACTGCTGTTCTCTAAAGAAAATTCAAAATGAAAAAGGATAACACGTTTTCGTAATAAATGCGTAAAGAACGTGGCCGATAGCAGTTGTTAACTCGTTAAAAATAAAGACTGAAGTAAACGATATCTTATTTTGAATGTTATGTACGGAAATTAAGTAAGAATGTGATACGCCTCAAGATATGGCAGAGTATAGCCTATCACTGATTTCAGAGGATATCTCATATCTTCTCGCGTCTAATTATGGCTATTTACATGCGTTTCAAATCTGTTTTCATGATAGGCTACATATACGGTTAGGTTAGGTGACGCTGTTTGAAGAAGAAATCTGAAGTGTTTGCCACAGAAATCTGTGGAGTGATGCCGTATTTCTCCGAATCCAAGACTTTTTTCTCAGAATCTCATGCGAAAATTCAAGGGTTGTTGCATTCGGCCTAACATGGATCCCACTGGCAACTACCGCGGTAACCACGCTGCTTCTTTTCACACGCATACAGAACTCGTTCACAATAAACGACTGCCTCTTTACTACGATAGAGCAAACGCCTGAAAAGCCATACATCTAATTTTTGATCTGATTTTTTATATGCTCTATTTGTGAAAAAATATCTAATTCCCTCCATGGGAACTTAGAATTTCCATTCTTTACTACACATCGCTAGCCGCGACAACCGTTGTACAGTGCCTGTGTGTTTCTCATATCTGCAGAATATCAAAACATGCGACCCTTCGAATTTTTAGAAAAGCCATGGCTACTCATTGGCAGAGACATAACGCGTCTATTGTACTTGACGCTTAGTAAAATTAAGGTTTATAGACAGCAGGAATAGTTTTGTGATGGATAGTCGTATTGTAAAGATACGTGGAAAAGGTACCTATTGCCGGCAAATTTTCAACGGGTTCTAGTCGATATTATGATGCTAATTTTATTTAATGTTTATTAAACACTCGGAAATGTAGAATAATTGTGCAGCCGCAAGAAAATACGGCATAGGCCTAACTAAAGCCAATATTTGGCGTTAGCGTGAAGACAAAGAGCTAAAAAAAATGTGTACTGTACAAAAAAAAAAAAAATTGCATTCAGTTGTCCGCAACAAGGACGCTTTAAAGAAGTCAAAGATGAAATTGTGAGGTATGTGCACGAAAAACGCAAGGGCGGCCGCCCATACCGTGGCGCAATAAACTCATTCGTTGACTTTCAATGTTCGCCATTATGCCTATACATCACTAGCCACGAACCTGCTACGCAGGCGTAGCAGGGGGAGAGGTGATACTCCCACGTGGCGCGTCCCAGGTGGCGGATAGGGGGGTCCTAACCGGCTTGCCGGCGGACTTGAGGGAAATGAAACACCTCTCGCGGACCAAACACGCTACCCCCTGCGGGTGGGGGACGCACATGTAGAATACACCCGCGGTATCCCCTGACTGAAAAGAGGCGACAAAAAGGGGCGACCTTGGCGCGGACATGGATTGTGGTTTGGTATAATGTGTTGGACCTCCTGTGGATGGGAGAGGTTGAATACATCCATAGGTAATCCCTGCCTGTCGTAGAAGGCGACTTAAAGGGTTATGTGGCCATGGTCCCCTCTTTATTTTTTATTATTTTTCTGAGGGTCAGATGTAGACCACTCAAAATTTTGATGTGCGTGCTGCTCGGCGATGGAGCTCCTATGTGTGCGACTACGCTCAAAAGCCCGTGCCAGCAACCACCCAGGACGCGGCGGGTGGGAGTGTCATGTACCCGGGCAGTGGTATCCGCCTGACAACGCAGGTCCCCGCACAGCCGAATGCCAGAAGGACATATTATTATTAATTATTTTTATTTATTTTTTCTATATTTAGTGCTCTGTATACGCTATGGGGTACATGCTATTGCGGGTGACTGGAGGAAGGGAGTCCTAGTGCTCATTGCCTCAGTCATCCCGTATTAGGCATCGTTCAACATCGGACCCCGGGCAATACCTGCTACGACCAGGTGGGTATTGCCTTGGCTGCTTGGTTCGGCTACAGAGACCCCTGATCGGAGTGGGTGGCATTCGGGGAGGATGATTTCGGGCATGGCGTCGAAACAACTTCCGCCTGCCACCTCGGGTAATTCGCTACCCAAGTCTTTAACTTTTGATTCCCTAAGGGGGGCAACCCCTTGGGAACAAGCGCAGCGACTTAGTCTGGGTTCCAGCTTCCCTAGGTTCCTGGTTGCTACCAGGACCGATGGGCAAGACTTCAAGCTGGTGAAATCGATTCTCTTTAGTCGCCACATTGAAGGTGTCTACGGTGAACTGGAGGACCTGAAGAAAATGCGCAATGGTGGTTTGCTTTTAAAGACGAGCACTGCGCTCCAAGCAGATCGGTTGCTTAAGTGCGACCATTTTGGCGACATCCCCGTCAAAGTGGAAGAGCACAAAACATTGAATCTGGTTCGTGGAGTTATTTTCCACCGTGATCTCGTCCTGAACACTGACGATGAATTGATGGAAGACATGAAGCACCGTGGCGTGACCCACGTCCGGCGTATCACACGCAAAGTCAACGGTGAAGACGTTGCCACGGGTGCGTTCATAGTCTCCTTCAAATTGTCAGTGTTGCCCGAGAAAGTCAAGGTAACAACCTATCGTTGCGATGTGAGGCCGTACATCCCGCCTCCTATGCGATGCTATCAATGCCAGAGATTCGGACACATGGTATCTCGTTGTTCGAATCCGTCAGTGTGTGGTACATGTGGGAAAGTAGCTCACGGCGCGGAGGAGTGTACACCTCCGTTCAAGTGCACTAACTGCTCTGGTCTTCATTCTCCTCGGGATCGGAATTGTCCGACCTATCTGAGCGAGAAGAAGATCCAGGAGATCAAGACCCTGGATGGTCTTTCCTACCAGGAAGCGCGCCGTAAGTTTAATTCTCTGAATGCACCGGCCAAGACACTTGACTTCAGCTTGATAGCACAGTCCCTGCCAGGTTCCTCATTTTCAACTGGAACACCTGCCCAGAAGATCGCTGCGCCCAAGCCAAAGAGAACCAGCTCGAAGGTGGGTCCGTCCCGACCTTCGACCACCAACATACCTGTGCCGGCTAGGAAACCTACGCCGGCACAAAAGGGGAAGGAGACAACGTCCCCTTCCCTCCCGAGGTCGGCGACAGCCGAGCCCAAGCCGGCGGAGGCGGCATCGTCGACCAGGGCTGGGAAACCACCTCCCAGCCCGTCTCAACAAGAATCGACTGTGGGGAAGAAGAGCGACCTTAGCAGGCGTTCTTCCACTTCTCCTACGAATGGGGCTTCACGCCCTCCACCCGGAGGGCCTGATTCCACACCAGCGGGTCTTCCTCCTAGAAGACCTGCGCGCTCCCCTCGTAAGAGGAAACCCCACCCCAAAACAACGTCGAAGAAATTGAAGGCATGCTTCACCTCGTCTAGTGGCGGGGAGATGCACGTGGAGCATGAATCTCCATCCTCGGATGGGGAGGTGAGTGTAGGTTAGGTTAGGTGGCATTACGCTGCTCCTAACCTAAACCACAATAGTCCACACTTACATTATGGCACTGTTACAATGGAATTGTAACGGTTATGATAGGCATCTTGCCGAGTTGCGCCAGCTCATTAGCGAGTATTCGGCGAGTATAGTCTGTATTCAGGAAACAAATTTCCGACCTGGTCATCATACGGTACTGAGAAATTTTCGACTATACTCGACAGAACGACATTATGCTCACCGGGCTTCCGGTGGCGTTGGCATTTTTGTCCGTTCTGATACCTACAGCGAGGAGGTTCCAATACGAACCCCGCTGAAGGCAGTAGCTGTTCGCGTACCGCTGCCTGTCATAACTACAGTGTGTAATGTTTATTTTCCACCAGGTGAGGCTCTTAACATCAATGATGTCACTGATCTTCTAGATCAGCTTCCACCTCCCTTCCTCTTGTTGGGCGATTTCAACGCCCATCACCCCATCTGGGGCTCTGAGTCGCCTTGCCCCCGGGGAAGAGAGCTGGAAACATTAGTAACAGAGCTGGATTTATGTATTTTGAACACAGGGGAACCAACACACTTCAGTGTACGTTACGGCACTTATTCTCGCTTAGACGTAAGTCTGTGCAGCCGAACGTTGGTTCCGCTGTTTCGGTGGAACACACATGACGATCTTTGTGACAGTGACCATTTTCCCATAATTCTTACTTTGCTGAACCACAAATCCGTCGAGGCTCCCCCTCGATGGATTTTTAAACATGCGGATTGGCCAAAGTACACATCACTAGCTGTCTTTAACGACAAAATCAGGCGGACCGTAGGCGAGGAAATAACTTACATCACCCAGGTTATTCTTGCTGCTGCTGAGGAGTCCATTCCGTTCTACTCGGGGACTCCTCGCCGAAAGCTCGTTCCTTGGTGGAACGAAGACATAGCAGCAGGTATCAAAGAACGCCGTCGCGCTCACAAACATTACCGTAGACAGCCCACTGCGGCCAACTTGGTAACATTTAAGAAACTCCGCGCTAAGGCGCGAGTTCTTATTCGCCAAAGTAAGAAGGCTTCATGGGAGAGATATGTGTCGTCTATGACGTCACATACTCCATCATCTCAGGTGTGGACTAAGCTTCGACGTATTTAGGGTATCCAAGGATCATCTTCTGTACCGGGAATTTCCATTGAAGGCAATATCGTCACTGAACCCCTCCTGATTGCTGACCACCTCGCTAGTCATTTCGCGGATGTATCTGGCTCCGGGAATTACCATCCTGATTTCCTCGCTCTGAAGCGGGAGGCGGAACGTTCTCACCTTAGTTTTGCCTCTCAAGCTTCAGAGGACTACAACGTGCCCTTTACGGAGTGGGAACTCCGCAGCGCCCTAGCGCTTTGCAAGGACACGTCTCCTGGACCGGACAACATCCATAACCAGATGTTGAAACACCTTAGTGATGATAGTCTACTCTATCTCCTTCGTGTGTTCAACCGAATCTGGATGGAGGGTGATTTTCCGTCTCAGTGGCGAGAGGGCATCGTTATTCCTGTCCTCAAGCCTGACAAAGATCCTAAGTATGCAGGAAGTTACCGACCGATTTGCCTTACAAACTGCCTGTGTAAGCTGTTTGAGAGGATGGTTAATCGCCGGCTTGTGTGGTGTCTGGAGAAACAAGGACTCTTGTCCGAGTACCAATGTGGATTTCGAGCCGCTCGATCCACCACTGACCACTTGGTACGGCTGGAAAGCTCTATCCAGGATGCGTTTCTCCGCAAACAGCACTTGGTGGCTGTTTTCTTTGACTTAGAGAAGGCTTATGACACCACATGGCGATATGGTATCCTTTCAGCCCTGCATCAATGGAGATTCCGAGGTAACTTGCCGGCGTTTATTGCGAATTTCTTGTCCCTCCGTCTATTCCGTGTCCGAGTAGGGAGGACATATTCGCAATACCACGTACAAGAAAATGGAGTCCCACAGGGATCGGTCCTTAGTGTCACTCTCTTCGCAATTGCCATCAACGGTATTGTTGCTGCTGCTGGTCCAGCAGTTATACCGTCGCTATATGTGGACGATTTTGCTCTGCACTATAGCTCGCGTAATATGGCAGTCGCAGAGCGACAATTACAACACGCTATTAGGAGGGTGGAGCAGTGGACCTAAGAACATGGCTTTCGGTTTTCTGCCGAAAAGACCTCCGTTGTCCACTTTTGTCGTCAACGTACTCTTCACCCCCATCCTGAGCTTTATTTAGACAACGTCGTTCTTCCAGTTGTTGACACTTACCGATTTCTTGGGCTCCTTTTTGACAGTAAATTATCGTGGGAGCCACACGTGCGGCAGTTAAAAGTGCGATGCACTAGGAAGCTTAATATCCTTAAGTTTCTTAGCAGCACTTCTTGGGGGGCTGACCGCACGGTGCTCCTGCGATTCTATCGGGCACACATTTTATCCCGGTTAGACTACGGCAGTGCAGCATATGGCTCCGCAAGACCAAGCGTTCTTGCGAAGCTGAACAGTATCCACCACAGCGGGGTTAGGTTGGCGACGGGAGCTTTTCGTACAAGCCCCATCGCTAGCCTGCTCGCTGAGTCTGGTGTGCCGCCTTTACACCTGAGGCGCCAGCAACTTCTACTTACATATGCTGCAAATTTGCGACAGATGCCACTTCATCCAAGCTATCCTTGCGTGTTCAACAATGGCAACCGTTTGCTGTACGCTGCTCGTCCTCGAGCGACGCGGCCGGTTGGGATACGCTTGGATAGCATTTCCGAATTGTTTGACGTACCTTCGGTTCCTTGCCTTGTCAGACAACCAAGTGGGGTACCTCCGTGGGTCGTACGACGACCTGAAGTAATCCTGGATCTGCACACTGGCCCAAAGGAAAACACGATTTATCGGAGGCTCTTCCTGTCCGTTGTTGGCCGCTATCCAGGTTCAGTCGTCGTCTACACGGATGGTTCAAGGTCAGATACGAAGGTGGGCTGTGCGTTCGTTGTTAACAATGATAGGTTCCTTTTTGCTCTTCCGGCAACCTGTAGTGTGTACACAGCAGAGCTCTATGCTATCTATGAAGCTCTGCGGTACGCACTGTACAATGAGCGCCGACACTTTCTTCTGTGTACCGACTCCTTGAGTTCGCTCCAGTCTATAGATACCTGTTTCCCTCGGCACCCTCTGGTGCAGCTCATCCAGGACCTGCTGGCCGGGTGTTGGGATGCTGGCACCAGAATCACGTTTCTGTGGCTCCCAAGCCACATGGGCATAGAGGGGAAACGAGTTAGCAGATCAGGCTGCCAAGGAGGCAGTTACACTGCCCCCGTTGCCTTTCCAGGTTCCAGTAAGTGATATTCGCTCCCAGCTGCGACATCTTGTTATGTCCCATTGGGAGATGGAGTGGCAGGCCATTCCACTTCCCAATAAGCTGAGAGCGATAAAAGGAACAACGAAGGTATGGAGGACTTCCCTTCGGGCTTCGCGGAGGGAAGCCGTGGTATTATGTCGTCTTCGGATCGGCCACGGTATCTTGACTCACTCGCATCTTTTGAAAGGAGAACCCCCTCCGGTGTGTACCTGCGGCGACCATCTTACCGTGGTACACATCCTTACGGAGTGTGTGGACCTGGTCGATCTGCGCCGTAGTCTTAACCTTCCGAGTACTATCTCCCTTATCTTGCGTGATGACGAGCAGTCAGCAGACCTCGTCGTCCGCTTTATGAGGGATAGTGGACTGTTTTCTCGTGTGTGATGCTGTCCTTTGTCGTAGTGTGTTTTGTGTCACTTTCGCTTTTATCCTATTGACTTAATTTTAGTTTGTGTTGCGTATTTTAATGTGTTATTTTAACGTCTCTCGTAAATTATGTACTACCAGGCAATGCATTATTCTTTTGTTTTCTTGTAGATTCTCTTATTTTATTCGAAAATAAGGCATTGCGTATTAGATCCACTGATTGTTTTAATCTCACCCTCATTTTTCTCCATCATTTTTTTTAAAACTCTAGTCAGTGGATATGTTTTTTAAAATTTTAACATCATCTCTCATGTCGTTTATCTCATTCCATTAGGGGCCGATGACCTTCGATGTTAGGCCCCTTTAAACAACAAGCATCATCATACATCACTAGCCACTGAATTTGGCCGAACCCGACAAGCAAGACGTGCGTGTAACGGTAACCGGTTATATCTGACGCTGCGTAAAAGTAACAGTTTTATAGACAGCAAGATGGTTCGTTGTATTATAGAGGCGCATGGAATAGATATTGCCGGAAAATTTTGAACGAGTTCTCTTCGGTATTATGATGCCAATGTTAAGTTAATGGTTCTTAAACCCGCGGAAATAAAGAATAATTGTGCAGCTGCAAAAAATTGTCTAAAATGCGTAAGGTGCGTCCACACCAAGATGTTTTCGTTAACTTTGTTAATAAACATTGTTAATGAACAATGTTCATGAACCACGAACCTGCTACGCAGGCGTAGCAGGGGGAGAGGTGATACTCCCACGTGGCGCGTCCCAGGTGGCGGATAGGGGGGTCCTAACCGGCTTGCCGGCGGACTTGAGGGAAATAAAATACCTCTCGCGGACCAAACACACACCCCCTGTGGGTGGGGGAGGCAGACGAATAATACACCCACGGTATCCCCTGCCTGTCGTGAGAGCCGACTAAAAGGGGCGACCAAGGGATGATTGTATTCGAACCATGCAACTACATGCGATTAGTACCACCACGCGGAGAACACCAAGGGTCGCTTTTACTTGTGCGTAGTACCACTATATTAGGTACGAAATAGGTTTGTGATTAGTAGCACACAGGAGCACCGCGCGGTCGGCTTTTGCAGTACCTGTGATTAGTACCACCATATGAGCGGGACCATGGGATGATAGCTACCATGGACCTGCCTTACCTGTGATTAGTACCCACTATATGAGGAACACCACGGGATAGGGAGAGGTCCCTGTGGTTAGTACTCTTATGTGATGAACATCATAGGTTTGCGTTGCCTGTGAATGGCGCCGCAGAGTGAGAAAAACATAGGTCTGTATTCATGTCGAATTTCATAAGCTTTGAGTAGTACAATAATGTGTGGAATACCGCAAGTCTCTGCTACCATTGATTAGTACCGCAACAGGACAGATACCATGGTTCTACATTACTAGCGATAAGTATCATTCTGAGGGGCCTTTGACTTGTATTTTGGACCCGTTTAGACACCAAGCATCCTCGATTTGCTTTGGAAGTGGTCCCTTGGTCAGTAATACTATTAACTATGATAGTTTTTTGAGTCGGATCCACTGATTGTTTTAAATTCATGTTCATTCATTCATTCATTCATTCATTCGTTTATTCATTCTTCATGGCATTTTTTATTTTGGTCAGTGGATAATTTTGAACTTTTACTTTGTCGTTTCATTTCGTACCATTAGGGGCCGATGACCTCGATGTTAGGCCCCTTTAAACAACAAGCATCATCATCATCATCATGTTCATGAACATTTCTGTCTGTTAATAAACAAAATAGCATGTTCATTAACTTTTCGAGCATGTTGATAAACAAAATGTCTTTAACTTTTGTGAATGAAACTTTTCATTAACATTTCGTGTTTTCGTTAACATTTCGGTTCGCACATGCGCAAAGACGCAATTAGAACACGCAAATTCGTAGCGCGGAATACAATACTTTTATTAATTTTTGAAATCGACTGTCGAATCGCAAACAACTCACCATACAAATACATAAGTGAAGTGTAGGAGTATTTCTCTTACACTCTTACATGATCATTGGTAGGAGTCACCAGTCGCTAGGAATCTTCAAGTTATACTTAGTCGAACATTAATGCAGATGACATTCCGATAAATTTGTATCCTTTCTTCCAATTTTAGACTCAATTACTGTCAACAAGAACTGAAAGTCTTGTGGGGACATTCTCAGAAAGTTTTGAAAGCCTGCTGCATCATGAATTGAAAGTTCTGACATAGGCCTAAGTGTCCTCTCCAAACTTAATTCTAAACGCTTTTCCAATATTTTTCTTTGCCACACTTTGCGTCTGCATTTTTCTCTAATTGCACTCATTAAAATAATGAAAGCTGCAGCTGTATTTTCTTCTTCCTGACCTTATCCATTGTAACCTCACAAACAGATATTTTGGTGTGGACACAATGTTAAAGAGGTTTGTTAACAAGAGTTTATTAACATCTTGAGAAATGTTTTCGTTAACATTGTTTATTAAATTTGTTTCGTTAACATTGTTTATTAACTTTGGTGTGGACTAACCATTAGGCCTATTGTACAACAAGGCATTCATATGATTTTACAAACTTCTTTTTGAGCCTAATTTACATTTTTTGAAGGAAAAAATGGGGTTCATCTTGGATTCGGAGAAATACGGTATTATATTTTTTCAGATGAAATTAAACATACACTTTCACGTAGTATCGAATTACGAAAAATAACAAACAACTAAGCCATAGTGTGGATTTCATCTGCGGAAACACAAGTTTTGAACAAACTGACTGCCGCTTCATACCGATTTCAAAGTGCATGAAGGGTTTTCCGACTTGTATGCAAAAATCGGATATAACGACAATCCGTTATAGCGAGTAAATTTTTCGCTGTTGTGAATTCTTACCATAACGGACTTCTACTGTAAATAAATAAATAAATAAATAACACAGAAAGAGTGCAGCTGCCAGTGATGTGGAATAAAGGGGACAAAACTGAACTGCGTTGAAACCAGATTTAAATTTATGCACTTTAATATGTCGTAATAATTCTGATAGTTGACACACAAAAATAGGCTGCACTGACGTTAGATCTGAATGTACTTATTGCCTTAATAAATAGACTTGTTATTGTTAGTTCAGGAGGTAAATATAATGTTTATATAGAAGCTTAGTTAATTTCCATAACTTAATATTATATACTTACGTAATATAACAAGGTAAAATAATGTTAATATTAATGTACATTTTTAAAAATTTAAACATTAATTTTAATTAACTTCGAAGGAGATATTAAAATATGTAATGAAGCATACAGTGCATCACACGGGTACTTGAGTGATGAAAATATCTGTGAATGCTCGAGGGTTAATTTTCTTATTTTCTCACCAGGCGAATACTGGGACTGTAACTTATTAGGAACTTATCTACTATCTTCCCAAACCTAATACTTCCTCATTCCAGCATTATTGAAAGCCTACATGTGATTATGCAGTGTTAAACAGCTAGCAGAGGGGTAGATGAGATGAGGTACTGAGGTGAACAAATGTGGAGACAGAGAAGTTATCTTTTACACCTGGAAAATTAGCATTATATACTGTAGTAAGAACTTTGTAGGAACATCATGTGAAGAATCTTCCTCCAGTATCCAATCAGGAGCACGAGTCTATAATGCTCATAACAAAACCACTTGCTAGCTAAACCCTGGATATTATTATGAAATCAGTAGCTGCAAAACAAGAAGATTGACCAGGTGATGCAGTGCTGACAGAGGGTGCCGGATGGTAATTAAGGATGGGGAACAAGAGCACATGTCTTGAGAACTTCTCAATGTCTTGCAGAGGAGACAGTGAAATTTGGTGGTGGTGGGGCTGCAGTGCATGGGTTTTTTCATGGAAAGTGCTTAGTCCTCTTGTAATACTACAGAGCGTGTTTAAGGTGGAAGGATATAATGACATTTTGACCTGCTGTTTGTTGTCTACAGCAGAAAG
Organism: Anabrus simplex; assembly: GCF_040414725.1. Taxonomy (NCBI): domain Eukaryota; kingdom Metazoa; phylum Arthropoda; class Insecta; order Orthoptera; family Tettigoniidae; genus Anabrus; species Anabrus simplex. The sequence goes on along the minus strand of NC_090268.1, from coordinate 68,018,499 downwards.
CTAGTTTGGAGATGATAAGTAGGGATGGCAGACAAGAGTTCATCTGGAGAAGGCCAAGAACTTCTCTATGTCTCCCTTATGAGATGCATTCTATTATCCTCGCAAGAAAAGTATGGATGCTTCTTGCATCATGTGGTCCGCTGAAAGCGATTAGTATGCTATGACATCAAGAGGCAGTTTCGTCTTCCATTCTTAGTGAATGAGCAAAGGCATATGCAGAAGTGGAAGAAAGTTGGTAGGATGTCTTATTTATTCCTGTCAATCCATGAAGTGTATAGTAAAATTTGTAATTTAACTTGATCCTGAGTCTTTGATATATGGTGGTTGGAAATGATCTCCACCCTTCTGGTCATAATTTATTGAATGTTTTAATTTTAGTGCACATTTATGGCTATCAAATGAAAATCATGGGTCTGGGAGTATTTCCCAGAAATCCCAGAAAATAAAATGCAATATAATATTTGATTCCGGTGTACAAATTTTGGAAGCAAAAGTATATCATACACGATTTACCAGTTTGAAGAAGCATGGATATTCTGAGGCAATCAAGGAAAATTCTCTTCTATTTTGTAGGCTCTGTTTGTATTAACTTAAACTATGTTCTCTTCATCTTCATTCTCTTTCCAAAGTAGAAGTTGTTGTTTTATAGTGAATTAAGAAGTTTTTGTAAATAAAAAGAAAGAAAACCTAGTAAGCTGCACTAGGTTTAGCCACTAGAGTTATGTGCTTATAACATATCTCATGTATGTTTGTTTCTTTAATAAGTTTATTTAAGAGCTTACGAGTTATTGGCCCATAAACTCGAAGTGCCTTGGTGGGACTGCCACCTTAAGGCCAAGGCACTGGCCCTTACATGGATGTTGGTGTATATACTGAAGAAAGAGCATTTCCTCTCCTCTTCTTAGCAGTGTATACTTTGGTTATACCGCCGGTACTCGATCGCCATTTACCCAGTCTGTGATAACAGGGAGCACCACGAGAAGGTTGGGTTTGACATTTGGCTGAGAGAGGCTATGTATTACGCATCATCAGCCCTTGCTCCCTATCTCATTTATAGTAATTATAAACTATAAACAAGTTGACATTTTTATATCATTTTATTTATTTAAATTTTCATTTGCACACTTTTTTTAGCAATTATCAAAATGTTCAATGATGAATGCTTTAAAAAGTGTCTTTTCTTTTACAATTTTCCTTATGCTGCACCAACACAAATAGGTCTTACGGTGAAGATGGGATAGGAAAGGGCTAGGAGTGGAAAGGAAATGGCCATGGCCTTAAATAAGGTACAGTCCCAGCATTTGCCTGGCGTGAAAATGGGAAGCTACAGAAAGCTATCTTCAGGGCTGTTGACAGTGGCATTCTAACCGACTATCTCAAGAATGCAAGCTCACAGCTGTGCGACCCTAACCACACGGCCAGCTCGCTCGGTTACCAGTGAATGATGTGAGAAGTAAGAGTTGTATGATTTACTATATTATTTGATTTGTCATTTGTTCTTTTACAAGAGGCCAGCACTGCAGGCTCAAGTCTGCGCTGCTCGCATAGCTGTCTTATTCATTCTGCAGATGTACTCGTACTTTTGGTCTTATTTGATCCCTTATTGTCTAGTTCCCGCCCGCATATATTTTATTAAGGCTTTTACTTTCTTTGAGAAAAAATCTACAGCTTGTTTGCTGTCATTCGACCGGGTCGGAAATGGAATGAATGAAGCCCCATCTAGCAGCGAGGATAGGAATTGTGCCAGCTGCCGAAGCCTGTTGCACTCCCCTGGGCAATGATTAGTGACCGACAGATAAATTAAAATGATATTAGAAAGTGTTGCTGGAATGAAAGATGACAGGGAAAACTGGAGTTCCTGGAGAAAAACCTGACCCTCCTCCGCACTGTCAGGCACAAACCTCACATGAAGTTATCAGGATTTAAACCACGGAACCCAGGGATAAGAGGCCGGCCTGCTGCCACCTGAGCCACAGAGGCTTTCGGCTTTTAGCTGCGTATTAGTCTTTTATTTGGACATTTTTGTGAAGTATGGCAAAATTAATCAATGTTCAATTGCTAAACCTTTTCTTTCTGTACAGTCCCATTTTAATTTTCCTGGTATTTTCTAATAGATCTGGCTGAGACAAATCAAATGACATCTTACTCACCTTTGTGCAACATCTACATGCCAAGCTACACCATGCAGTAATTGACTTTTGACTTCCAAAATTATATCTTGATTTGGCTGCCATCTTGTGATGGCATCGTATGCATTAGGTCAGCTACCATGGTTACATCTCGTGCATTCATACTTCTATTTAAAGTAATATATTGAGATGTCAATTCTTGTTTCCTATCTCAAGTGATCATCTCCGAACTGGCCTTCTACCTTAGACATACACAGCTTTTTAAAATTCCTGACCGTCAACTTGGGTGATCTGAAAAGGAAGCTAATGACCCTGACTGATGGCTTACTGATGCAGCAACCAGTACCATTTCATGTTTGAAGTCATTAAGCTCTCTTGCTCCACCCACGGTATCCCCTGCCTGTCGTGAGAGGCGACTAAAAGGGGCGACCAAGGGATGCTTGGATTAGAACGATGAAACTCCTTTTGATTAGTACCATCACGCGTGGAACACCATCGGTCGCTTTTACTTGCGAGTAGTACCACTCTGTTAGGTACTCCATATTTTTGTGATTCGTAGCACTCGAGGGGGGTTCAGTGTGGGTTTCCAGTACTCGTGAGTCGTGGCCGTGTGTGCAACACCACAGGTCTGGGCGTTACCTGTGAGTTGTACCACTATATGAGCGACACCGTGGGTCTGCGTTGCCAGGGATTAGTACCCACTATGTGAGGAACACCACGGGAATGCCGGCGCCCGTGCTTAGTACACCTAGGTGAGGAACCTCATCGGTTTGCGTTGGCTCTGAGTGGCGCCATTGTGTGAGAAACACCATAAGTCTGCGTTACCTTTACGACGTACAATACTTGTGAGTAGTACCTTAATGCTTGGAACACCGTGAGTTTACGCTACCTTTGATTAGTACCGCAGCTCGAGAAATATCATGGTTCTACTGTACTCGCGACTTGTACCATACTGCGGGCCCGTAGACCTGGTTTTTGGACCCCTTTAGACATCATGCATAATCGATTCAGGACTGTGCTTTATAAGTGGTCCCTTGGTCAGTAATACTGTTATTTCTGACCGTTTTTCACGAACCTGCTACGCAGGTGTAGCAGGGGGAGAGGTGATACTCCCACGTGGCGCGTCCCAGGTGGCGGATAGGGGGGTCCTAACCGGCTTGCCGGCGGACTTGAGGGAAATAAAATACCTCTCGCGGACCAAACACACACCCCCTGTGGGTGGGGGAGGCAGACGAATAATACACCCACGGTATCCCCTGCCTGTCGTGAGAGCCGACTAAAAGGGGCGACCAAGGGATGGTTGTATTCGAACCATGCAACTACATGTGATTAGTACCACCACGCGGAGAACACCAAGGGTCGCTTTTACTTGTGCGTAGTACCACTATATTAGGTACAAAATAGGTTTGTGATTAGTAGCACACAGGAGCACCGCGCGGTCGGCTTTTGCAGTACCTGTGATTAGTACCACCATATGAGTGGGACCATGGGATGATAGCTACCATGGACCTGCCTTACCTGTGATTAGTACCCACTATATGAGGAACACCACGGGATAGGGAGAGGTCCCTGTGGTTAGTACTCTTATGTGATGAACATCATAGGTTTGCGTTGCCTGTGAATGGCGCCACGGAGTGAGAAAAACATAGGACTGTATTAATGTCGAATTTCATAAGCTTTGAGTAGTACAATAATGTGTGGAATACCGCAAGTCTCTGCTACCATTGATTAGTACCGCAACAGGACAGATACCATGGTTCTACATTACTAGCGATTTAGACATTTAGACACCAAGCATCCTCGATTTGCTTTGGAAGTGGTCCCTTGGTCAGTAATACTATTAACTACGATAGTTTTTTGAGTTGGATTCACTGATTGTTTTAAATTCATGTTCATTCATTCATTCATTCATTCGTTCATTCATTCTTCATGACATTTTTTATTTTGGTCAGTGGATACTTTTGAACTTTTACTTTGTCGTTTGATTTCGTACCATCAGGGGCCGATGACCTCGATGTTAGGCCCCTTTAAACAACAAGCATCATCATCATCATGATGATGATAATAAACCAGGAAAGTGGAAAGGAAACTGGAAAACCTTACCAAGGGCCATGGAGGTGCGAAGGTTGGGGTTTTCCGAAAAGCCAACAGTGATCTCTTGTTTTTAAAATATTATTTACAAAATAGGCAATACAAATTAACTTCCGAAACAAATTCGCCAGTACACCAAATCTAGACACACACTACACACGATATAAACGTTCTTTGACAAATATCCACGAACCTGCTACGCAGGCGTAGCAGGGGGAGAGGTGATACTCCCACGTGGCGCGTCCCAGGTGGCGGATAGGGGGGTCCTAACCGGCTTGCCGGCGGACTTGAGGGAAATAAAATACCTCTCGCGGACCAAACACACACCCCCTGTGGGTGGGGGAGGCTGACGAATAATACACCCACGGTATCCCCTGCCTGTCGTGCGAGGCGACTAAAAGGGGCGACCAAGGGATGAATGAATTAGAACCATGAAACGACTCTTGATTCGTACCATCATGCGGGGAACACCATGGGTTGCATGTACTTGCGAGCAGTATCACCAACATGGTACGAAGTATGTTTGTGATTCGTTGCAGTAAAAAGCCTGGCCTGGTGGATTCCAGTACCCGTGCGTTGTACCCATGTGGGCAACACCGCGGGTCTGGGCACAGCCTGTGAGTTGTACCACTATATGAGCGACATCGTGGGTCTGCGTTGCCTGTGATTAGTACTCACTATGTGCGGAACACCACGGGGCCCTTGGGACCGGCACCCGTGACTAGTACCCTAGGTGAGGAAACTCATCGGTTTGCGTTGGCTGTGGGTGGCGCCATTGTGTGCGAAACACCATAGGTCTGCGTTACCTGTACGAAGTACAATACTTGTGAGTAGTACCATCTTTTTTGGAACACCGTGAGTCCTCGCTACTTCTGATTAATACCCCAACGTGACACATACCATGGTTCTATTTTACTCGCGACATGTACCATTCTGTGGGGCCTTAGACGTGGATTTTGCACCCCCTTTAGACACCAAGCATCATTGTGCTTTATGAGTGGTTCCTTGGTCGGTAATAATGTTATTTTCGTTCTCTGTTGAATCCGATCCACTGGTTTTTGTTTTTGTTTGTTTGTTTTGTGTTTTGTTGGGTTCCTGTCCATCCATTCATTCTTCATGACATTTTTTATTTTTATTTTGGTCAGTGGATGCCTTTGTAATTTTTGTTCTTTCATTTCGTACCATTAGGGGCCGATGACCTTCGATGTTAGGCCCCTTAAAACAACAAGCATCATCATCATCATTTGACAAATATAGTTTTAGATGTTGCTAGACAAGAGCTTTGCCTTAAGTTCAAAGAGTTCAGCAAATACATCTCGGTACCAAACAAATTCCACGAATACAATATTGAAGGTAAGAGGAAGCACAATATACTATTACATTTTAGTGGTATCAAAACTTGTTTTTCACATCTGATCAACAGAATGGCGATTAGGGTAAACTCCTGTGATACACCAACGAAAACTAAATGGAACTTAAAACCGGACAGAAAGCAACAGCGCTTACCCCAAGGCAGCCCATTCTGGTACCGAGGAGACGTTCATGACGTCAAAAACTTTGGGAGGATTGGCAGGTGAAGACCAAGACGGCTCAGAGACTTCAGACCTCTCACAAAATGCTACGTAGCCCCTTTTAAAGGGAACTCTGGCCTTGGAGTAGCCAATCAGAACACAGGAGCTTGCCCGGATTGACCAATCACAACTCTTTCAGTGGTCGCGATCTTTGAACCATTTTCTGTAACACAAACGATCGCGATCCTTCCATTTCCAGAATATTAAGAACATATTTCTCGAATGCGTAACTAACAAAGGCCAACACACCCTGTTCAAAAATTCATGTCAGAAACTTTCTGGACTGTTCCAGTAAATATAGAAATGTAATCTACTAGTTACAAATACAATATGTTACAAAAATATTTACACTGTACAGGTTAGGTAGTTACATGGAATACAAATAAAATTTTCTATCACAACACACCAGATCATACAGTAAGTACTACTTAAAAAGGTTTACAAATAAAATCCACTACAAACACTTTCCACTTCCAATACATTCTACACCTGTGACAATTTTATGTACGAGTCGGCTCGATGGGTACGCGATGCATTTCTTCAGCAATTTCCAATTACCTTCATGAGCACAGATTAACGTATTTGTAAATAAATTTGAAACTACTGGCTCAGTGTTCAGTAAAAAACTTGTGCACACACAAACAGTTTTAATGGAGGAAAAGCTAGATGATATTGGTGTGGATCTTGAACGGTTAACGAATGAATCACTCACAAAATTAGCACAACAATTAGGGGTTTCAGTTTCTTCTGCACATGGAGTTACACATCAAATTGTACAGGTTTACATGAGCTTGTTTAAAACCTGCTGATCCATTCACAAGAGTGAGATATTGTGAGTGGCCGCTTGCATCATTGAATGATCTTTTATTAGATCCACAGCTTGTGTTTTTTTCGGACAAAGCCTGGTTTTATCTTAATGGTCATGTAAACAGTCATAACTCCAGCTATTGGTGTACAGAAAATCCTAATTGTGTTTATGAAGTCCCTCATTATATAGTGTGACACTTCTAGCATCTTTTATAAGGTAAGATTTCATATAAGACTGTATACACGCTTAAAGCAGGGCAACCGCGCACGACGTAAGTTGGGCTGTGGCGGCTGCTGTAACACAGAGTACAAACACTGTGTGCTCGCTCGGTCTGGGTTTATAAGCGAGATCCTGTATACGTAAGTGCAATGGCAGATAGTCAGCAAAAGGAAAATGAATTGAAAATAGAACAATTTTCTTTATTCATGCTGCTATATTTATGTTTAGTAATACATAAATGCCTGATATTTATTACTTTTATGTTCTAGACCATTGCCGGATGAGACATATGAACGAATTGAACTTATTCTTATTCAGTACCGTCAGCTAATAGACCTGATCACCAAGCAAGGAGGTTGTCTTGCCCATATCAAACCTGAGCACCTGCTTAATTATCAAGATTACCTCACTTATATACGGAAAGTACGTGGTGGGGATCCATCTCCTCCACCACAGAAAAATCAGGTGAGAAAGGAAACTAACATTAGGCCATTTAAATTCCATGTGGTTTGTCAAAGAACCCAATCAAATTATTGCATTTTTAACACAGGCCACAGATGTTTATTTTTAGTTTCTAAAGGTAATGCCTTGTTGACACAACCTAAATCCCCTGTCTTCAGCTTTGTGCTTCATCTCATACTTGAGATTCAGCATCATATCATGAAGGTGCTTGATCCTTGGTCTTCCTTGCCACATAATATCAAGAACTTTTCCCTCAGTAATTGGTCACAAAGCTTGTACCGTATGTTGCAGGTTATGCCCAGTGAATTTGGCTAACCTTTTCCCCATCATTGTGAGCAGTTCTCTCATGCTTTTGATTTCATTGTGGATGCTTTCATTGGATCATATTTCCATCCAGCTAATTCTCTGGACTCATCTCCAGACCTAGATATGGTAAGCTTTGAGCCATTTCTTGTCTTGTTCACTTAATATCAAAGATATGCAACAATATAGCCACATGTTTCATACAGGGATTACCCCCTGCGGATGGGGGACGCACATGTAGAATATACCCGCGGTATCCCCTGCCTGTCGTAAGACGCGACTAAAAGGGGCCCAATGGGCTCTCAACTTGGGAGTGTGGATTGGCGACCACGGGGCCCTTAGCTGAGTCTTGGCATTGCTTCCACTTACTTGTGCCAGGCTCCTCACTTTCGTCTATCCTGTCCGACCTCCCTTCGTCAACTCTTGTTCTTTTCCAACCCCAACGGTATTAGAGCATTCGAGGCCTAGGGAGTCTTTCATTTTCACGCCCTTCGTGGCCCTTGCCTTTCTTCGTCCGTTACTTCATCTTTCGAAGCGACGGATCCCTTCTTTCTTCTTCTTTTCTCTTGCTCTTTACCCCCTGTGGGTGGGGGACGCAGACAAAAAACACACCCATGGTATCCCCTGCCTGTCGTGAGAGGCGACGAAAAGGGGCGACCAAGGGATGATTGTATGAGAACCATGACACTACTTTTGATTCGTACCATCATGCGGGGAAAACCATGGGTCGCCTTTACTTGCGAGTAGTACCACTATGTTAGGTCCAAAATAGGTTTGTGCTTAATAGCAGCTGTGAAAGGGTCACTTTGGGTTCCCAGTACCTGTGAGTCGTACCCATGTGAGCAACACCATGGGTCTGGGCGTTGCCTGTGAGTTGTGCCACTATATGTGCAACACCATGGGTCTGCGTTGCCTGTGATTAGTACCCACTATGTGAGGAACACCACGGGATGTGTGGTTAGTACACCTTGGTGAGGAACCTCATCGGTTTGCGTTGGCTTTGAGTGGCGCCATTGTTTGAGAACACCATAGGTCTACATTACCTGTACTGCGTACAATACTTGTGAGTATTACCATCATGTGTGGAACTCCGTGAGTCTTCGCTACTTTTGATCAGAACCCCAACATGACATATACCATGGTTCTACTTTACTAGCGATAAGTACCATTTTGAGGAGCCTTAGACCAAATTTTGAACCCCTTTAGACATCAAGCATACTAGATTCAAGATTGTGCTTTATAAGTGGTCCCTTGGTCAGTAATACTACTATATAAGATCCTTTTTTTTTTAGTTGGATCCACTGTTTTTTGTTTGTTTTGTTTTTGTTTTTTTGTTTCATATCCATCCGTTCATTCTTCATGACATTTTATTTTTTTGGATGAGTGGATGATTTTGAAATATTTGTTGTAATTTCATTTCGTACCATTAGGGGCCGATGACCTCAATGTTAGGCTCCTTTAGACAATCATCATCATCATCATCATCATCATCATCATCATCATCATCATCATCATCATCATCATACAGGGATTTTCTGAAGCTCTTTCTTACTTACTGGAATGTCCTTATGTTTGCGTACCAGTAAATCTCTTTTGTTGGTGATTGATTGCTTGGCTTTTGTTAACCTCCTCTTGATCTCCATGCTACACATATTGTCTTCTGCAATAATATTTCTGAGATTGGTAACTTTGTAAACAGTTTTACCTTCTTCGTTGGGAGCTTTATATTTGCACTAACTAGCTCAAGATGTTTGATGATTATCTGGCTCCATGGCTAAATGTTTAGCATGCTGGTCTTTGGTCACAGGGGTCCCAGATTTAATTCCTGACAGGGTCGGGAATTTTAACCATCATTGGTTAATTTCGCTGGCATGGGGGCTGGGTGTATGTGTTGTCTTCAACATCATTTCTTCTTCATCACGATGTGATGACGGGAGTCAAATCGAAAGACCTGCACCTGGCAAGCCGAACATGTCCCCAGACACTCCCGGCACTAAAAGCCATACACCATTTTCATTTCATGCCGACTACTAACAACTTTTGTTTTCTTCATTTAGAATATATAGTTACTTAAAGAATGTGTGTGATTCTTTATGTATGTTCCTCTCATCTAATACTTTCCCAGTCTTAATTTTAATTATGATCAAAATATAATTCACCTCCCATGTAGATCCCCACAACAAACATTGTAGGTTTAGGTTTCTCAAATAAGTGTGCCTGCAGGGAACATATATGTAAGGGACAGTCAAATGAAAACTGAACACCCACTAAAACGTGACCATGGAATGGTTTTATTCAAAAGTAATTACCAAAAGTGTTAATACATTTATCCTACTGGGAGACGAGATTATCAATTCCAGTTTTGTAGAAAGAGGTAGGTCACTGACGGATCCATAATCACCTTGTATTTCCCCATCCGAATGAAACTGATGTCCACGAATATCTTTCTTCATGTCACCAAAAATGTGAAAATCAGACTGTACAGAGGATGTTGGAAGTGTTAGCCAACCAAATTGCTGATGCATAGTCTTCGCCAGATTGGAAGTGATCTTTGATAATGGCATGTACGGAGCCATGGCCAGTGCCATCCTGAACACAAATTTCATCCTCTGTGATTCTTCAGTTTTCCCGGATAAGACCGATTCTGGGTGTCCAATGTCCTGCATGGAAGTACACACTTCTCAGAATCTCTTATGCTACTTGTGAACACTCGTCATTGACACGCAGTGTTCGCCATACACAAGCAGACATGCGACAATGAGTTTTGCATACTCCAGCACCCTTATCCACCAGAAAATGAACCATACTTCTCTGCTCTTCTTTACTTGCCTCCATTTCTACAGCTGGATGAAGACACTAAACCAGTCCATGCACCAACAAAGACATAACCCAACAACTGTGTGCACCTGTGAATTGTCACTATGCATTTCTCCTACCACAGCAATGGCGGTGTCAATATGTAACAACACTGTTGCCACCTTTCATGCAAAATGTGTGTTATGGTGGGTGTTCGGTTTTCATTGGACAGCCCTTTATAATACTCTGTGTGCGTACGTGCATGTGTGCATGGCTCCCGTTTCTGTACGGGTTTGGCATAGGAAGCGAGGTGAATCTTCTTAGAGTGTTTGCACAACTGTATCCCCTTCCTGACATCAACCTCATTAGAGAAGTTAAACGTGGTATATGGTAGTAGGAATGGAGAGGGTGAAACCTGATGCCGGCACATAGCCTACTCCTGTCAAATAGACACCCTGTGGGTGGGGACACAGATGAAGAATACACCCACGGTATCCCCTGCCTGTCGTAAGCGGCGACTAAAAGGGGCGACCAAGGGATGATTGTCTTAGAACCATGAAACTATTTTTGATTAGTACCATCATACGGGGAACACCATGGGTAGCCTTTACTTGTGAGTAGTACCACTATACTCATATTAGGTACACAATAGGTTTGTGATTAGTAGCAGCAGTGTGTGTGGACTGTGAGAGTTTCCAGTACCCATGAGTCGTACCCACGTGAGCAATACCGTGGGTCTGCGTTGCCTGTGATTAGTACCCACTATGTGAGGAACACCACGGGAATACCGGCGCCCGTGACTAGTACACCTAGGTGAGGAAACTCATCGGTTTGCATTGGCTATGAGTGGCGCCATTGCGTAAGAAACACCATAGGTCTGCGTGACCTGTACGTACAATACTTGTGAGTAGTACCATAATATTTGGAACACCATGAGTTTACGCTACCTTTGATTAGTACCTCAACTTGAGAAATACCATGGTTCTCCTTTACTAGTGATAAGTGCCATTATTACAGACTATCCACTTTACCGTATCGATATTGTAATTCAATCAATAAATGAAAAAAGGTTCCACCTAATCGATACTTTCTCTTTTTTATTTAGCCTTGGGCTATTTATAAAGACATTAATAATCACAGAACATGTTTAGATTGCTTAGCAATCATCATCAGCTGTTTACATGTAGCTTAGGTAAAAATAGCATAAAATCAATCTCTTAATTTACATTAAAACATTAAAAACAGATGTTAGTAGAAAGTGTATAGGTGGGAGAGTGGGGGGGGGGGGGTAGAGTGCATTGAGGGCGGCTGTTAGTTGAACATTAAACTTAATATTAAAAACACTTAGTGGTCTAAAATGTCTTAGGTTCACTGTAAGTCCTGAAAGCTTTTCCAATAAAATCACTTGGTGTTAAAAACTTCTTAAAACGGCTTCTGGTTTTCTTCCCATTCACTTGTCTCTTATTAGGTGAAAAAGTGTGGCCCACTGTTGAATGATGTCTACTATTTGGTGTTCGAGAATTTGTTAAGTTAGATCCTCTGTATTACAACCTGTAACCGGCATAAAAAGATTGCGTCAATTAGTAGTGATTGCCTAGAAATGTATTGCATGGGGAGGCTATTTAGTATCGACAAATATGGGAATATAAACTTACCCTTGTCCAGTTTGTTTTCTTTACTTCCCGTGCTACGGGTGTGGGTTTGTATCTGCTGTTCTCGACCTTGAGTTGTAGCGGTATGCTGTGGTCTGTAAGCTAGCTTGGTTCGGAGGGAGGGAGGGAGGGAGGGAGTCGTCATTTGCTGTTTCGGGCGGGGGGGGGGGGTGGCTTCTGTCTGTGACGTAGCAGCCTTGTGATTGCTTAGTGTGTTCGCTGGGAGGGATATTATAATAATATCTGAAGACATTCAATGACTAACTACGCTAATAGAATCCAACAAATCACTCGCACACAATGAAACAACACTACCATTACACCATTGAGAAAGAAGGCTGAAAATGTTCCAAAATACAACTATTCTAATAGAAATACTACTATCAATGAATAGGATCGTACTACTTCTACATAGATGAACAGTGAAATGTTACAAAAAGGTACTCAATATCTGATGGAACTGGTTCTCACCTCCGAAGAAGGAATCTGCTCACATGCTGATCTGCGTCCAGTTGCTAATTCCCATGTGCTAGATGGCCTACATTTTAGCACAGCATGTCGACAGCAAAGTCCATTTCCAGATGCAAATTGGTGGCTCTTCTAGAATATGGGTGAGACATCCTGGCGAATACGATTGTGAATTATAGACACGGTACTGTATAGGCTTTTGCCATGTCAAGAAAATAAGATGAAGTTCTTAACGTTTCACAGAGAACTGTGCTCTGCGTCGTCAGAAGAAATCTCGACTGATCACGAGAAAAGCTTCTAAAACAATGACACTTTGAATTTGGACATTATAATAGAAGTGGAAATGGTACGTTCATTCTCCACCAGATGGGCTCCAGGACGTGGCACAACACTAACATTCGAAGCGGAAGCTGACCGAACCATCATAATCAGACTAAGCGGTTCGCATAACGTGCTTGCGTAACATAATATGACATAGACAGGTGTATGATATAGACACAAGCCTGTAATGAAACGTCTGGCAACGAGGAACGTACGAATCTGGAAAACAGAGACGAAATAACAATACTGAAGGGACAGGAAAGGGAACTACCAACGTAAATTCTTAATGGCTGGCAACCTGGTATTACTTAATTGATAGCCGGTGTTCCTGTTGAATTGTTAGGATTTCTATGTATTTCCACAGCTTCTCGTGTAATCCTGGACCTGTAGTGTCTAGTGTGGGCAAGAGCTCTAGCATCTTGGAACATGACATCATGATCTGACGATAGAGCGTGCTCAGCTATTGCCATTGGTTGAGACGAATATTACGTTCATGTTCTTTGATACGGGTACCAATGGACCAGCATGTTTGGCCGATGTATACCTTACCGCATGTACAGAGAATTTTGTATACCCCAGGATGTAAAAGGGGGGACAATTTGTCCTGGGTTTTACTCACACTGTGAGCAATTTTAGTAGCGGTGCTAAACACCGTTTTTATATTGTATTCACGGAGGACCTTGGCAATTCGATCTGTGGTGTTGTGAATGTAAGGCAAGTAGGCAGTTCCCTTCACCTCTTCCATCTGTGAGCTTTGCTTGGTCGTTTCTCTGGGATGTAGGGCTCTATGAATCTGCAAATCACTGCAACCATTACCCTTGAACGCGACTTTGTGCGTGTCCATCTCCACCTGGATATGTGACGGCTCACAAATTCGTCTCGTCCTCTTGGCGAGTGTTGTGAGAATGCCTTGTTTTAGTGCTGGATGGTGGTGGGAATCTGCATGAATATAGCTATTTGTGTGGGTAGGCTTACAATAGATGGTACGTCCTAAGGATTAAAAATAGGAGAGGATTTCCACCAATCAATACTTATTTATTGTATATATTAAACTACAGGACCAGTTTCGACCTCATATTCAAGGTCATCTTCAGCTGAACCTTACATACATATTTATATAATGAAGCTTTGATTAAGATTGTGGTGTTGAAGGAATGCCATATGATGATGATGTACATTTAGTTACATACAAATGGGGCACGTCTTAGCGTGAACTGGCGTATATGTCATTCTGTACAATATTGCAACTGTATGTCTAAAATGTTGAAGGTCTTAAAACTAGTGTATAAAACACGTCTTTTCCTAAACTAAGTTATATATACAAGATAAAAACAATATATAAAAACACTTCATACATATGAACATTCGTTCTTGCTTGGTGGTCAATACATCGACTAACTTCCGTATTTAAGTCTTATTCATAGTTGTACACTTCAGCTGCTATTCTTGGAGTTTGTAAAATTGCATGGATAAAAGTTTTGTCTTCCTGTGCGTATGTGAAGTAAAACACTTTCAATTAAAAAAAAAAAAAAAGGTGCCAAATGTATGGATGAAATTCAAGTAAAATATGTTCAGCTCTGCTGTGTGTGTTGCCCTTTAATTAGAACCAATTCATGTTGTCTTTTTGGCGTCCGTAAATTTGGATGACATTGGTTTCAAAGTAGTGGCTCCTTTCCCATTTGTAGCTGTGCAATGATGTTATGTTTATCTGTGGAAGATAAGATTGAGTTATAAGTGATATTGTGTGGAGGAATATCTAAGGGTTATGTGTGTGAATTGGAATATGTACTTACTGTTGTTGGTGTAGCTGAGATGTGTTTGACATGCGAGCTTGTAATGTACTACTTCGTGTTCTTCTTGGGCTTATACTAGCTGCTGTGAGGGGAAGGGAAGGAGGGGTAGGGAGAGTTGTTGTTGTGGGGGTAGGGATGGAGCTGGGTGTGTTGTTTGGTGTTTTTCTGTTGCTTGTTGCGTTCTGTTTATCGATTAACTTAAGGTTTGAAACTGTTTTACTTCACATACACACAGGAAGACAAAACTTTTATCCATGCA